>NW_028145656.1:560000-787500 GCF_977016875.1 Pavona decussata | reverse complement strand
ACAAGTTTCAGCTAAAAGTTTCAACGTGTAACGGCGGCTAAACGTTGATCTGAACATTTGACTAAGGGATTTGAATCAGCTCTAGTGCTTGCGCCAAATTTCGCTTGTTTAATAGTGAAAAACTATCAAAGTCCTCAACGAATTACCTTGCAAGCTCAGTAAATTGAAACTCGCTCTATCATTTTGAGTGCGTCCATGCTCAATGTAAATGCAAATAGAAATTCAGTTAACCTCTTTCTTATGTTAATATAGATCGCCCGCCAATGAGCTATACACAAACGTTTGCGCCAAAAGGGACGCCGAATTGAAATTTTGAATATTGTTGGTATTGTTGTTATTGTAGTGGAGTGGCACTATCTAACCTTTTTGAGGGAGTTGACTGTAACTCCTCTATATCTTAGATATAGAGATATCTAGCGCCTCGATGCTCAACAAGGCAAATAGAAATTCGGTTAACCTCTTTCTTACTGTTAATAAAGATCGCGCACCAATGAACTATGCACAAACGTTTGCGCCAAAAAGGGCACCGAATTGAAATTTTGAATATTATTGGTATTGTTCTTACCGCACCATCTAACCTTATCGAGGGAGTTGACCCCTGGTTGACTGTAACTCCTCTGATCTAGACCTTAGAAAGTAAATGGTTTGGTTCAGCGTCCACATTTTTTCTTTAGACATGCTTTCCGCCAGAATCGGAGTATCTGTAGTCAGAATACAGAGCTCTTATTCAGACCACGCTGTTCAAATCGAATGTTAGAAAGAAATGATCTCTTTGAATAAACAAACTACAAATTCTAAGTGTATTTGAGAAAAAAATAGCAAGCGAACGAACGAACATTAATTACCACAGGAGTTATAAAAAAGCCTCGCTCTGGAATGAGGCCGGACTCATCCACATAACTCTTAATTGTTTTAACCATATCTCTACTAAGGGTGCAAGGCTTGAGAGGAATAAAGTAGACTGCTCTTTTCAACTTCTCAATCTGGGTGATCGAAACAGACGAAACAGTTTTGATGGCAGTAAATGCGTTTTGAAAGCGGCTCTTTTGATAAAGGTAAACTTTTAGTGGATGCAACTTAACACTTTCATGGGCTAAACTGGGGCACTTATAACATTATCTTGTTGGTCATGACTTTTATAACATTTGGTGGCTCCTAAAGGAGCCGTTTGTTTGCAAAGCAAAGCTTTTGTAGTTTAAGCTTTTGCCTTCTTCTCGGCCTTCTTGGGCAGAAGTACAGCCTGGATGTTGGGAAGAACACCTCCCTGTGCGATGGTGACACCAGAGAGAAGTTTGTTCAACTCCTCGTCATTGCGCACAGCCAGCTGAAGGTGACGGGGGATGATTCTTGTCTTCTTGTTGTCACGAGCAGCGTTGCCCGCCAACTCGAGGATCTCAGCGCTCAAATATTCAAGCACAGCAGCCAAGTACACTGGAGCACCGGCGCCGATACGCTGGCCATAGTTGCCTTTGCGAAGATGACGGTGGATACGACCAACTGGGAACTGAAGCCCTGCTCGGGAAGAGCGGCTCTTGGCTTTGGTGCCTTTTGCCTTTCCTTTGCCACGACCTGTCATGATTGATTTGTCAGAAATTTTGTCTTCGAAAAAAGTGAAGATTGAAGCAAACTTGGCGGAGTGCAAACTTTATAGTTCTTTTTTATGCAAGGAGGATCGAAAAGCACCAATCAAAACTCTGTTGACAAGTTATTTCAATATGAAAAGAAATCACTTTCAATAGAAGAATTGGCGGAAAATGACATGCAAACAAAATTGACCGCGTTTGTCCTGAAAGAAAAGAAACTATATAAATGTTGGAATAGTTAGCCAATGAGCGATCGTGGATTTCGATCCGTATGATAATCGATCTTTCCCTTATTCTAGTATAAATACAACATGACTCGAGTTGTCCACTATTTCAAATCCATTCCGTGATTTAGAAACATGGCACCCAAAGTAGCAGGAAAGAAAGGCGAGAAGAGAGCCGGAAAGGCAAAGGCCGGAGCTGAAGGAAAGAAGAAGAGAAGGGGAAAGAGAAAGGAAAGCTATGCTATCTACATCTACAAGGTGTTGAAGCAAGTTCACCCTGACACTGGTATCTCCAGCAAAGCCATGGGCATCATGAACTCGTTCGTCAACGACATCTTCGAGCGCATCGCCACCGAAGCTTCCCGCCTTGCGCACTACAACAAGAAATCAACCATCAGCTCCCGCGAGATCCAGACCGCCATCAGGCTGCTTCTGCCCGGTGAACTGGCCAAACACGCCGTCAGTGAAGGAACTAAGGCTGTGACCAAGTACACCAGCAGCAAGTAAACTCGCTGAGTTTGCCGCCAAGAAACATTCAACGGCTCCTTTAGGAGCCACCAAATGTTACAAAAGCAATGACCAATCAAATTATCTGTATCGAGAAATCATGATTCCTTGTCTGTAGTCCTTCCTTGCCTTACGCTAGCTATAGGACTATCAACATAAACTCGAGTAGCGAAAAAAAATCATAGGAACTTATCTAACACAAAACACGCACATATTGCCTGTCCTATAAAATTCAGTATAAACAGCGAGCTTTCAAAGAAACTAGAATGAACGCAGGCCTTCTTGGAGATTCTCGGAGATTCTCAAGTCCCTACGGTGTCCTGATTAGGGGTTTCACTGTAGACTTATCCCGGGCATCATTTTTAGAAGTTTCGATGCGGAAAGCGATTTTGGAGTGTTGGAGAATTTGCGCATGTTGATGGAGTGTTTCTGTTCCGTAAGCTAAAAATATGAACAGGTCCGTAACTAGTTTGTGAAAGAAATGCGATGTTATGTTGTGAATAAATGACAGAGGTGTTTTTTCAGTGAGTGACACAGTCATACTTGGAAAAGGAAAATCCGGGTTCTCCGAACAGGAGTCGAACCTATGAACTGCGGATTACTAGTTCGGATGGTATGCTCTATAACTGCTACAGGAGACTCGTGGGAGTTAAGGCCATTAAACTAGATTCATATGACAAACATTCTTCATGAGTTCGCTTCTCTGAAAAAAGTCGGCGTCCAACAAGTGTAAAATTGCAAGTGTTCACGGTTGAATTAACCGCTTTGCTATTACAATGATTGCTGTCATTCTCAGACTTTTTGGGTTATGATTTGTGACGTAGGACTCTTTTTGGGACCCAGTTTTTCCCTTATTGGACTATTTGGGGAGTCTAAAATCTTGGCCTCCCCGTCATCCATATTTCGAGTACCCCCTCTGGGTGCAACCCAAACAAGTTGTTCTCCTGTCCTTAGCAACTACGGCGGCGACAGCAACTAGAACGTCAAAAACAGCAAAAGCCTTGATAACCAAAACAACAACTCATCACGTGCATTATATACTTGTTGGTGCATTTCTTTGCCGTCACTACACGACTGGGACGTGAAATATCCTGGTGGGATGTTTTATGGAGGACGTAAACACATGATAACGACATTTTCTTTCTCTCGGCTAAACTTGGGTGCAGTCTCTAAGAATTCGACTCCAGGAAATTTCACCTACATTTGACTGATTAAAGCAAGTTGAAATAATCGCGACGACGTTTGAAAAACCGCGAATTCATTTTAATAGTGACGTTTTCGCTGCCGTCGCCGTTGCTAAAGCTCCCTATGGATGGACATGTCCATCAGGTAGCTTGAGACGGCGGAGAGTAGAAAATAATCACTAACCGCTGTTGTGAGAAAATTTGGGAGGATTTTGCAGAGTACTGGGAAGTTTGAGGGCTGTCTCAGTCTTGAGTGGTCAGGCTCATGTTGTCTTGTCACGCAATCTTTCCCCATTGGGGAGAAAAGATTGCGTGACGAGCCAAAAGAGCGATGTTGATGAAGAAGTTGAAACGGGCGAAAAAATTGGAGAAGAGAGAAGCATCAGATTTTTTTGTTCACCCGTTTAACTTTTCCTCGTCCTTACTACCTTCCCCTGGGTCTCTGAGGATGTTACCCTCCCCACCCTCAAGTCAAATGTCGTTGGCACTTGCCAGCTGTGTTAAGTGGGTCGTGAGTAAACATTTGACAAAAGTACAATCTAAAGTAACGAAAACAAAAGGAACCAGCTGCCTTCTTTTTAATTTGATCTGATCACAGATCTTTATCAGTCCTCATACTTTACCGACATACCGATACGCGGTATGAGCTCGAAGGTTCCAACAAACACAGTCATTTCTCGCCTTCCTCTGAAACTGAGTATATTTGGCATTGACATGATTATATTTTTTATGCGGAGTGTTTAATACTCAAGCACGAGCGGTTGTTTGGATGAGGGTGCCGGAATCTCATTTATCCTGTATTATCAATTAAAATTTTCGACCATCGAAAGTTTCTCGGGTTCTTGTATACGTAAGCTTGGAGACTCGATGAGTTAATATATCGAAGCTATAAATATTATTTTGATAGGTGCGTATTCTAAGCCGTGGCATTTCTCGTATGGCAGTTGAAATTTTCGCCAGTTCGCAGCTAAACAGCATTTATCATCTACACTCTCTAGCTCAAGATTGATAAATAGAAGGATTACTAATTTAAAGGGCGAACTCGGTTGGATCAAGGCGATTTTGGCGCCGAAACAAGCGTGCCTCGATAATTATTATTGTTTTTATGTAAAAGAAAAACGGATTTATCTTTTCGAATCAATATCCGTTTTGACGGCCTCGAGTTAAATCACTCAAAGGCTACGCTTCACAGCATTCAAGCACATGGCATTTATTAAAAAAATTGGAACTTTAATTCTCTTTTTGGAGAGGGAAAACCCGTAAATTCCCTTCTTCGAAGAGCCGCAGACGAATAAAGTTCAGTAGCAGTTGAATAAAATGGCACGAGGCTTTTTCGTTTGTTTCTTTTGACATCAATACATTCTTTGTTCCTCTTTATTTTAGAAAGAAAATACTTATTATTCCACGTGTTGACATTTGTGCTTAAAAAAGGAACAAGTAACTAATATGCAAAGCAACAGTGAAATTAACACGGTCCATTGCGGTTGTAATGTTTACAGTCTGACGTCACACACACGAAAAATCTTGTTTTGAATCTTTCAGAGAGCGTAGAAAGTCTGTTTTTTGTTAAAGGACAGTTCTTCACCTTAATTTCCAGGAGAGAAGTTTTATCAGCTTAATTTTTTCAAAGAAAGCGTAAAATATCCAGAGTATTACGGCAAAGCCATTTTGGCGGGCAGTCACAATTATTCTGCTTTCCGTGACGTTGAAATACATTACTTTCGGCGGGAAATTTCAGTTGATCGGTTTAAACCGCCGAGTCACTCGAGCAGTGAAGTTTAAAAATGGCCGACTTCCTGACGATTTCGCTTCAAAAAAGTGGTATCTACTTCCCTCAACCGGGAGCGAACCTGTTTTCAGTGGGTAAGCCGATGCTTCGACCCGTCCCAAAGCTTGAGGATGTTTCCGGACAGCTCAACTCGCAACAGAACCAAAGAACTTCGGTCATCGTCTGGTCGCCTCCAACAACACCAACGAACCACTTCACGCCGCCTTCTCCTCCGCAAACCCCGACTACCCCGAAGGGAGAGCCTCTGATAGACTACTCTCCGAAATCGCCGAACGCGATTCCACCGCGGGGGCGGCCCAGAGCTGATGTCTTAAACATTTTGATCGAAGAAGGACAGCATTCGTACTCTTCAATCCGTTGTGATGTGTGCCACCGGGTTTTCCCGCGCGAAAAGTCTTTGCAAGCCCACAAACGAACACACAGCGGAGAAAGACCTTATGTTTGCGACTTCCCAAACTGTGGAAAAGCCTTTGTTCAGAGCGGCCAGTTAAAGACCCATCAACGACTGCATACCGGAGAAAAGCCATTTGCCTGCACTGCCGAAGGTTGCACGACTCGATTCACCCATGCTAATCGTCATTGTAGTGTTCATCCGTACGCTAGTCTCAAGCGGATTTACACTGATATTCCGCTGAAAGAGATCCTAAAAAACGAAAATTCCGAGCCAAACGAGTACAAAGCAGCTGTGATGCAATGGCTAACGAACTACGAGCTGGAGAAAGAGGAAAGGAACCCAACAAAACTGGAAGAGAAAGTGTTGAAGCGAAAGCTTGAAAAGGAAATAGCTCGACAGCAAGTTATGGAGAGGAAAAAATCGCGGGTCGAGGCCAGAAAGAGAATGGCGGAAGCCAGGGAGAGATGGTACGGAGCTATGGCCCTAGTTGAACTTGCGGATGCACAGCTGAACTGTAACTAAATCTCTGTGTTGTGACTAAATTCAATCCAGGTCTGTGTGACTGTGTTGCTTTTGAAGTAAACAATTTTTGGCGGGCAAAATTTAAATGCCATGCTGTGGTGTATTTACGAGACTTCCCGATTTTCAGGACGTTTGGTTACGGTTCAGTTTATTTTGTCCATCGTTTTTTGTTCGTGTTAATTTCTTTAAAACTGAGGCTATTTCAATGTGTCTTTTGAAGATTTTGGGCGCAAAAAGTTTGTTTTGTTATATTAATATAACTGTCACTTAAGTAAAATCCCTAGCAGTTTATAAGCTTAATTAGTATGTAATGCAATTAGATGGTGACTATGAAAAGTCATTTAGATTAGATTGCAGCCCTAAAACTTAGATAATTTCCCCTTATTCCTCAAACAGTCAAACGTCTCGAGAGTAAAAAGTTATGTAGAGTGTTCAAAGTATAAAAGTTTCAAAACTATATTGTACAGAATTTAACACAGTAATTTGTAGAGAAATGTTTATAATGCATTAGTTATTCATCAAACGTTCGCTAAGTTATTAAGATGTAAAAATTGAGTTTCATAACCTTCAATGGAGTGATTTCTGATTCATAAATCCGAACACTTTGTAAATGGAATGGTGTGTTTTCCTTTCATAAATTTTTAGATGTAATAGTACACTTTTTGGTATAAAATATTTTATGACAAGAATTAACAAATATGTAAAAAGTTGGATTTACAGACAATAAAAAAATTTAGAGATGTATTTTGCATCATTCTTTGGTCAGGCAAAAAATTACCTATGAACAGTCAAACCTCCACCAAACGTGGTTATAACTTTTGAGTCTGTGGATAAAATTCTGAAGTGTGACCATTCAAGTGAAAGCTACTGAGCAGTACTCTCCTGTGGTGCTGTTTATTAGGCTGTAAAGGGTGATTCTAACTTTTGAGTCTGTGGATGAAATTCTGAAGTGTGACCATTCAAGTGAACGCTACTGAGCAGTACTCTCCTGTGGTGCTGTTTGTTATGCTGTACAGGGTGATTCTAACTTTTTAGTCTGTGGATGAAATTCTGAAGTGTGACCATTTAAGTGAAAGCTACTGAGCAGTACTTTCCTGTGGTGCTGTTTATTATGCTGTACAGGGTGATTCTAACTTTTGAGTCTGTGGATGAAATTCTGAAGTTTGACCATTCAAATGAAAGCTATTGAGCAATGCTTTGGCAAGATTTTCACTAATTTTTGTGGCAGGGGGTTCTTAATGGTAAATAAACGGGCGCTAATCATTAATTTGTCTTGTTTAGACTAGCGTTAAATCTCTTCAAAGGCAGGTACCATGTTCAGAGTTAATGGATGGCAGAACTGTGGTCCTGACTTCTGATAAACACCCAGCTTTGGTGCTTTTTATTATGCTGTACATTGTGGCTTAATGTTAAAAACTGAGAAGGACAAAATCAAATCCTGAAGTGTGATCATACGATAATTATTGGAAGCTACTGGCCAGTATTTACATGTGTTGTGTTCTACGTTGTACAATGGGGCATAAATATTCTCTTATGGTGGGCTGTCTTGCACAAAATGGCTCAATCTCTATCTTATTGAAGCTTAATACCGAGTCACAGAAATCTGTTTACCCTTGAGAGAGTTCACCAAATCTTGCATGAATTGGATAGAATAAGCTGTTCTTCAGTTTTGTTTTGTTTTTTGTGTATTTGCTGTTAAATGTTTGCCCCACCCTCCTACCCAAAGTTTTTTTTTTTCAAGGAAAATCTTAAATCAGGGAATGTACTGAAAGTCAGGAAAATTCTAAATTCTACATCAAAATTTGGGTAATTTTACTTTTGGCTAACCACAAGGCTTACAAGAGTTTCCTTGATAGAAATAGTGATGTCATTTTAAACAACATTTAGAAAGGAATTGGAAAGGTTTCTGAGGCTTTTTTGAATCACTGATTTTACTGCCGAAAGAATTTGTCTTGGATCAGGTCAGTGTAAATTGGTTTGTGGTTAGTAAAAGTCAGGGAATTTACTTTTAGCCCTTTAAGTGGCAGTCCTGATTTGGGAGAGACAGCTATAGACAGCAGCCATTCAAAATACAAGCTATTGAGCTGTGAGATAAAGTATACTTTAGATAACAAGGCTGATACTTTCAACAGTACAAGAAAGATGTTGGATCTATAACACAAAAAATTAGTAAATTTCCCACCTCAAGTAATCTATTACTACATCATGGCCAAAGATTAAAATTGTGAACAGCTGCCAAAAAGTAATAAAAGAAATTTCCCAAATGGCTAGGTCATGTTAGGGTGTAACAGTAGTTCATTTTTGCCAGAAGCAATTAGAGGAAGCCATGCTGTTCATTTGAGGACCCTCTTAAAACACAGTTGGTTATTGTAAACGTTACTACGCTGTTTGTTATGCTGTGCAGCCAGGTGTTCCATCTTTTGAGTTTGAGACTGTGTGACTATTCCCAATGGAAGTTATTGACAGAGTATTATTCTAACACTTTAAGCCCTAACAGTGATCAACATCAAATTTCTCCTTGTAATATCAATGCTTATTCAACCCCTGGGATCATGAGAATTAAGTATGTGATCACCCAAGGTGAATTTTCTTAATATTTTAATAACTTCTCCCCAGTACGTTTATAAGAAAAGTATGGGGACAAGATAGGAGAATTTGTTCTTTGATATTAGGGGTTAAAGGGTTAATGAGAACTAGTATCTTGGCAATTTTCTGGAGTGGAAGGGTAAAATTTCCAGGACCCTATTAGTTAAGCTCCTTGCTGTAGCATGGACTGATTAAGCAGTACTGTTGCTATCACTAAGTGAGTGGAGGTTGGCCTGTAGAACTTTTAATCTGATGATGGGTGGTTTGTTCCAGGTGAGTGCAGTACTGCTCCTTGGACAAGAAACGTCATTCCACTCTCTCTCCACACTGGTGTATATCTTCATCATCATCTTCATCACCATCATCATCTCCGTCATCATCAGACCTGCCAACCCCCACCCCACCCCCGCATATGTGTTAACCTGGAAATCGGGATGATTAAGTTATTTGAATTACTTTATAACTTACCTTTTCAACAGGTTTTTTAAAATTCACCAGCAACAATACTGGTTAATAATAAATTTATTGTTTACAAGTTTTGAGATATGTGTTGGAAATAGTGATATAATTTGGAGGTCAAAATGGAGTCCATACATGGTGTATAATTTTGAAATCTAATTTGGATGGTATTGAGTGGGGTTATGTATACTGACAAGGAAATTTGGTGAGTGAATTTATCGATATAACGTTAAACATTTTGGTGACAAATTCTCTGTGAAAGGAGCAGTTGGAGGGTCATGCAAGAAGAGTCAAGAAGCTGTTGGACAGCTGATACTGCAGCCATTGCATGTGGCTTGGTCAATGTTCTCTTGGGAGAGGGGCTTAAAAATAAAAAAAAAAAGGAGAATCCTGAGGGCTTCAATATCCACTGGAAAATGCAGCAGAGAAAACGATGACGCAACTCTTGCCGTCTTAATGTGAGACACATTTGAAGTTTTATCTCTAGGTGGGGTTCAAACTTTCTCTTTTACAAAGTAGATACTGAAAACATGTGAAGATGTTTTTTCAGTGTGACCAACCACATCTCAGAGACAGCAGTGTTTTTCTCCTATTAAAATATACAAATAAATAGAATAAAATAAATGGGAATCTTAATGGCACATCCACAGAGTGGCTATAAATCCACTGTTTCCAGGTCGAGTTGGAATTTGGAATGTTGGTTTTTGTGGAGGAAGGAAAACCGGAGTACCTAGAAAAAACCCCTCAGACCAGAGATGAGAACCAACGACAAACTTCACCCACGTTTGACGCTGAGTCCGGGAATCGAACCCGGGCCACATTGGTGGGAGGTGAGTGCTCTCACCACTGTGCCATCCCTGCTCCCTACATCCCTATGCTTGTACATCATTACATCCATTTTGCATACAAGATTTAAAGTTATTTTGAAGAGACCTTTCAAAAAAGTTTTGACTGATAAAAATTTTTTTGAAAGGTTGTTAAAGTCAAATAATTGGTGTTAATGTACAGACAAAATTCAGTCTTGTCAGATGCTATTCATTCATCTGAATTGAGGTTTCACAAGCAAAGAATTAATCTCATACTAGATTTTCTCCCAGGTCTATCTTTCCTCCCCTTTATGGTAGAAGCATGAACAGAGGCTAAGAATAATTATTGCTCATATTTGAGAAAGATGTTCAGTACCCCTGGATCCTTCTCCACTTAAGCAGCAACTAAACAGTCAAACACTGTTGTAGCTTTGTTGATTTAGCAATGTTGGAACGCTTAGCACCCCACGTTAGATGATGTTTGATCAGGCGTGAATCCAGACCGGTTGACACCGTTTCATGAAAAATGGTCTGATTTTTTACAAATATAAATAGAAAAAACGTTTTAAAGTGTATATGACACGAAATCTTTTATTAGCTTATTAGGAAGAGCTTTCAAAATGATGAAGAATGGCATTTATTTTATTGCGATAGCATTCTTGGTTGCCGAGTTATTCAAGATTTAGGCTTATGCAAATTAGACAACTTGTGACGTCACAAGACTGACACAAAATGAAGGGAAATCACAAAATTTGGAATATCTATGCAAATACTACATCTACAGAGTTGCAAATTTTGCAGGGTTGATGTGCTGACAGAACTACACATTGTGATAGTGGCTATGATGTCACCATAGCAACGTACTCGTTACCAGACCCCTGCCTTCCCAAAATGACAAATGCCTTATTTATTGCTCCAAAGTCAAACATAATTTTTTATACTTGTGCTGCGTAATGTATATATTCCCTTACACCCACTGAATAAACATCAAGAGCAAAAAGCGCTTCTTGGGAAGGGAAACTCTGATTTTATCCTTTGGATGGTGAGGGCCTGGAGCCCATTGTGTTGCCATGGAGATGTCATAGTGGATGATATCATGAAACTTTGTGATGAGTATAACAATTCTACAAAGTTTCAGTTCTATACAGAGAAAGGCTTAAGAGATATTCCATTTTTTGTGATTTCCCCTCATTTTGTGTCAGTCTTGTGACGTCACAAGTTGTCTAATTTGCATAAGCCTAAATCTTGAATAACTCGGCAACCAAGAATGCTATCACAATAAAATAAATGCCATTCTTCATCATTTTGAAAGCTCTTCCTAATAAGCTAATAAAAGATTTCGTGTCATATACACTCTAAGAATAAAATAAAATAGTTAGGTTTAAGTATGGAAAATGTCTGTCAGAGTGATCGACTTGAAAACCCAGGAAATTATTTGAAGTCAGTCACATGTTTCCTGGATCTTTGCCTGTTGACCCACATTTCTGTTCCATGACTTTAATTCAATGTTGATGTCACGTTCAATGAGGTTTGGCTGCAACTCCAACATTGTACGTTATACAACAAAAATTAATGTTGTAAAACAACGTTTGAACATTAGCCTTGGCTTTATATAAACCTCTGGATGGTATCCCAGATCAATTGGCAGTCACACATTTGACCCACACCCTAGCTCTACATCTTCATCTTGGATAGGTTGGACCACCACCTTACTACAAGGGTTGCACCGTGGTAAAACCTCTTTTACCACACAAATTTTGTATCTTGCACAGTTCTTTCCCAAGGTAAATAAATTTACCATCATGATGGGAAAAAGAATGGATACTCAAATATGTTACATCAGGCTTTTCCTGCCAACTTGCAAATGTTTCCTGTCCACTGTTTTCTTACCTGAAGCAGATTTTTTGGACATTTCCCCACTTTTCCTCTTTTAATTTAATTCCTGCCACATGCAGATTTCCTGCACTTTTTTCTCTGAGCTTCCCAACCCCCTCCCTCATCCATGCAATGTCAGTGATATCATCAAAAACGTGCATTGGTATCTGCAGTGTGGTTATTGCGTGTTTTATCAGAGATATTATAAATGGCTGTTCTCAAAACTAAGAGAAATTCATTTGTTCTCATTTCAATCTTATTATTGTAACAGTTACAAAAAGTTTGGTACAAACATGTGTAAGAGCCAAGCATTTCTTGTGCACTCCAAATCCCACTTTTGTTTTTATACAGAATTTCTTTAATTTTCTTCTTATGGCAAATTATTCCCCTCTAAAGACACTGTTCAGGCGACTGTGTAAATAAATGAAACATTTAGCTTTTCAATAAGCAACACAGTAAGGACCACACAAATAATTTTTAAAGGAGTCTGTGTGATTTAATTTTAAATGCAAAACTGTATCTTCTGTGTAGCCTAATGCAATATTAATGGTGTTTTATATTGTATTTGATTCTAACAAAAGTTACTCATAAAAAAACAATAATAAAACAATGTTTTTAACATGCCAGCTAACCATTTCATTTCCCCAAAACAGCCACATTTTAAAACTAGCTTTCACCTGAATTGCCACAGTTTGAGATTTCATCTACGGTTTGAAAAGTTCGAACGATCTTGTGCAGAATAATAAACAGCACCACAGCAAAGAAATGCCAATTTGAATGGTTACCAATAAGCATTCATCCACAGATACACAAGTTAGAACCACCTTGTATGGCAGAAATTGAGCAGTACAGTCAACTCTTGCCTTGCGGACACCTCGCTATTACAAACACCCTAATAATACAGACAGCAGCTAAGTCCCTGGCAAAAATAGGTTACAAACGTATGACTAAAATAAATTTCCGCTATTACAGACTCTCGCTATTAAGGACACTAACTCACAGTCCCGAGGGTGTCCACAATAAAGGGAGTTGACTGTGCTTTGCTGTGGAACTGTTCATTTAGAGAAGTTTTAAAAAATATAACTGGAAATAAGTTTTCTTTATTGATCCTAAATGCACTCTTGAAAGTAAAGAAGGTAAGCTTGGAGACAGTTGACAAAAGGCTCAAGTGCAATAATTCAAATGATTTAGCTATTGAACAGTACTTTTTCATGGACCTTTGCACTTTTGGATAACATTATATTTCTACAATTTTTATAATTTTCCAATTCAAATTTGTGGCAGGGGTAGGATCCACCCAACATTGGTATTCTTCGGGATTTTATTCAGTGGCAGCCATGTATGTGACTCATCATGAAAACAGCATGTAAGAAATCACACATGGCAAATGAATGATGGATGTGTACAATTTCTACAATTTTTTAAATTTGTCCATTTTGACCTCATGTGCTTTTAGAGGTGGCAGCCAACATCGGCAAGATTTCTTCAGTACTTATACTTGGAGTCAGCCTCGCACATGACTCAGCATGAAAACAGCACAGCTTTTCATGGAAATCAAACATGGTACATGAATAACGGACAAGATGGACGAGTTGCGAATGCATCAAGCACAGCTGCAAATTTCAAACACTACATCCACTTTTTAAAGCAAGTTTTACAGTGTGATCCTCATTGCAACGATCTCCTCCACATCTTGAATAAACAAATTACTTTTTTGCACCTCAAAATTAAGTACAAAAGATATTTTTAAAATTATGTGTATTATACAGGTGGAAGTAAATATGGCAGTAGAAACTATCCCTACATTGTGAAATTTCAATCAGCTCTTAATTCCATATCCTCTATAATTCCCTTTTTTATAGCATTTGTGTCTTCTCGTTTCCTGTCATTCAATTACATTTTCCATTTTACATTACTTTACATTTTCGTCCGCTACTTGATTTAAATTTTTGTTGAAATCATTAAAATATTTGTTTTTGTGTCCTTTTGATACCAGGTTTCACTAGCTTTCTGCAATGTATTTACCTAAAAAAGAAAACATAACAGTCATGACCTTTTTATACTTCTGAAGAATGGGGGTGGGGGGTGGGGCGGAGACAGGGAGGGAGAGGTATCGTTGTATATTTTATTTGTTATGTGGAACCTACGAGCAAATTGACTGAACCTCCCTCCATTGAAAATTAATTGATAGAGGTACTATTAGGTGTTCAAGTTATCGAAACAAGCAAACCGCTGCCACAAAAAGAGCAGAGAACTTTAGGTTCTAGTATGAGTACAAGTAAAACTTTTCCAAATAGACAAAGAGTGCATGTGCAGTGTCATTTTGGCAGGAAAACTAGATGTCCATGGTCATTTTACTGCAAGTTTTAGTAAGAATGGCATAGTGGCAAAAACTTGGAACCTCGAAACGTAGCTGATCTTGTTTTTTTTCGAATCACAAAAGGGCTAAGCTGCCATTACTCAAAACAACTTCAACAAATACATTGCTCACAAAGAGTAAAATTTTACAAGTTTCAAACAGACATTAAAACTTGAAAGGTTAAAGATATAAACATTACATAATTATATACAATAAAAGTTAACAGCCGTCTGTAAATTTAATAAACAAAGTAAACACTCTAAGTTAAAATTAAATCAGAAATCGTAGACTGAGATGTAACTATTAATCACCACAAAACAAAATATCAAGACTTACCAGAAGAAAACTTCTTTTTAACAAAAGAGAGTTTGTATTCTTGACTTTTAACTTCAAAATTTAGTCTAGAAATGGTTGCTCCATTACACATGAATTGAACAGCAATCCTTGACGGGGTGCTTGGGCCTTGTGTCAGATCAAATCTTGCCCTCAGTGAACCTAACAAGGAAACATCAGCAAAGACAAGTTGAAAGACACTTCTTTTTGTGTGGCACTGTCTGACTAAAATTCAAATTATTGTGAAGTTGCTGGTTAACTACCAGTTTGGAGGTTAACTGTTTTAATCCGTATGCTTCTGTGTACGAGTGTTACAATACAATACAATACAATACTTTATGTGCACTCCCCATAGGGGTTTTTCAGTGACAAATTATTTGCAATCATAATCAAAAAATAAAAGTTAAAAAACTGTACATATATAAATGTTAAAAATGATAATTGATTTTCTGGTATACAGCCAAAGGTATTTTCTCTTTTACCGAAGATTAAATCCAAACATCTTGAATGAAATGTAATGTGATATTTTGTTATGCAAAGGCACTCTTACACAGCAAACTGAATTTTGAAAATTTCTATTGGCGCACAGGGTGTGGGAGGGGGCTTATATTTGAAGGGGTGTATGAAATAAGGCCCTACGTGACTTTTGATGTAAAGTCACATTCTCCTTTCGTTTCACAAGTGAATTCAAGGCAATTTTGAAGGAGAATCTAACAATTTATCAGAAGTCACTTAGGGCTTTTCTCCAAGCACCCCTTCATTTGGGGGTTATATCATGGTATTTCACCCAGGAAGGGGGCGGGGGACATCTCTTTGAAATTCTCAGCGGGTGCATAGCTCAAAAACCAATTTTTAAAAATGCCTTTTGCACTGCATATGCCTACGTAGCTCAAATAGGGGAGTGCATCCCCCACCCCCAAGGATTTCACACCAATAGTTGGCCAACATTTGCCAAACATTTTGCGCTTGCAAACTCGACGTGACTACTTTTTGTTAGTGAATGACATGTACATTTAACCAATTATCACAAAACAACAGGGATGCATTGAAAGGAACTGTAACCAGCTGTAACTCTATTGCCACGTGATCAGGATGTCAATTACCTCAATTTTCTGTTTCTCCAAACATCCTAAATTTTAAAATGAGGTCATTTTTTTACCTTGATTTTCAGAAGTGCTTGACACCTCCTGCAGTTTCCACAGCACTCTCTGGTGTTCACTGGACCTAAATTGAATTTAATCATAGAATGGTTTAAAAGCGCGGCTTCAAAATAATACAACTTGTGCTTGTTTGTCACTTGTACAACTGCACAGAAAGGTACACTGACATGATGGAAGAGTCTAATCTTTTAGGGAACTAACTAAATATGACACATAATACAGTAAAGTTAATCCTTTAAGTCCTCACAGCGATCAACACAAAGTGCTAGTGGGGCTGAGCATTAAACTTCATAAGGAAATAATTAAAATTTAACAAAACGTGAGCATCTCTAGCCAACTTACCAAGTAGCTGAAGGCTTAGAGTGCATGATAGTGACTCCGCCATTCACTGGTACCAGAACAGACAAGTTGTTGATGGAACATGGAGTTGACATGCACGCAGGATTATACCGATAATCCACTCTGAGATCTGTATTTTCCTCTTCACATTTCCAGTAACTGCATAGCTGCAGGGGAGTGGTGGAGAAACCATTTGTCTTCACCTACAAGTAAGTAAAAACAGGGTGAAAATCTGTTAAATATCAACATGCATATTTCTCTTAACTGCTTTCATGTATTTCTTCTGGTACTAGTTGGGAGTTAACAGTCACCCATAATATTTTGAGCGTTTATAACTTCACCTGATTGGAGCATAATTTTTTATTGACAATGGGGAGCAGGGATGGCGCAGTGGTGAGAGCACTTGCCTCCCACCAATGTGGCCCAGGTTTGATTCCCGGTCTTGGTATCATGTAGGTTGAGTTTGTTGTTGGTTCTCATCCCTGCTCTGAGGGTTTTTCTTTGGGTACTCCAGTTTTCCTCCCTCCACAAAAAAACAACATTTCCAAATTCCAATTTGACTTGGAAACATTGGAGAGAATACCCACTCCGTGGATTCCACTGAAATTCCCATTTATTTTATTTTATTTTATTTATTTTGATTCTATTCATAGACTAAGGTAAGTTGATGAGGTAAGTTGAAACTAAACTACTTATTATAAAGAAAAATATATACAGTCGGACCTCTATTAAGCAGCCACCCTCCAATAAGCGGCCGCTTTCCAAAGTCCCGAATTATTTGTCAGTAAAGTGCTGTATTCGATACCTCTATTCAACGGCCACCTCTATTAAGCGGCCGCGGTCACCTGCTTGCTGTTGCAAGTTTAGTATTTATGGTTTTTTACCTCTATTAAGCAGCCAGCAAATTATCTTTTCAAGCGAAATGGTGACAGATAACATGAAGGTGAACTGATAACAACAAGAACTGCAATTTAATCTCCACTATCATGACACCGATCAACTCTGACACTTTGCCCAGTTTCACAGAAGGGCAAATGACTTCATCTCCTCCTTACAACTCCAAGCTCCACAATTAACGGCAAACAGCAGTGACAGATCGATCATCCATGAAATATTTTGAGCTAAAAATTTTACAGACTGTTGATGCAAAAAAAAGCCTAAGAAACTTGATGTTTTGTTACATAGATTTGCATATTTTTCTGTACATACTCAACACTAAAAAATACTGTAGTTATCTGTTGACTATGTGCTCGCTGTGTTAGAGCTAGAACTTTGCACAGACTTGAAATGTGCAAATACAGGGCACTTAATGTTTTGTTTTAATGATTTTGCATTCATCTTCATATATGTTCACTTTTCAACAAGCGATTTGCTATATAGAGGCAATAAAATTACGTTGACTGCCATTTCTACCCAATTTATATTGTACCTCTATTAAACGGCCAACCTCTTTTAAGCGGCCAGTTTTACTGGTCCCCAGGGTGGCCGCTTGATAGAGGTCCGACTGTACCTCTTACTAACTGAGTTCAAGATCTGCGCTGTAAGTTATAGACTGAGTTTTTTCCTGTTGATTCATGGCCCAAGCACGAAGCACACGGGACACACATCACTAGGAAAAAACCAGGATCTGTAACTTGCCGTACGGATCGAGAAAACAAGGTTAGTAAGATATTTATTAAATCTCTGAGGTTAAACGTGTACAAGGGAAAGGAAACTAGTTGAATTTAGTGAGCTGTACAGTAAAATACGGCCCGCAAAATTGACCAATCATACTGCGTGTACTAACTGAGAGATATAATAAAATTTATTATATATATTTCATATATTGAGCAACAAAAAATTTAGTACATTAAAACAAAATACATTATCAGACAGACACTTTGCACAAAAGAACAGCTATACCCTTACCTCGTATTTGATGATATCAATATTGTAATAGGTACTTGATCCCTGCTCAGATTGTTTCTTCAGGTGTTCAGCCAGTGACGCCATATTGAAGTCATAACTTACACCGTCACCGCCACTCAGCTGTCCTTTGCTGAATAAAAGAAATCAACAACAGGTCAGTAACTTGCACAAAATACAGTCAAACCGGTATTTAAGTGGTGACCATTGGGAAATGGCTAAGTGACTGCTCAATACAGGTTGCACAGAATACACGTCAAACACAAAACAAACAACATTAATATTTTTATATAACACGCAATAACTTACTGCACAGTTTACGAACAAAAGTGCTTGCAAAATCACTTACTTGGTTAAGAAACGACATTGATAAAATGGTATGACAAAGGAGAACATGGTATAGAAACAGACTAATAAAACGTTAATGCCATGATCCTACAGTCAGTATTGTAGGTTGTTAGAAATTCAGTTGCCTGGCCACTATTTGTTACCATATTTGAGTGGTTTCCTTTTACAAACTGACCATTTAAAACAGGTCAAGACAATAGAAACAGCTTGTCGGGACTTAGCAAAGGGTGACCACAACCGCTTCGTAGAGGTGACCATTTAATAGAGGTCAAAATAATCAAGAATCAAAAATTCTAATTATTATTATTAGAACTTTTGATTCACATGAAAAGGGAGTGATTTCCAAAACTTTTCAGCAATGCTCACAAAACATACAAACCTGCTTATTAGTGCCTTGTTTGGTAATATTTGCTCAAGACAAGATGTTCCACGTATAAGAAAACTGAGCATAGGAGCATTCTCTGTGTCATATATGAGCGGCAAAACACTGGCAGGGAATGATACTGTTATGTCACCAGTCACCTTCACCATACACCTAAAAGACCAAAGTCAAATTTTTCAATAATGTTTATCATAACTATAACAAAATTCTTGAATCTGATTGAATATTAGCAGGCCGTATTTGAGGATTAATTGAACAGTTTATGAGTCATGCCTGATGTAATTGGACAGTTTACGCATCACTGTAATTAAATCAATGTCAAAACTTAACTCAACTGTCGTGCTTTATTTATTCACCAAAAAGTTAAACTGTTGGCTGTTTTTTTTCTCAGATTTTGTTAAAGTTATGAAGTCCTGTTACCAATTATTGTTAACAGGACTTCATGTTGTCCAATTCTGTCTGTAATCATACTTGTGATTAAACAAATCAGTCTCCTGCTGCGCGGTTGTCTGATTTTGTTAATCACTTGTATGATGACAGACCAAATTGGATTCCACTCAGTCCTATTACCATTACTAACTGTCAAAATTTTCAAAAATTTAGGTTCGCTCTGAACCTCTCTGGTAGAATATTTTTAAACTTTACAAAAAAATGTATCTAAACATGCTAATTACAGTACGTTCTGTAATGAAAAATGAGAGTCACCAAGCTGTTTTTTTACTTATAACCACTTAAAGGTAAAATAAGGGTGGTTTTTAACAGGTTATACTGTTGCTATGGTAACCCATTATGTGGAGAAAATGACCATAACTTGTTTGTCGATGTTTAGGATTTTGTCTGATACTATTATTGTTGCATCAACTGATAAAGACTGGTAGTAACTATCCGTCAAAGTGTAAGTGCTGGAAAGTATTGGACACCAACACCAGCCACCTTAAACCAGAACTCTAGAAATCTTCACACTTTTGCCAAATTCAGTGTGGCAATTTCACCTTTTGAAGTCATTTTTCACCTCAATCTTATTTATTTATTTATTTATTTAGCTTTGTCCAATATGGACAGGGATACCACAACAGCTAAGGCCAATTACTGCGGACCCGGGATATACGGAATATACGCACAAAGACCAGACCACTACTACGTCCCCTACTCTTTGCGGACAGTGAGTGGGTTCTTTAACGTCCCACAGAGCTATTTACAAACAAGGTTTGTGAGACGGGGCCTACGGTTTATCGTCCTAATCCGAGAAGACTAGAAAGTCTAACCATTTGCAGATGTCAGAGCAAAGGCAGCACTTTCTCCTCAGTTATTTAAAGACCCTGAGTGGTGGTCCGGCCGGGGTTTGAACCCGCGACCTCCCGCACGGTAGTTCGGCACTCTACCAACTGAGCTAACCGGTCTGAAATATTGACAACAATGTCTCACTTGCTAGCCATGAATAATGTTATTTATGGAGGCTGATAATGTTTTTCCTTACTTGCTCTGATCGCTACCACGGAAAAATGCATTTACGGACTCAATAAAGGCCACGGCAATTGGAAGACCATCATCCTTTCTGTTCAGGACAGTGCCAGCTGCCCCTTTAGCAAACACCACGCTCGACATGGAAGGAAGCCCTCCGACAGTTTTTGACCTCACAAGGGCGGCCGTGTTCTCTTGCGACCCTCCAATAGATGAAGTTGTTGTTGCTCTACTAAGCGATTGCGCCTCAGTACTTGTTGTTGATCCCATATAGCTCACAATGGTTGTTTTGTCCGGACTGCTAGTGGTAGTTCTGTTTTCGTTTGACATTGTATTGTTTACTGAGTCAGATGTTACCGTAGTGACAGTTGTTGGCGTAAAGTCAGCTAGAGAGCTAAACAGTTCTTCTGAATAAGATGGTTTGGTGCTCTGACCAGGAACCGGCAATAGTGTTCCAGAGGAACGAGGCTGAGAGATGGACAACAAAAAATACCATGTTTATAAAATACAGTGTAAATCACTTTATTTAAGTGTCAATGTATTCAGTGCAGAGCACTAATTGGGAACACTTTCAAGATCGAATTGAAATTTAGGAGTGTTGGTTTTTTAGGAGAGGGGAAAACCAGAGTATCCGGGAAAAAACCTCTTGAGGCAAGGACAAGAACCAACAACACACTCAACCCACAAAATTATGACTTCGAGTCCGGAAATTTAACCCGAGCCACACTGGTGAAAGGTGAGTGCTCTCACAACTGTGTAATCCCTGCTCATCCCTGCATTCTTAATGAAGATTATTAGAAATTCTGAGGGGGAGGGGGTCTCAAAGTCAAACCTTTAATGGGAAAATATGAAGCTTAACTGGAAAACTCTAGTGGGGGGGGGGGGGGGGGGGGCAAACCAAAACACCTTCCATGGGGGAAGTATGGATATTATCTGGAACTACAGATTAAAAAACAAAAAAACAAAAAATGAGCAAATGCTTCAATAGTTGCAACCCTTAATTTTTAAATTTCCAGCAACTATTATTAACATAATTATTGTGGTTGACTACCTGTGGCCTTGGTCTTGGTACGGCACTACTAACAGATGCAGAACGCTGAATCTCTGTTCCTGGTGGTGGCTTGAGCAAAAGTAGAGAGCTACTGCTGTCATTTGCCGCTGCTGCAAGGAATGAGATTCCTGTTTCACTGGATGTTGTCTCTGGCCCTTGAAATGGACATTCAAAAATGTATTACAAACTTGTAATAAGAATACAACACTAAGGGTGCGTTTGATTGACCCTATTCTGGAATAGGAATATGTACGACGATTACTAGAAACCTCTCATGAGTGGTTTTTTAAGTCTCAAATGCTCTGCACTCGCCTCACACCTCCTTCAGCTTAACAGAGATCGGTGCATAACGATGTTGAACAAAATCACATCACAAAAAAAAGTTGTTTTCCATTCAGATGTAACCTAGTAGATTTTCAGCTTAAGTTAGTTCTAAACCATTTAAATTTGCAGCTGCCATATTTGTCGAGAGTTGATTGCCTACATGCAGTGCTGGAAATAATTTTTCTCCCTTAAACACTAATATCAAAGAACAAATTCTCCTGTCTTGTCTGTATACTTTTCTTATAAGAGTACTGTGGAGAAGTTATTAAAATATCAAGAAAATCCCACTAATGTGGTTAACCATATCCTCAATTCTCATGACCTAAGGGGTCATGATATTACAAGGAGAAATTTGATGCTGATCACTGTTAGGGTTTAAAGGGTTAAGAGGACATGTGTCCTTCCAAATCTTTATGTTGATTCAACACACAATTTTGAAAAATTATTGTTCAGACATCTATCATCTTGGATTTTTACTCAAAACACAATCAGTTGAAGGCCTACAATACACAAATGCACTGACATTTTCAAAGATGAGAATGACAGAGAGTTCTGCTGCAAACTAAAGATGGAGACCTGTGACTTCACGTCTTGAATGCTTTTAGTAGCAAAACTGACCAGTGAACAAGTTTTTAAGGACAAATTCCAAGTCATACTTTGTATGGACACAGTGTCTGAGCAAATTTAAGAATAAAGTATTGGTCAGACATTTTAGTTGGACAGCATCTCAGATGGACTGTTCTTTCCAGAAATTACCTCCGCCTAGATTGAATTCACCAGCCATTGCAGGAACAGTGGGTCCTTTCTTGACTGGTAACGGAGGAGGAGTGTCTGAGGATTCTTCATGGCCTGTGCTCCCTTTCTTGGCAGGTAGCAAGGGTGGGATGTCACAATACTCCACATCTTTACTCTCACTGGAATCTAATGTCGGGCAATGAGATAAAAAAGAATGTGAAAGGGATATGTAGATAAAAACAAAAGATTAACACAAATATGTATAGATGTTTTCAAACTTGCCAAGACCTTAATTATAATTCAAGAGCTACGTGCATAACCAATCTATGGTGCATTTAAGATTCCTTATTGTTGTTTTAGCTCAGATTTACTGGACGTTTTGCATGTGGCCTTGAATTCCTTCAGAAAACGTTGCTTTATGTGTTTCCACTGCTTTGCACTTTGTTTTGTGCTAAAAACAAATATCTTGCCTATAATCATGGCTTTTTATTGCAAATGAAGCACACAGATAAATATTGAGTTATCATTTTAAACCACTTGTGACAAACACCTTTCATGACGAAGGGCGGGGTGGCGGCAGTCAAGGCCATTGTTATATTTGAATTACAGTCAATGTGAAAGCTCTCATAAGCGGGCACCCTTGGGACGCGAAGGTGTCCGTAACTGGAGATGACATTGCGAATTTGCGTATTATTATTGCATATTAAATGATTTTTTTTTTGTTTTATTGCTTAATGCAATGCTGCGATCATAGCGATAGCTGCAATAAAATTATTAATGCACTGTAAAATCATCGTGATGAACAGCAATGTGAGGTTGAATGATTAAAACACGATTCAGGGACTAATGGGATTTCCTGTCGGGTATCCACTTATGGGAGCTTAAAAACAAAGGAAAAGTCTAAATCGTAAACCCTGAAAGTGTCCGCGGCTGCTTATAAGAATGTCAGCTTACGGGAAAGTATAAATGCAGAGTTTGTATGGGAGCTCAAACGGGGTTTTGTGAAGGCAGTCGTAAGAAGAACTGTCCACTTATGAGAGTGTCCATTAAGAGAACTTCCACTGTATATTGTTTACACTCATTAAAATTATTAGCGTTAAGTATAATCACCTAAACTGGAAGAAGAAGGTAATGGCACACCTGAGGACCTCAGATCTACTGCGCTCTGTGATTTGAGCTCTGTATCAGCTGTTGTTGTGACACCATTTTGTGACAGTTGAAGGGAATTTCGTTGTGATGTAGATGATGTGGACTCACTACTCAGAGATGGGAAGCTGGTTTGACTAAAATCTATGTCTAGCAAATCATCACTTGACCGTGACCTGAGAAAAACAATGGTGGAAAGATAAATAAAAAGTTTGTCAAGCACCTCTTATTTTATTACCTAAAGGTCACTGTTGGGGCCGGAAAAAGGGAATTTCTCCATTTAAGGACAGTGCCTTCTTTTGCTACTCCATGTATGTTCTGTGTTGTATCTAAGGATGGTCCTGCCCAGAAACTCTGATTTCGTAAGCACAAATGCCAACTAATTCAAAGATTCTTTTTGTGCACTTCACTTCAACTGCAGTTTATGACTGTGTGGAAAAGATGTCAGAGACAACTTTTCAACTTTTTGGCGGGGCTTATTTTCAAACTTTTGGTAGTATGTTGAATATGAAATCCATGACACGGGCAATTTTACAGACATTTTTCCGTTGAATCTTTGCTTTACTGTGTGACCAGTCAAGTGATATCTCATGCTTACAACTGACAGGATAACTCTCTGGCATGATCAGCGCACTAGGCTGAATTTTACCGGGTTTGATTCCTGATTTGGTAATATTTATTTAAGGAGAGCTCTACATATCATAAATGGTGATCACAATAAGCTGATGGGAGATGATTGCAAGATTTATCATTCTTACAGTTTTATCGTTGAAGTTCCTGTTGACTTTGACCTATTCCTCATCCCTTCACCTAAAAGGAAACCAAATCTTTATATGAATATAAATATTAAGAGCATAAAACCTGGGTTCACTTGTTCAAAGCACAACAATGTTTATCCAAAGAGAATTTAAAGGTTTTGTTTAGAGTTAAGCTACGATTAGTGTTAATCAAGCTTTGAACAACTGTTGTCTGCAAAATCAGGCCAGAAACTAAAACTAATGAACAGAGGTAAGTTGCCAGGTTTCTTGCACAGTCTGTAAAGCTTATTTGGATTTCAAGATCAAATCATCACTTGGAAAAGTTTTCCACCATGCCTTTTAAATATGCACAATATTTCTATGCATTCCTCTAGCATATTGATACTATGAAATTGTGGAAGGGCGACTGATTCTATCTAAGACTCTAACCACTGTGGCGCAACTTTCACTGGTGTTTCTACAGAACACCCTTTTGATGAAGGAGAGAAATGGAATGCCTGGACAAAGGCTTCCTGGGCACTGGGTAAAATTATGATCATCCCGATGAGTGTAGTCCTGAGAAGGACTGTTTGAGGTGACATTGACTGACGTTTGGCCAACCTGAGCAGAAGTCATCATTAGAGTCAAGTCTTTCTCCTTATGCTGAACTGAAACATGCATTAGCCAGCAAAAAGGCCTCAGAATTTAAGCAAAAATAGGGCTACATAAATCTTGTCACATACCTGATGAAGCACTTAGATGTTTTCGCTAAAAAGGAAAGACAAAAAAGAAACCGTCAAACTTAAACTGCATAAATAATACACTTTAAAGCTAACAAGGTCTGGGAGACAAAAATTATTAGCTGATAAATTGAAGTGTCTAAAACTTACCATTGACGATGGTGAAGATAGACTAAGACATCCTGTTATTTTCTTTATTTCATCTACTGAAGCTGTTTGAGGAACTTTGTCAGCTTCCACTGGATTTATAACAACTTGTAATTTCCGTGGCTCATCTTAAAATACAAAGAAAATTAATAATGGATCAGAGAAATAACTCTGCAGTGTATGTTGTAGTGAAAATCCACGAGTTTCCAACTGAGCATAAGCTAGCCCTAGTGAGGAAATGGGAGATTGCACAAGGAAAAGAAAAACATCTTTGACTTCTGTGGGAATTCATTGCATCCACAACCTTTGAATTTTGAGCACCATTGCTCTACTGACTGAGCTAGGAGGCCAGACAGGAGCAATTCATGGGTGATAATGGTGGTAATTACTGCTTTTGTGAATGTGAAGGATAACATTCACTGCAACCTTAAAATAACAAGGCCTGATTAAAAATAATACAAAAGTAATACAGGCCAGGAACAAAGTCAATAAGGTTGATGGTTGTAAGAGTTCAACACCATCCTCATGTTTTTCATGCCACCTGTCAGGTGGTCTTCAACATTTTATCTTTGAATTTGAACTTGTTCCACACTTCATGACAGCTAGCAACAGTTGAGGGCTTTAGGAAAAAGAGCACATACTAAATGATGATGTGGTTTTGATATCCAAATTGCTCTAAACTAGCTTAGTGGAACTATGTTTTGTTCAAGACATCCAGTCTGTAGCCAGAAATAGAGCTGATTTTGGAGCAAGTTTTAATTTCATGGGTAAACCATTCACTTACACCTCTCTAACATCAAGCCCTTAATTTATTTGTCAACAGCATGGTGGCATAGCACTGGTATGTTGGAATTTCAACAGGACTTTTGGGCGGAAGATCGGAGGGTCCTTGGTTTGAGACTAGGTTGGTCTAGATGCATTGTTGTGTTGTTTCGTTAGACAAGAAACTTTGCTCCACAATGTTTCTCTTCACCCAGGTGTATAAATGGGTACTGGTGCCATACTGCTGGGGGTAACCCTGTGATGGACTAGCATCCCATCCAGGGGGCAGTAGCAATATTCCTGTTTGCTTCATGCTACAAAAACTGGCTGGCTCTGTGGGCCACTTTGGCTCGTACTGCAACCTTACTGCTGGGGGTAACCCTGTGATAGTCACGCATCCCGTCCAACAATAATATTCTCCTGGTTGCTTTATCTACAGTAACCTGTTTAAGCACCGGCTGTGCGGACTATGTTACTTACCATCATCAGAATCAGAATCTGATGAAGAACTGTTGCCTCCTGACTTTGTGCCTTCATATCGTTAAGAAATCATATACTATAATAGCACACACAACACAAAATGTCTGCATACAATGTGGGGAAGGCAAAATTATCCAATTTGAAAATAGGAACCCTATGGCAATACTGTTACAAAGGGATGGTAGTTCTGGAAATGCTTTGAAGGATTTTAATGAACCTTGTGGTTATGAAACTGAATTGGTAACTACTGACAGTAATGATCCCAGACTAAGATTAACCAGATTTAAAATAAAACTAGTTACCATAATTATAATAAAAATGTGTTGTTCCAGAAAATGTCCACACCTCCTCATGATAGTTTGTTAATTTGGACCCCTCCACCCTTTCCACACTCTTTTAACTTCACACATTCCTTTAAAAACTTTGGCTGCTGAGGTCCTTCTCCCCCTTGGAATGTTCAGTGACCACCGATGGGAGAGACATATTAAGAAGCTTAAAAGCACAGATGTTCATGAGCCACGGATGGCAACCGGAAGTCAATTTTTTCCTTTTTGGAGTGTTTTGACGCCATCACATTTTTAACATCAAGCCACAGACGTCCAAAAAGAGCTTTTCCCATCCGTTGCGAGGAGGAAAAAAGTGCCAGAAAAGGAAACATTCAACTTCCCGTTGCCGTGCTTGGCTCACAAACGTCTGTGCTTAAGCTCCCAATTTTCTGAAACACACTGAATGCCTCCACTGCTGCTTGTATGGTCAGCTGATTGCTACAATGATAACATTAGCAACTCCTATGTCACAATAATATTATTGGTTAGTATTAAAAGGATACTTTCTGAATCAGGTGGCCTTATTCTGTAGCCTTCTTCATCAACTTCAAATGAAGATGACTGTTAAAAGAAACCAAAAATCAACATGGAGCGCAGTATTGTGACACATCAATATTATTATCAAGAGAACAGCTGTTTCCTAATTCATATTGTTGATGTCGATACTTACTGGGTCTCCTCCTTCACTTGATGGTGAATCGCTGGTGAAAAAAATAAGAAGAATAGTGAATGAGACTTGCTAACAATAGGTATGCATTGCATAAATGGGGGTAGTGCTGTGCACATGCTGCAGACCTGTTTGTTTATGGACACTTGCTCACTCACCCACTCTTACATCCCTGACGACTTAGTGGGTAGAGCACTATACGTGTACTACCCACAAAAACTGAAGGTAATTTAAAAAAAAGGATTAAGCTTTCCTCAACTTATAGAACAGAACTTACGTTGGCCCATTTTCTGCCTTCTCCTTCTTTTTCTTCTTTTTCTTTTTCTTTTCTATTCTTTTCAGTGTTATTGGAAAACCTGTGATAAAATGGAGTTCTTATGAAACATCATCAAGCTACAAGTAAGATTTTTTTTTCTAAGATCATGTCAGCTTTGGGAAGACTTCAAACAGATAACCCAAGGATTCCATGACTTGACAAAATCAAGCTGTCAGCATCGAACTAAAATTGCGTTCCATTTGCCAGAACTGGCCGACTACACCAGGCAGTTACCTTCTGGAATGGGTCGTTTGAAAAGTATTGTTGCACAAAAAGTTTCACATTTGAACATTTTGATAGCAAATAACCAGACCTTCAAATTTGCGCATTCCCTCTGTGAACTGCCTGGTCTGGCTAGCCAGTTCTGGCAAATGGCAAGCGCCCTATGAATGCTTTCCATTTGCTAGAACTGGCCAGCCAGTTTGTAAATCAAATGCGTCATTTTGAAGGGATGGTGCTGCAAAATCTTGAAAAATAATCACTCCGAAAATGGAGAAATTCGAAGGACTAGGATAAAACTTATCCTTCAAATTGTTACAGTCTGCTTACAAACTGACTGGTCTGACAAATGGAAAACGCCTGAGTTATCATTTGAAGGGGTGCGCGGAAGAAGGCCCTAAGTGACTTTTGATGTAAGGTCAAATTCTCCTTTTATTTCATAGCAAAAACGAGAAAATTTGGAAGGAGAATCTAGCAGTTTAACAGAAGTCACTTAGGGCATTTTTCCAGGCACCCCTTCAATTGCACCTTTAACTACCAGAGCCATAGACACAACCAAAACAATTGCTGTCAAAATATACTTTCATTCAGAAAACCCAGCACCTCTTTTCAAAACACTATGTGACATAGAAAGTGCAGTACTGATACCTGTAATAAAGTACCCCAAAAACCTCAATAAGTAAAGGTTTGGTAACACATCAGCAAGCAAATGTCAAAGATTAAATCAAATTACACCATTATTGATTTTTACTTGCTCAAAAAAGCTCTTATTTGGAAAATAAAGGCAAGATGAGTGGAAGATGGAATTTTTTTCTTGCATTAATATTCTTTTTGAAAAGAGCACTTGAAAATTGGGTGTCCAAAGAAATGTCTGCCATAAAATCTTCCAAAGGTTAGATAAACTATTTTAATAAATATTTTTAACAAAATGATATTCTATAGATGCCTGCGCATGCTTCTGGCTAAAATCTGGTTTTAAATAGGAAAGCATGTAATGTATATTTTAATCAGAAGTCAAATAATATTATTAAAACTCTATGAACCTAGTGATTTGAATTAAGCTGCTGCACTAGTAACTTGGGGTAGTATCTTTTAAATTAAGAAACAAATCATAGATATTTGAAAGCACTGAAAATCTTCTTTTATGATAATCATTATGGTCAAAGAAAATTATGCAGTGGTGTCACTGAGCATTACATTTAAGCAGAATGGGACCGTTACAACTAACATTAGGGTTTTTCTTTAAATATTTGTTGGAGTTATCGTGGCACAATGTAGTTTTAAGGGTGTGATGATCATGGCGCATACCATCAAAACATCTCGCAACGTGACGTGCATGACAAGATGTATTGGTGCGATGTGCGCACTCACCCCAATAAAGTGTCAAAAATATGTATTGACGCATGCCACAAAAATGTGCCAAACCTGGACACAAACAAATAAATACACAAAATAAACAAACAATTTAAAAATCAGAGATAGAGTGGGCAGGTGGGTCAACTCTTTAAGCTCCAATATATGTATCAGCACGCACATTCTCCTTACTTTTGTCCATGTTTCTTAAGGTAATGGTTGGGAGAATTCGAGAAAACATCAACTGAAGGCATTTTGCTTCTGCTGATTATTTCCTTTGTTGTCATTTCCTCTATGTTTGATTTAGTAATTTAAGAGAAATTTGAAATCAGTTATAATTAACAACTCGACAGCAGTTTTCTATGGTCTATACTCTCAAAACCATAAAATGACATCATAAAATGTTCAAAACTGAAGTGAACTACTAGCCACAGGCAAGTGGTTTCACTGACAAGTTTTGAACATTTTCGGCGTTATTTTTTTGGTCCATAGATATAGAAAAGTCCTGTCAATTTGTTTAATTTTTCTTTTGCAATAACATGGGAAAAGTAGAAGCAGAATTGGCATTGTTTTATGTTGAGAAAGAGCATGTGTTACATCTGACATCATTTTTATTGTTTGTACTTTTATAGACAATAGCTATGAACCAATCAGTGCACAAGAATTTTGACAGTTATTGTAAAACACTTTTTGGCTTAAAAGCATCTTTAAAAGGCTGACCAGACATGTTTTCCTCCCAAATCCAATTATTAATGTCTCTTGCATTCACTCCACGGTTTAGCCAGAGGGGTGTACAGGTATCTTAAAGAGCATCCACTTTTTGAAAAATCCAATTTATGGGAGACACACCTTTGGACCCCCAATAATTCCTGACTAAAAAGTAAGCTGACACACTCTAGCTGTGGTCATCCCAAAATCATGTTTAATTTTCTGTTACACAAATGAGCCAGCTTTTACACACAGTAAGTAAAATCCTGATTAACTGCTTGCTCTTTGCGTTTGTGTCTTCTTGAGTCTTTATTTAATTGAAGAGCTCAGACCACAACTGGCCTAATATGTTGCATATCTTTTACCCGCCAACAAATGCAAGAAGTACACGTTGCATATTTCAGATCGTTTTTCATTGTTTTAGCTCAGATTCATCAGAGTTTTTGCATGTGGCCTTGAATTCCTTCAGGAATGTTGCTCCAATGTTTAATCTGTTGCTTTGTGCTTTGTTTACAATAATAAAAAAAAACTGTGAAGCACAAAGCAATGGATAAAACATTGAACCAACATTTTCTGAAGGAATTCAAGGCCACATGTGAAAACTCCACTGAATCGGAAAATCTGCAATCTGAAAAGTCATTTGCGTTGGTTATGCTCTCAGCCCTTCAATTGTCTATTATAGTTCTCAAACTCATTGATAATTCAAAAGCCAAAGACAAAGGAAATCACGCACTGTGACGTGTTTGGACATCTGATGAAAAACTCCTCGTTTTTGCATCATTAATTTCCCCTTCAAAATCAGTTTGTTTGAGAAGTTATATCAAACACTTGTCACAGTGTTTCATCACAATATCAAATACCTTGAAGTTCATCAAAAATACTCAGCTGCACGTCATATTTTCAACTCTCTTCTCGGTGTTTGATATGTGATGAAACACTGTCTCGTGTTTGATACATGTATATTACATCACACTTCTCATTTGACATGGAAATTAATTATGCATTCCAAAACCATTTTTAAAGGAACAACAAGTGGCAGTAAACCACTTGAGGGAGAGACATGATCAAGGTTTCTGGTTTGTTTTTCTTCTTTCTTGTTTTTCCTTGAGTCAACCACATGCAAAACCTTTTACTGGGATGTACAAACAAGATTTTAATTTTCCAAATTACCTGATGGGTGCTTTACTGCATTCAAGCTGGGCGAGTGGTTATTAGTGAGTGGGCTTTCCACTTGACCTGTATACTCTTCAAAAGTAATAACATCTAAAAAAAAAAAAACAATCAAAAATTATTTACAGACTGACGACACTATTACAGTCAATCAGCATCACACGTGACTGGTATTTTTGAAATTTGAAGGGAGTTTTGAAATTTACATGTCAGTTTTGAACATTGCCATCGAGATTTCAGAGTTGCCATAGAAATTTCCCAAGTTTATTGACGGTTTAAAGCTACGACTTTTTCTTTACATTACAGCATTAAGTATTTCTCATTTGTTTCCTACTGTAAGTATTTTGAATCTTTGTTTCAGCTAATGTGTCTTTTTCAGAAAGATTTCCAGAGAAATGTTCAACATTCCATTCAAATGCTGGACATTACAGAGAGGTCTGCTAATTGGAATGTTCGCTTCACTCTCAGAAATACTGGTCACGGGTGACGTGGATTGACTGTAACAGGTAAGGGTGTCAGTTTCTCAGAAACTTTCATGCCGAGTCAGTAGCGGAGTGGAATGAATATTTGGTTTTACTCTTTTATCAAGTGAGTTGATAACTAAAGGTAATTTGGCCACTGTAAAAAGATTCAAGAGCTGACATTTAGAGGTTTAAAACAATTCTTAAAAATTCTTACCTGGAATAGCCTTTCCAGTACCTTTACTTCTTACAAAATGATCCATCAGATGATTAACAGTCAGTGCTTTAACTTGCTCTAAGAACTCCTTGTAAACCTGTGATATGGAGAGAGTTTCACCCAACGAGACAAAATAAGTTTGTCAACACCAGGAGAAAGAGAGAGACAGATGTTAACAGCCTTCATGGCCAATATTAGAAAAAGAGATCTCACTAGCTTGGTAGAGAACGACTTTTGTAATGGCAATTGCCCCTTGTGTAGTTGCTACATTTTAGATGCCTGTAGATTTTAGATTTTATAGATACAGATTTGAATTAAGTAAGTATTAATTACTGGATATTATTGTATATAGTTATTGTAGCCTAGGATTTTATTGTTGCAAATTTTAAATTTAATTTAAAATTTAAATTTTATGTTTTAATTAGGACAGTGTCCCCGATTAGTAAGCTCATTATAGGCTAGCTAGAAGATTGGCACTAAAATAAAGTTGTTATTATTATTATTATTATTGTTATTATTATTATTATTTTTATTATTATTATTATTATTATTATTATTATTAATATTATTATTATTATCATCATCATCATCATAGGCACAACAAATTCACAAAACCAAAACAAACATTAGCAATTCAAATCTGTTTGAATAAGTTGGTGATTGTTAAGTTCACACAAACTGCAATATTACCTGCTCCACAAGATTTTGACCAGTCTTCTGTGACTCAATGTACTGTTCTAGGTAATTGATGATTACTTTGAGATGTTCTTCATCAATCTTCTGGAATTTCTACATAACACAAAGAGAAAAAAAATATTCGTTATTAATAATTGAGAGGGAAAATGAATAGATTGAAGACTAAAAAGGAGAATTTTTGCAAAAGTGATGCAAATGCAATTTAGGAAGCATCAGCACAAAGGAGAGAAGTTTCACCTGAAAAGAAATTGAGTACAAAATAAAATTGTCTGTCATACATACCCGGGATGTTTCAACCATTTTGTCATGAAATTCATTTCTGATTATTTCTCTCTTTTCCACCAAACCCTTGTAGTCTTCCGCTAAACAAAAAATTTGCACACAATCATTTACATGTGTTAGATTTGACTATAAAAAATTGCAAAAAAACATTACTTAAAATTATCACTTTAAGAAAAACAATGACAACATTTAAACACTAGCTTAACATTATTATCAAGTAAAAAATGTGTATTATATGTTGAAATCTATAAATACTAAAAAGAACAATAGGTCATCAAAAAGATGTGACATAACAAAAAGTCACAAGTAAAAAAGTTAAGCACATATGAAGTCCATTCATCTGGATATTTAAATTAGGCTTGAGATTATTCATGAAAGCATTTCAAACAACTAAACAATCAAATTTGCAAAAAACTTGTGCAAAATTCTAAATTGGCTTTCTTTGAAAAGATTGTTGTTGTTACCTATTGATGAATTTTTATGCTTAGCAATGCATTGATGAAGTGTTGGGTGCTTGTGTACCCAACATAATCTGCATCACACAGATCACATGAAAAAAAAGTAGACAATACACAACCGATTCACAATAATATTGTGAATCGGCAGAGTATGTTTTGTACAACTGTGTTGTCTACCATGGCTTGATTTCTTTGAGTTAAAGAAAACAATTTGATACTAACTTCAAACGGACAAAATCACTCAAGGATTTTTAACTGCGTACCTGCTTTCTTCATTTTAGTTTCTGCCTGCAACAGTTAAGAAAACAAAAGGAAGCAACTTTAGCAAAATTATCATTAAAAAACTTACACTCAGGACCGTTATCTTAATTCCCCTCTTCCTTTCAATAGCATTTATCAAAATGCTTTCTTGGAGTACCAGTAGGTAGCAAACCAGAATCTAGGTCATCTTACCCACTTTTAAGGGGGCTCAGTGTAGAGTTCAGTGCAAAGGAAGTGCTAAATATTCAAAATAATATGGGTGGAAAAATCACCAGCTGTCTACACCTTTTGCTGTCACTTGAATAAAAACCTGTTTTTTTGGTATGAGTGGAAAAATCACCAGCTGTCTACACCTTTTGGAGCTTGAATAAAAACCTGTTTTTCTTGGTTTAATGTTGTTAGCAATCCAATGCATTGAATGAACGGAATTGTTCGACAAGTTAAAGTTGCATTTCTCTTTTACTTCTGGGGCATAACGCAGCTAACCTTCTCTGAATGAAAAGCTGACTAAAGTAGTTCATTACATTTGAAAGGTTACCCAGTGAGGGAAAGAGGTGGAATGGAGCTTTTTGTTTGATGAAACAACATGACGCAGAGAGAAAACGTGAGCTACAAGCACAAGGTATCTATCATAAACAAGTTAAGAGTCTTAATCTTACATTAAATTTAACCGAGACAGGGCTTTCAAAGTAACCAGCAGCTGGCTATTACGGCAAGCAGCTACAGTTAAGAAAGCTGGCAACTTAGAGTTTGTATTTGCATTTGTATTTTCTTAAATTTTCCATTACAGTTTACAAATAAGGTGAGACTTGACCACATTAACAATACATGGAGAGGAGAGGGGTACATCTAATACAATAGAACCTCACTAACTCAAACTTGGTTAACTTGAACTCCTCACTAACTTGCACAAAATCCGATTTTCCTTGGATTTGAACCCACCTTTTTTCTGTAAACTCAAACCTTAGTTTTAAAATTTAAACTCCCTGCTAACTTGAAATGGTTAAAACTTTCCCTTGGCTCAAATTAACCCGATAACTCAAATTTTATTCAAATTCAGAGCGATTGTTTTTCCTCATTAAGACTATTGTTTTGCGGAATTGCGATTTCTGTAGCCATCGCCATTCCCTAACACTGGGCAACATAGTTACTGTAGTGTCTGAGTACATTTTTAACCAACTTCTTTGTGGGTTTATTGAGAATTGCATGTGGAATATTGTACCCGAAAAATCTTCCATTAACAGGTCTTTTGGACATTAAATCTCCTAGGATTTTGAAGAGCTTGGGGGACTCATTTTGTTTAAAACAGGCTACTTCCCTTATAGATGCAGTTTCTACAAACCTTAACCCGTTAACACCTAATATCAAAGAAAAAATTCTCCTATCTTGTCCCCATACTTTTCATATAAAAGTACTGTGGAGAAGTTATTAAAATATCTAGAAAAGTCACCTTGGGTGATCATATCCTTTATTCTCATGACCTCAGGGGTTAAATAAGCATTGATATTACAAGGAGAAATTTGATGCTGATCACTGTTAGGGCTAAAAGGGTTAAACAGCAGCCCTGTTAAACATAAAATGTACTCCTTACCTTTTCAATTTCTTTTGCACTTGAACCATCCTTCTTGAATTTATCCAGTTCTTGACACCGGGCATAGTACGTTTCCTTTGACTTTAGACAGAAGTAAAACACAATAGAGAGATTTAGAATTACGATCAAGGCAATTGGCAGAAATGACCATGTAATCATATTTACCCCATATTTGCCCATTTGCTGCTCACTGCTCAATGTGGTAAACACTAAACAATTATGCCTTGACTGGACCCTATGTACATCAATACAAGATATCTACCTTGGCTAGGTTTGCAGTCATTGTCTGAATGGTTTGCACTATCTCGGCTGTGCTACCGAACTCCTCTTTTGCCTGAAAAGAAATTATTTTGATCAGACACAACGTAAATTGAATTTCATGATTTACTAATGTAGAAGGTGTAGGCATGTCATCTTTAATAACTACCTTGAAGAACATGGATAGGACAGGTTGCAGGAGAAGGGAACCTTAGCATAGAGGGCCGGGATATGAAGATTAAAGGAGATGGGAAATTTCTAGGTGCCTGGAAAGGGAACAGGAGTCCCCAGGTGGAAATCTTATTAAGATCTTGTAAGATCTTGCAAGATCTTGTAAGAATCTTGTAAGAATGAAAATAACACTAAGATCTTAATAAGATATTGTTAAGATTTGTTGAGATTTCAGATCTTAACAAGATCTTACGACACTTCTTAACAAAATCTTAATACAAACTATACAATCTTCAGCATTTTAAGATCTTAAAAGTTCTTACAAGATCTTACTAAATTCTTGTAAGATACTTTTAAGAATCTTGAAAAAATCCTCAACCTAACAATCAATAAGATCTTAAAAAATTTTAATAAGATCTTATCCATTTCTTAATATTTTCTTATTCAGATCTTATCAAAATTTGTGACAAGATCTAATAAGAATTCTTGTTAAGATCTTAAGAATTAACTTACAAGAATCTTGTTAAGATCTTACTATGAGTTAAAAATAAGATCTTAAACAGATTTTGATAAGATCTTACCTATTTCTTAATGTTTTCTTAACAAGATCTCAATCAAAATTTGTACCAAAATCTTACAACCATTCTGAGAAGATCTTACTACCTTACAATTATCTTGGTAAGATCTTAGCACGAATACCGGTAATTAAGAAAAAGATCTTTCAAAAACAGTTTTTATGAAGATCTAGTTTAAAAAAAAACCTTCTGTTATCTCAATTCTTTATTAAGACCTCATAATATCCTACAAGAATCTTCACAGGATCTACATGTACGAATAAATGCCAGCAAGATTCTCTGTGATAATCTCTTTCTTCAGTGTCCTAAGTTGATAAACGCTATGTAGACATGTGTGTTTCCAAAAAAAGGCTTAAAAGATATGACTGTCAAGACTTACAGTTTGCAGTTTACAGATTGTATTCGCATAAAAAAAAAAATTAATGCACCGTCCAACACTGAAACGCATTTGTGAAAACACTAATACTACAAACCTTCTTTGATGAATCTAAACTCCATTAATTTTAATGCCAAAAAGAACAACAGTGCTTTGAATCATAATTCCTACGATTTTCATGTACAACACTAGCTTTTAAAATGAGCAAGAAAACGTGGATAAACGTGGGCCGGAATCACACTGAATCACAGCAACACAGACAACACCGGCAGCCATCTTGGATTTCATTCAGACTGGGAAGACTGGGCACCATTTTGGTCAGCAGATATGCCACTGCAGGCTCAGAGAAAGACCGTTTCATGTTAGATTTTAGGCGGGATACAAGTTTTCAGCACACATTTCCCCTGGATTTTACCTCTGTTAAAGCTAAAAAATGATGGCTTCAAGGAGCAAACTGTGGACAATCGTTTTTTAGAAAGAGGTAAGTCTCGACACCAATCATTTTGTGAAAGACTGCATGAAAATGTGCGATCATCCACGCAAATTGCAGACAAGATGGATCCATGCAGACAACGAGCATGCATATGTGCTTCTTGAAGATTGTTGAGATGGTCATTCCCCATTTAGTTTTTATACGAAGCCTTTGAAAACTTTTTTATGGAGTAATTTGTAGCCGGGTTAATATCATGACAGTCTTGGTATAAGCTGAAAACGTGAGTGATCGATCTTGATTTGGCGTGAAGATCAGTTTATGATCTTCGTGGAGTGTATGGCTCATTTTACTCAGATCAGGAACTAACAAGATTGTTACGGGTGAAAAGCTCACTGCAACATTGTCTAAAAAGTTAATGACAGCCTAGCCAGTCACTGTGATCACTCAGAAAAACTGACTTAAAGTGCACAATTTTCGGTTTTACTGTAGATTTTCAACTCCATTTTGTAAAGTCCAGGTCGAGACTCAACACTGCAACTTCAGAGTCAAGTCACCAAATCCTGCTCAATAAAGTCACTTATATTTATGACTGTTGGAGTCTATTTTGACTGATTTAATTTTGTTGTAAATCGTGACTTCTGCTACTTCTACTCAGGAACTATAATACTAAATAAAATTTTGTAACTTGCATAATGACAGTATTTGATCAGTACTTGATATCATAGTTGAAAATAGCAAGCAAAATAAAGGGAACACTAAGTAACAATCCTTTTGATCAATGCAATGATGTTTTCTTTTAAAGAGTGAGTTATTTCACTGCACGCACAACTACAATGTAAGTTGCACTGCCCAGACATAAATCTGTACAGTTAACAATGAAATAATCATTATAATAATCTTTTTGTATTTGAGCATGGAATTTTCTTTTTACATCAAAGCCACATGTAAATTTAGACTTGGGTTTCCTATGAACAAGGCAGCCAGTGCTGAGTTGTCTGCATGTGCTACTACAAAACACTGTGTACTCTGGTCAGGACATAAGTTAACATGACTGTCTTATTTTCCTGTACAGGTCCCTCTAGCCCTGGAGGTGCAGCTGAATGAAATGTGGGAGAAGATTAATTTTTCAATATTTTATTAATTTTATAAGTTGGAGCTGGCAAGCAACACTTGCAAAGTGAAAGCATCCGTGGTATTTTTCTGAGCCACCACAAATTATGAAAGTACATGTTTAGAACCAGTTGAACTGAGAGAGCATCTGTGAGTTAAATGCAGACCTTGTGAAAAAAAAAAGGGTTTATTTTTATTTTTTAATGTTAATTTACTTATTTTAGCTCATTTTTTTTTATGCAAGATTCACTTTATTTCTTGAAGTCAAAAATCAACGAAGTGCTTGTATTTTAAAGGTAGTGAATTTTGACCCAAAATTGTGGTACCCTAATGACTCTGCCTCTTTGATCTCTGTGTAAATTTTCTGGGACACAATCAAACCAAATTGAGTTTAATAGGTTCACTTATTAATTTTTGAGTAAAACTCAGTTTCCAGTTCAGTTTATTGCATGATTTGTAAATAAAGGGGACAAAAAATTATCATTAAATGAAATAACAGGTTTTCTATAGATCATATAAACGGTTTTAAAAGTCTTTGTTATAGTAATTTCACAATTTTATGGTGTGAGACCTTCTAATAAACTGTTGGTCAAATCTTGATTTTGTGTCCTATAATACCTCTTATGATGTCTTAAGCTTGAGATTGATTATTATATCTTGACTATCGACTTTAAGTTCCTTACTAAGATTCTTATCAGATTTTGCTAAGATCTTGTAAGATCTTACTGTAATCTTACCAAGATCTTGTAAGAATCTTGTAAGAATCTTACAAGATCTTGTAAGAATCTTGTAAGAATCTTAACTAAGAAGTAAGATAAGATCTTGTTAAGAAACTTAATAAGAATCTTAATAAGATCTTAATAAGATTTCCACCTGGGGACTCAACAAATATTGCAGGAGATGAAAGTGAACAGGGAATGGGGATGGTATGCAGGAAAGCCATCTACTCCCCCCCCCCCCCCCCAACCTTCTTTTGACATTTTTTTTTGTGTGTTATTCCAGAAATTTTCCAGATGCAACCCCTACCCCCTGGAAATTCCAGTTTAGCTTCATACATTCCTGTAATTAAAGACTTGGATGGTGCAGATACCCCTACCCCTCTGAATTTCCCATGACTTTCCTTGAGGTTGGTATCAATTGATATTTTCCGGACCCTTGCATCAAACAGTCATTTTCTACCATGTACCCCTTTTTTAATGTGCAGTTCCAGAAAATGTCCATTCTCCCCCCACGCAAGGTTTTTTGTTTTGCATCCCCCCTCCCCCCAAGATATTCCAGTTTAGCTTCATACTTTGCTTCTAAAATTTTAGATTTTAAGACCCCCCCTTAACCCTAGGAATTTCCAGTGACCTTCCATGGGGTGGGTATGGATTTTTTTTGGAACTGCACAATATGTTTTGTTCAGTAAGCCCTGAAGGCTCTTGCCTAAAGGGCGATTTAGACGGTACGATTTTGCCTACGATTTGTCGCATGCGACACGCTTACGCCATGCCTACAACACGAATCGCATCGTGTTAATCAACCTACAACATCTTAACGACAGACGCACACAACACGAAAAATGTCGTAGGATTTTAAACCATGTTTTAAAATCCTACAACAATCATAGGTAAAGGCAATGTTGAGTGGCGAGAGTTGCGTACGATTTTTACACGACGCAAGCAGCACGCGCTCTAGAAATCGCATGCGACAGTTGTAAGAGAAAATCATACCGTCTTAATCGCCCTTAAGACAAATTTCAAGGAGCCCACAACGCAAAAAGACGAAAAGTTAGGAGCCCAACAAGTGAAGTGTTAGGTGCTTCTGCAAAAAATTTAGGTGCCCAGAGCATTTTCTGGGATGCAGACTCCTGTTAGGTAGTTATTGAAGCCTCTACCTATTTCCTCCCTATTTCAAGAAGCACTCGTGAATGTCCTTACCTGTTTATGCCTCTCCTTCTGTTTATCGCCATATTCCTTCAGTTCCTTGATGAGATCTTGGAATCTCTGCACAACTTGCATGTGAGCATTTGCTAGCTTCTCAGTTGCAACACGTAACACCCCCCAAAGTGGCTCAAATGTTCTGTGAAAGTAGAGTACATATATGAGCATGTGGAATGGATAACGAAATTGCGGACAAAAACAGAACTATAGGAATTTCAAAATGACTCTCTGGTACAAGAAGTGTTAACTTTATCACTTAGAAAGGGTAAACAAAATTAATATAATATTCTAATACTAGAACAGAACATACCAATTTCAGCGGTATAAAAGTAACTAATTATATCAGTGGTATAAAATTAAAATATAATCAAGACCTCAATCATTCTTGCCAACCATGATTAAGTCTGTTTTATAATTATTGAACTGAGTGGAGTGCAATTTGGTCTGAAATCATACGTGTGATTTCAAAATTGAATGAGCGCGCAGCGTGAGTTCGATTTGAAATCACAAGCGTGATTTCAGACCAAAATTGTGCGACACAAAGTTTAATTACCACTTTATTACACCTATTTTGAAATCACAGAGTTTTATTGTCAATATTACATTCTATTTTTGTTACTTCATTTCCATTTTGATGAGCTAAAGAAAGGATGCGACTTAGATCAAAAAATGGTGCAATTTAGGAATAAATCGCACTGTTGAGAGCCAATCAGATTGCAAGGATCGCCAGTGATTTCAAAATGGGTGTAATAAAAGACTAAATCCCATTTTTTTTCCATGAGAAAACACATGTTAGGCCTTATTCAGTTTGAAAACAATGCAGCCTAAGGGTCAATTGTGCATGCCAAAGAATTGAATTAAACTCTGGGATTGCGATTCACCCATCAACATTTTTTTCATTTCTTCTAGCCAGGGTATAGAACATCATAAAACCAAATATTACTTTATAATTTAATCAAATCATCCCCGGTATCTAACACAGAAAACCCATTACAAAACCACCAGAAGTGGTTATGTGAAATCTGCCGAAACATCCTGTCATCCACTTAATCAAATCATGTCCATGTAATTTTTTAACAAATTACCCACTTAGTAATCAGTGCAATTGAAACCAGGAAGGGGAGTTTACAACAGACAGATGAAACCAGTGATTTAATTCAATTGGCAACTTGCGATGATTGATTAGTTTGTCTAAATCACATCTATCGCTATTGTTATTATCAATTTTGTTGTTTGTGAAACATTAAGTAAGTCCTTTAAACTATTGAAAAGGATTCTGTAAATTTTGGGGGGCAAAGAAATATGTAAATACGAAAATCTGAATTATAAGGCAGCATTACTATAATCTAACAAGACATGGAAAGATAAATTATGTTTCCTTTACAAAGGAATGTCTGTTGCAAATAAAAAACAAAACAAAAATAATAGGGTGGACATTGTTTTGATATAGAAAACCAACTAAAATTATTATTTCCAACTTCGAAATCTACTCGTTGGAATTTCAAAATTTTAAAATACCAAGGTAATTTAAACTTTCGTATTTTAAATATAACACAATCGTCCACCCGTCTGAGGTGTTGTGTAAAGGCGTATCAAAACAAAGAAAACGTAAAAACGGATTTTCATCAGAACAATTCAGGTTTAAATCTGTTGGGAGCTACAGAAATTCCCAAAGTTAATTCAAGACAAAACCACAAAACCAATACAGTCCCACCAAATATTGAACAATACTTTTTCAGTAAATGGGGTTCGTAGCAAAGTTTGAAACCCGCAATTTCATGCTGAACGTGTTCACAAATATAGCATAACCGCATACGTGCAAACTGTCGGAAGAAATTATAGCATTCGCACACCATTGGGTGTTTTGCTTGAGTTATTTTAACAAACATCTAAACTTAATTCACTTCTGGTTTTAAGAATGATACAATTTAGGGAGCAAATGAGAGATTTAAGCTTTAAATGACCTTCGGGGAACGGAGAAATAGCAGCTGTATATTAGCAGGTATAAAGTTAGAAATTAGGAACCATATATATCGCGATGAAATTAAAGCCCCTAAAATCGAACGTTCGCCAATTTGAAAGCCGCAGTTATTTTTATACAATATTAACAACTAAACCATCTATTTCCTTACCCAAGTTGAGTGACAGGAGTAGCAGATTTCGCTAATTTAAGGAGTGATTTAGCGTAGACTTCCTCAACGGCGGATCTAAGAATCAAGGAGAAAAGAAATGGAGATTCGTTTACAAGTTAAATCACGAAACATTAGCTACCCCAAAGCGTGGTTGTTTTGAAAATAATGCTCACCTTTCTCGCACGAATTCCACAAGCTTGCAGCTTGCATTGTTGCCATATTTCATGTTGTGATAAAGCACGTCAAATCCAGCATTTTTCTCCCCCTAAAAGCCGAAGAAGAATACAAAAATTGTATGTTACAATCTAGCATTCCGGATGTCAAACAGCTAGATCGAACATGGAGCGAAAAATACAACTTTTAGAGGACAAACGCACCCAAAAATGGTCCTCGAAAACCACCATTTTCTATCTGAAGTCCAGAATCTGGTTGTCAATCCTTAGAAATCTCATTAGGTTACGAAAAACGCTAAGATCGACGACAACATGGCAGCTTTATGGCGAACGGAAGCCTTCACCGACAACAGCGAAGGCCTAGTTCCTTCGCGGCCTTTGCTGACAGAGTCGTGTAGAATCTGGGTCGAGAACAAAAAATGGCCATTTTAATTTGAAAACTTGCGATTTTTTTGACAGTTTGAATTGTGTTGTGATAGTCTATGATTGATAAGGGAAATTGTTTTCTCCAAAACCCATAAATCTATTCAAAACTGTTGACAATATTTGAATTTAAACTGTGAAACTGAGATAAACTTCCAGCAATCAAGCGCTTTCATGAAATTTGAGCTATTTAAAGTTGGATCGATACCGGAAAATCATTTTTTGCTTACATATTTTTTCCTTAGTCAATAAAACTTGAGGTCTTTTAGTTCGAAACCAATGCTTATTTCGTGATAAAATAAGCTTATTTAAAAAAAAAAAAAAACTAAAACCCGTAAAGAGCCTGTACGCAGACAAACTTTTGACTTATTAATGTGAACAGCGAAAGATTATATGAAAAATGAAAAAGTTCGCCGATTGAGGTCCAAAATTTCGAAGACCAGAGATTTCCCTTTCTGGAGAATCAAAACTTCCAAGAGTAAATCCAAACACAAAATTTCAAGCGTACCTGGTCTGTGTCATCAAATATTTTGCTTTCTTGTTGTTTTACGACACATTTACTTCGGCTTGTTTGAATCTTTGCTTTTCCAACTCGTGCAAGAAGACCGCTAAGCGAAAGGTTCACTCTTTCTCTGCTTGTTAGTCTTTCGCGAACCCAGTTGTTATTCTGATCTCTCAGTTCATCGCAGCTGTTTTCTTCGGGCTCCGAGTCTGCTAAAATGAACCAACTGCTTGAAGAATCGTCTTCATCGATAACACAAGATGGACGAATACGCGATTCATTTGGCGGAGAAACTACTGTCTCGTCTTCGCTTTCAGTCAAAAGCCCTTCATCTTCGGCAAAGAGGTTTTTAGAGCCATGAACAGAGAATAAGAAGCCAATTGAGTCCCTACGTTTCATCATCTGGTCCTAAAACTGCCATTTTAAAAGTTCCTTGAAACTTTTAACTCAACTTGACAACTTTCTTCTCAGTTTTGTAAGTTGCAATTTTTCGGGAATCCTCTCATCTTTGAGTTCTTTTCAGGTAATTGAATCCTCAGGTGCAAGTCCCTGTGCTTAGAGAGCGTAATTCAACCACTCCCTTTTGTCTGAATATAGTATTTTACGCATTTTCAGCTCAACTTTTCAACCGTGCGCTTTGACTACAAATTATAAATGGGAAGTTTGAGGCGAAATTACAAGTTCCCGGATGTTGAATGAAATAGCCGCTTTTTGGTATATAGTAAGAATGTGAACCATTGCAGGGATTTGGAAGAGCGATGACTGATTAGAATTTGTCAGTTTACCAAGTTTGAGGTTCTGTCTTTAGATTTTAACCATATAGGAGGCTTTCAAAATTCGGAAATATTAGAGCCGACTTTGTACGGATTTGGGGGACGCCATCTTAGAATTAGAGACATTTGTATGGAATTTGGGCGACCTTTGACAGGTCACAGCTAGGTTCCTACGCAGTGAAACATAACCAAACTTGGCAAACTTACTAATTTTTATGTGATCTTCCTGGGGATGGGGTTCATTTCTTCATATAACGCACTGCAATTTGCAATTTGAGCAATGTGTAAAATAGCGTCCAGTCCCTTCATGAACTTCGGAACGGGCAATTTTCGTTTCGTTTCGTGAACCATCGCAAGATAAACATGTTCGAAAACCCTACAATATCGTGTGGATAACTCGTGCTAAAATCACCGCTTATTTACACACGCTTCGAGACAATGTTTAAAACTGCTACTAGTGGGCACGATACTGAAAAGTTTCATTTAAAAGAGTGCAGCAAAAATCACAAGTGTAAACAGGCCTTAATTTTAATAAGCCCACGCAGGATATTGCAGGATGACGAAAAAAAGCTTGAAATCACTTGCCGGAGGAGAGTGATTTTACAAGCTTTCCAGTGTTCTCTTCTAGCATACCACTTGGGTTTCATATTCTGGTAAATCCTGATAGAAAATACGATCTATTGTTTTTTTAAGCTGAAATAACTTTAGTAAAAAACAGTTTTGTTACGAGTTTACCGCTATAATAAACCACAGGTTTTTGACCAATCAGAATGCGCGTAGTATCTCAGTTATTTTATGACATGTCTTTTACCGAGTTACTCGTTCATTTTCCGTTCCTGTCTTCTTCCAATTTTCTTATAATTCAGTATATTTTTGCGTGTTTATGTTTAGCTAATATAGCTTAATATGTGTCAAACTGTAATGCCCGGGTAATGAGCAACACTTTGAATTGTAATGGAGTCTAACTCGGTGTGGAGTGAAGAAAATTTTCTTTTGCTATACGGGGCAGGATAAATGAATGTTGCGCCGCTAGCAGAAATGACATAAATGATGGATTTGAGAATTAACTCTGCAGTGTATGTTATACGTTAAAGTGCTAAAGTGAACCTCATCGGAATTTCCCACTGAACGCTTACTTCGACGCTCAGTAGGAATTTCCTAGGTTCACTTAGCATTCTAACAGTGCACTTAAAGGGGAAGTATCATGGGGGTTTTCATATCTTTTGTTAAAAATGATGAAATAAGACCCTCAATCAACTGCCAAATAATTCTAGAATGACAAGAGGAAAGAAATCAACTCAATTCTTGAAAGGAACAACCCGTGATCTGTTCTAGCGCATTTTGGAAACAAAAATCAGGCGAGAACTTGAAAAACATTAGCCTAACATTTTTCAAGTTTTAATCCATACCGGCCTACTCTGTCTCTGGTCCGAGGCACTAATCGACAGTTTTATTGCACTGCGGTGATAATTTATAACAAAATTGACAATTATTTCGTTGTTTCTGCTGACAGACAAACATTTTTGGGTTTTGAAATGACAGCAAATTTGCATGATACTTCCCCTTTAATTTTGTGTCCTTAGTGCTAGCGACACAACATTCATTTACCCTTCATTTTCAAAATTCCGCAGTTACTGCCACAATCACTCACTACTTGTTCCCGCCTGGTCTCGTAGAAAAGTCAGGAGAGAAACGGACGATCAAATCCCAAGGTTCGAATCCCGCCGAGGTCAAATGGTTTTTTCTTTGCCTCGCGCAATCTCCCATTTCCTTACTAGAGCTAACGCTCAGTTGGAAATTCATGGATTCACTTTAGCACTTTAGCATACACTGCAGGGTTAATTCTCTGATCCATTATTATGTACGGGATACATTGCTACTCTATGCAACCTGCAAGTGTAATCAGAGTTATTACATTACAACACTGCCAAAGTATGGTGACGGTGCACAGTCAATATTTGTCGTTCATACACAACAGATATCCTGCGATATACGCAATTTGGCATGTTTCCGGAAGAAAATAAAATGACTGAAAAATGGCAGCTTTCTGCAATAAAACTGTGCTTTGTTATCAAGTGCTGAATAACAAAACAATTATCCTGCTAAATCTTGCGAAATGTCCCCTGTTAGTAGTTCAGGAAGTACGAAGAAGAAAAGTCCTACAGATATGAAAGTAGATACAAAGTATCGATCATATGAATACCCCATAACCATATAAACAATAAAATATAATCTTTAAAATACTTGCTTTTCAGGATAACCGATAGAAGCGTATAGTTCACCAAAGTAGAGCACCACTTTCACAGCTCACGATCGCCTGTTCTGTCGTGAATTGTAATACCATCGTGAATTGTAATACCTGTCGTAAATTGTAATAACACTTGTCGTGAATTGTAATACCTGTCGTGAATTGTAATAACAGTTGTCGTGAATTGTAATAACCTGTTGTCTTAATTTGTTATAATCCGAGCTGTCGTGAATTGTAATACCACGTTGTCGTGATTTGTAATACGTCTTAAGAACAAACAATTACAGAAGAAAATATAAAAAATGACGCAAAAAAAACAACCTTTATTTTGATCCATGTGTATTTTTTAAAAATTTGAAACACAAAATATATATTAATCCAGCTTAAATTCGTAACATTTGTTTATGCTTTGAAATTGGAGCACGACAACGTTGTAACAACCGAACAGTATAATTTGTCAGGCACCCTTGGTTGGGCAAAATTGTTCCACTGACCGTATTTCAGCTGCGTGACTTTTCTAAATTACGACAAAAATACGCTTTTTCATAACAAAGTATTTTAAAAATATGAGTGGTGAATGAATACATTTGGACAAGGAAGTCTCATTCTTTTTAAAATGCTCTGCAATCGTGTTCAACTTGTCTCAACGTATGAGAGTCACGTACATACTTGACACTCGGTTGTAAATAACAGTTCCTTGAAGACTTCTCAGAACAAAATCTTCAAAAACAACATTTGAACAAAACGTTACTCTATTCAAACAGAGATTACGCTACAGAGGTCGCCCCGATAACCTTAAAGATAAAATTCTCTCGGACGGTCAATATCAGCGAAAGAATGTTGGCCTTACAAAACAAACAAAAAACGCGCAAAAACATTTTGCCGTTTGTTGCAGAATATCGGCGCCCTTCTGTGCTTTACCTAAAAACCATTCAGATGAGTAAATGGCACTTGATAGAAAATCAGCCTCTGCTAAGAGAGATCTACAAAGACCCTTCCTACTTTCGTACAAAGAAGGGAGATCTTTGAAAGACGACGCATTCGTAAGAGCAAATTAGCTTTGAAGGTCATATTCTTCCTATCTCGACCAATAGGAGCCGTGTTTGGCCTGTCATTTTACCATCATTGTATAATTGTTTGTTCTTAAGACTTATTACAAATCACGACAACGTGGTATTACAATTCACGACAGCTCGGATTATTACAAATTACGACAACAGGTTATTACAATTCACGATAGGTACGTTATTACAATTCACGACAACTGTTATTACAATTCACGACAGGTATTACAATTCACGACAAGTGTTATTACAATTCACGACAGGTATTACAATTCACGACGGTATTACAATTCACGACAGAACAATCGCCGGTTACTTGTGACTTCGCCATTAATCTTCGGAAAGTTTCCGGAACATCTTCGGATATCTTCGCCATCGCCCTTTACCCAAACAGGAAGTTTATACAGCAAGCTTGAACGCACGTTTCTCTGGGCTCTCCGCGTGTTGTGCTCGATAAATATACGAGAGACAGACTATACCTATCCTGGTGAGCCTCATTTAGCTTCAGTTCCCAATTTGCAGCAAAGGCTGCAAGATAACTGAAGGCTTCCAACTGTACTAGTTTCTGATTCGATGGCTTTAATATTCTTTACTACAACAGACCGAATCACACTTTGAATATGGTCCGAGTAGGCTCGTTCTTGTTAAGCTTAAGCTTAGCATTCTCTCTCTGGTTGTCCGTAAAATCCACTGAAGGTAAGCTTATTTCGATAGTTGTGTTTTTCAGATAAACAGATCTCGAAAAGAGCCACAGGTAGAGTTTAGAAAATTTGCGAAGTCTGCTTGAAATGTTTTTAGTTGATTTGCTCACTGATGTGTAAAGCAGAAGTTAACTTGAAAAGCTTATAAAAAGTTCTGCGTCGTTCACTACTTCGCCGCTCGTTACATTGATTTTATCCTATCATTTAAGACTTTATTTACTATTCCGTAATGTTTGAAAACGAAAAATTGTAATAAAAAACCATTGGCGATTTGGTGAATTAGAGGCGACAGTTGGTCGACAGTTCGTTCAAATATGCAAAATTCTCTATTAGATTAATTATTATAATTTTAGCAAAGTTAAACCCAGTCGATACGCTTGTATATTGGACCCCTTATGCCGTGCCCATATTACGATAATTCCATGTTTTTAACAAATGATCAGGGTGTTGAATAGCAGTTGTTGGAATAAACACTCCCAAGTTTCAAGTTTCAAGTTTATTCAAAAATTCAAAAATTTAGCAAAAAAGAGAGACTGGCCCGCAAGTAGCGAGAGCTAACTTGAATGCTAATGAAAATGCAGATAAGCAGTCAGTCGTCAGAGCCCGGTTATTCAAAGAGGGGTTACCTCTATCCAGTGGATAAATCGCTATCCAGCGGATAAAATGTACCCCAACCAGCAGATTTTATCCGCTGGATAGCGACTTATCTGCTGGATAAAGTTATCCACTCTTTGAACAACTGGGGCCAGTTGTGGTTAATTAATTATGTAACTGGGTATAAAACGTAATTATAATAAGCATATAACTGATATTATAGTAGTAGAATGATGATATTAAATACTTAACACAAATTAAAGTACGCAAGTACACGTTAAAATGAGCATTTCTATACAATAGACCCTTATCACACGGCGGCCATGTTAAGTCTCAAGAGGATAAAAAGCTTTGTTTTTTTCCCCGGGGGAGGGGGACTCTCATATGAAAGGGGCAGTCTCGCTTATCGGTGTAAATTTCGGATTTTGGTCTCACTTAGGGCGTTCTGGGTAAAACGCCATTATATTTAGCCGTGAAGGTCTCGTTTAGGGTTGCACGCGAAAAGTTACTGTATTTTTTATTGGTCTGTGTTTTAAAATGGTCTCTCTTAGGGGGTCAAAAAAGTTTTGGCCATGCCCAGATTGGTCTCCTTTAGGGGTTTAATTCAAAACTTCCGACGAGCATCCCCGCCCCTGTCATAGGAGAGTCCCCCCCCCCCCCCACCCCGGGAGGCTTTGCACGGTAAGCCTCGCACTAGATTCGCGTCTGGCCGAGGCTTGCCGTGCTAAAACAAAGCTTTTTATTCTCCTGAGACTCAACATGGCCGCCGAGTGATAAGGGTCTATTTGCACCTTTTCACAACGTTTCTAATAGCGTTCTGGTTCTTGAGCAAAAGACGTGTTTTGCCGCGAAATGATGTGATGCAAAAATACTTCTATTTTTATAGAAAGAAAAAGGAGCTTCAATTTAATCCCTAGACGAACCCTGGATATAACGAACCAATTCCCCTGGTCCCTTGGCTAATTTACGTTTTGGTGCCGCAAATATTGCTAGCGCAGCGTAAAAATTGGCAAAATATTCAATCTCGTGATCTTTTCACAAATCGTTTTACCAACATCGCGCTTGGCGAAATAATATGTTGTAAAACGTTTGATGCAGTGAGAACTGCGCTACCCGAAGTAGGCCATGCAGGTTACAGATATATAGACCATGTGCGAGAGGTAAACAAACTCTCAAAGATTTCTGCCCTCAGACGACTCAAGAACTACCTAAGAAGCACCATGAAGCAGGACCGCCTGAACAACTGCCTACTGATGCACTGTCCCAAATCGATCACGGACACACTAGACACTGTAAAGATTGCAAAGAGGTTTGCTTGTGCCAACAAACAACGCAAAGGGCATTTTTGAAAATTTGAGTAGGGGTATGCGCATGGCTGGGTGAAAGATGAGCAATGCGATGTTGTGTTTTAAGTAATATATCAAACACGAGGCACAGTGTTTCATCACATATCAAACACCGAGAAGAGAGTTGAAAATACGACGCGTAGCGGAGTATTTTTGACGAACTTCGATCGAGGTTTTTGATACTGTGATGAAACACTGTGACGAGTGTTTGATATAACTTCTTAAACAATCTGATTTTGAAGGGGAAATTAAGGATACAGAAACGAGGAGTTTTTCATCAGATATTCAAACACGTCACGGTGCATGATTTCCTTTGTCTTTGCCTTTTGAATTATTAATGAGTTTCAGAAGCCTGGTGAAAAAAAGTTAGATGTATTTTTTTCAGTGAGTGACACAGAAATACTTGGAAAAAGAAAATCCGAGTTTTCCCAACAGGGGTTGAACCTAAAGCCGCCGTTACACGTTGAAACTTGTGTGCAACGGCGCTGCGAAACAAGTTTCAGCAGGTGTTGCACCGTGTAACATGGTCGGTTTCGTCAGTGAAACTTTTTCGAACTTCCGTTGCGAGACAAGCTTCAAGAAAAGTAGAACCGCTTTCTACTCCTGCAGCGGCTCGCAACGGTCGCAGTGGTGAATAAACAAGAGTTTCACGTGTAACACCACTTCGTGAAACTGGCCTCGTTCACCGTTGCACACAAGTTTCAGCTAAAAGTTTCAACCTATAACGGCAGCTTTAATGTGCAAGTCGTATCCTTTTTTATCTCCATTTTCCAGCTCTAGTAACGTGGCCCGAAGGGACTTATGGGTTGCCCAAGGCAAAGACTGGTTGTCCTGTGTCTGCGAAGACAGAGTGGACCACAGGATGGCTGTATCAAGACACTGAAGACAACGACCACAGAAACCTCAAATCACGGAGTTTTCACCTAGACGCAACTGTAGCAATTGATATTAACAGGACGTTTTGCATGACGGTCAAGAACAACGAAACGACAGAGTGGCCAGCTGGTAAGTAAATAGCAAAGACTACGCGAGTAAAACGAGCGAAAAATTCAAGCGCGCGAAAATTTATGGAGACGATATGAAATATTCGTAGTCTAGTGGTTCAATAAAACAACTTTAGAGCAACAGTTTTCATCGAGTGTCAAAGTAATTCGCGTTTGCCTTGGTTTTGCTTTGCTAACGCTTTGTGATTGGTTAGAAAAACTCGCGCCACTTTCTCAACCAATGAGAAACAACCAAAACTAACAGTGACCTGCTCACGAGCATTTTCCCGCGCTTTTACGCGGGCTGTACGCATTCGCTTTGACTTACGATTGGTTCATCGCGCTCTTTGCGTCTGCTGTGATTGGCCAGAGTAGTTACTTTGGTACTGATTTTGGTTTCGCGTCACGTAATTGAAATCCGTTCTTTAAATCACTTGAATAACAAGGGAACGCGAATGTTGTAAGTTTTCACGGAAGAAGAAATAAAGCCTTAAAAACACGGCTTTCATTTCTTTGTTGTTTTCCCCTCGAACTGAAACAATCGGCCGACGATTATTTAACAATTATCCTACGAAATCTCCAGGAATATTGCCTGATACTTAGCCAACGAGGCCGTGGGTAAAGGAAAGTCTAAGTCAAAACCGAGGGACAAAATCTTGTGGAAAAATTTTTCCTGATTAGTAATTAAATTCGAAACAAAGCTCATTAGCTTAATCTGGCTTTGCCGAGCAACAGGTCTCAGTATTCTAAATTTACGAGTGAAACATGTGATTGTTTATCCAGGGAAATATTGCATATTCAAGAAAGGAGACTGCCCTAAAGGATTCCGGGAAGGGTCCATCTTCTGGGACGACGAGAACAATAAAAACATCAACAAGAATGGAGGGACACTTCCTGACGGCGTATACAACGAGGATACCTTGATTTTCTACTGCTGCAGAACAGATGGTGACAAACTAAAGCCCATCCCTCTCCCTGTGATAAGTCCTTTTTACCTTAAGGCGTTTGATTCACCAGAGTGTCAACGCGTGGAGGGTGCTGTCGCTACGGAGGAGTTTATAAGATTTGACAATGAAGACACTTCGAACAAAGACACCCAGAATGGCAGCTTCCCTTACGGCGCAGGAATATCAAATCACAACTTATCTTACTGCTATTATGAAAGTAGGTATTACTCACCACAGAAAACTTTTTCTTTGGAATGAAGTCCTATACTCCAAAGAACGAATTAAGTAAGCCGTTTGAGAATTGCCGTGAACCTTCATCATGAAAGCGAGGCTTAGTGCAAAGCTGTAACTATTAACTAAGTTTCGTAACAAAAATTTGGTTCCTAGCCTCACTTTCATAATGAGGTTCAAAGCAACTCAGAAATGACCTATTTGTCAATGGAACTTTCTTTGTTCCGTCTTAGGGTAATTTATTAGGGTGATTTTCGCTGGAAAACGAAACAGGCTTTGCTTTAAAAACTTACGGTAGCCATATTGCATGGTTAAACAAAAATCGAACGAACGTTAATTTATATACTTGCATCGTACACGAAAATGTTTATCCATCTTTTTTAAAAGCTAGATTTCCTAAAAAGTCTGCGTTGTTTGTTACTTTATTCGTTAACATAGACCGTGATATAGACGAATTTCGTTTTGAGAATCTCTCCCTTTGTACAACGCTTTTAATAATCTATTTTTTTTTACCGCGTTTTCAATCGTTTGCAAATTGCTTGTTAAGGAAGACCAAACCAAAAATACAAAAAATAAACTTGAATAAGATCCTCCGTTTTCATTGCGTTCTGGCGTATTATAACAGTTAAAAAAAACTTAACGTCACCGGTCCAATTTAAACAATTTACTCGTGTGTATAGCCATAGTTAACGTGCTTGTTTTTTGCCTTCTTAGACTGTGACTACACGTACAGCTTAAATAATAACGCGCAGATTGAATTCAGCTCTCCAAACTTTCGCGGCGATGGATACCCTCTCGCACAGAGATGCACGTGGCGATTTGTTGCCCCGGAGACGGAGATAATCCACATTAGTTTCCTTGAAGTAGAAATCGAGGAAGGGGACGTCTTTGACATTAAAGATGGCTGGAAGAGTGGGCCGGCTATGGCATATAATCCAAATCCCGATGGCTACAGATCTCTATCTAATTTTCTTTTCATGGAGTTTCGGTCATTGCCCTCTCCTTCTTTAAGGAAAAAGTCCAAAGGATTCCGCGCCGTGTTTACCGACTCTTCGAGTAAAAGTAAGTGAAACATTACGGTAACCTTGTACCCAGTTTTACTGAAGGTTTGAAAATGAGTGAAACCTACGTGCGGGATTAATACTACGGTTTGATTGTCGAATATTTGCTCTAACGCCGGCGCCCTGTGTTCTCACTTTACAGCACCGTTTCTCTTCAAAAAAAAAAATGTGCCCGGTTCTTATTGCGTTCGACGTAGTAAGAACGCACTGCTAATACAGATCGGAGTCGAGATTGTATGGGACAATCAACAAATGAATGAATGGATCTGTGGGACGCATATCTGGCATCCCCGCAGATTTTGCAGGGGCGGATGACATCATCACCAACTTGACAAAGGAGAGAGAACCTGGAATCGAGATCATTGAACGTACTTCCTAATCGTTTGATTATTACTAGTTTTAAATTTCTTAATGAGACTTTTTCAACGTCAATGATTTTGCTTAGGTTCTGGACAATTTGAAGTCCTTGTTATTGAACGTAAAGTAGATATAACCTTCTTTTACCAGGAGGTTGATGATTATTTCCGTTTTGTTGACATCAAGAGGGGCAATCATTCAAAGGAAAGGGCGCTGAATTAAAAAAATACTGTCTACCAAGCGGGTAGTTGGCGGTAACGATTCCAATTTCTGTCCGTTCTGTTTAAATTCTTAGGGCCTCCACAGGCGAGGCAAACTATTAGAGGTAACTAGCCTTGTAGTTATTTCAGTTATTTAACAATTATTCCACAAGCGCGCGTTGGATATGCAATGATAGATAGCCAATTGCCGAGTTGACTATAATCATACCGTATCCCACGACCGTAAAGCCAATCAAAGCTCTGGAATTGCATTATCTAATAATCCAATTTTTAATAAATAAAGAACTAAATAAGTAAATGAAGGTTGTCGGATGTAATTATACCAGATAAGATAGGATATTTCACGATTTATAACCTTCGTTGCATTTTAAAATCCTAGAGGCGCTTTCTTCTGCTCCCGAGTGGCCATCAGGGACATTTGGACTTCCTCGTACCAGTCTCGGATGTCCTCACTCGGACAACATCACATGGTCTACGGGATGGAGATTTCAAGACACAGAAGACAATAGACCAAACAACTACAATTCATACAGCTTTCACATGGACGCTTTAGTGATGAAGAACGATGTGAACAGAAGTTTCTGCATTGCAACAAAGAACGATGGAGCAAAGAAGTGGCCGAAAGGTGACACTTTGGGAGGGTTATCCGTTTCACTCGAAATAAAAGGGTTATCCGTCTCACTCGAAATAAAAGTTTTAAATATAACGAAAAATAAATAGCACAACAGGAAAGTACTGCTCAGTAGCTATTATTTGAATGGTCACACTTTAGGATTTCATCGACAGACTCACAAGTTATAACCACCCTGTACAGCGTACTAAACAGCACCACAGGAAAGTACTGCTCAGTAGCTTTCATTTGAATGGTCACACTTCAGGATTTTGTTCACAGACTTAAAACTTAGTTATAATAATAAACAGCAGCAAGGGAAAGAACGTCTCTATAATGGTTTCTAATAATCAAACCATAGGATGCTATGTTATTGATCGATTAGTTTTTTTCGTTCTTCGGTTTTGTTTTTGTACGCGCTAAAACAAATAAGCAGCTATCACTAGCTAATCTGAAGGTTATAAGAAAGAAAATAAAAGTCTGGTTTCTCAATAGAGTTTATAACTTAAGGTAAATTGTCCACCGTAAAGGGATTCGAGTGCTGACGTTTCGAGCGTTAGCCCTTCGTCAGAGCGAAGTTATCAACTCTGTTGGTAAACCAAACATTTGTTTCTACTCCCCACCGACGCAGCACCACAGTTTCTTTAGAAATTAACCCCATTATGTATTTGCAAGAAACTAATAAACTGGCAATCTTACCATCCGTTGATTGTGGGTAGTACACTGTATAGTGCTCTACACAGCACTACCCACATGTACGCAATGTGTACCTGTTTTTCATTTTTCCCGAAGTTTGAGTTCTCATTTCTGTTTTTAAAATTTATCGCAGGTCAATATTGCATTTACAAGAAAGGCGCATGCCCAGAAGGCTTCACGGAAGGATCCATATTTTTCGACGACGAAAATATGAAAAACCGAAACAAGATGGGAGGGGTGGTACCAGACGGTGTATACAACAAAGATACAAAGATATTCTACTGCTGCAGAGCGGACGGCAACACAACCGACACGATCACCCTTCCCACGATTGTTCCGTTTTACCTCATGGCGTTTAAAAGATCTGAGTGTCAACAAGTTAGAGGTGCTATGGTTACGAAGGAGTATATAAGATATGACAACGAGGACCAGAGTAACAAGGATAAATTGGTTGGAACGCACGCGTACGCGATTGGAAATCTAATCATCGGTTACTGTTACTATGAAGGTAAGTCTGCATAGGCAGGGAAACTCCTATCATTGCACAGGCATCCCACAAAGGGGGGGGGGGGGTGGCCCAACCGTGCACAGGCAGCTCACAGGGGTTGATGTTGGAAAGTCCCGTCAGTGCACAGGCATCCCACATTGCTAATGATGGAAAGTCTCATAATAACACAGGCAGCCCACATTACTGATTTTGGAAAGTCCCATCAGCTGCACAGGCATCCCACATTGCTATGGATAGTTAAGTCCCATCATTGTACAGGCAGCCCACATTGCTAATGATGGATAGTTAAGTCCCGTCATTGCAAAAGCTTCCCACACTGCTGATGTTGGAATGTCCCATCAGTGGACAGGAATCCCACACGGTTGATTTTAGAAAGTCCCATCAGTAGCACAGGCATCCCACACGACTGATGGTGGAAAAACTCGTCAGTTGCACAGTCCTCCCACATGGGGGATGGTTTAACAGTGCATAGGCAACTGATGGATAATGCAGCGACCAGTTGTACAAAAAGCAGGAAAGTGAAGCCGGATATTTGTGTAGATCAAGATCAGCAATATTGAATAAAACGTAAAACCAAATGCAAGGCTGATCGGCCAGCTAAAAAGGGTAATTTTGTTGCCCAATATTTCGGTTAGACAAAATTAATCTACTTCAGGGGCTGCAAAAAGCTAAGAAAAAATGGGATATAAACGGTTTCAATATTTAAAATGATACTAATGAAAAGTTGAGATATGATTGGTTGACAAACATGGAAAGCAGAAACGTTCACAGGCTGCCTTGAGGCTAGCCTGCGAACGCAGACGTATTTCCGGCTGTCGCTTTTCGGCGGAGAGAAGCGACAGCCGGAAATACGTCTGCCTCGAGGCTGATCGTGCAAAGTCGCAACAGTGCAAAGGCTGAAGAAACTATTAAGAAATTGAAAAATATATATATTATTGTTTTGATCATCTGCCTTATTCTCCGATGAAAAAATTCCAGTATCCCAGTATCCCAGTGTACCAACCGCGGCTTGCCAAAGAGTCTGGGAACACTGGGTTCGAAAACTGGCGCACAGGCTCCCTACGGGGTCGATAGTTAGCCCGATTTCTGTGACATGAAGTAACCCTAAATTGGTGTATAATGTCCGTCACTGCATTTGAAATTTCTGATGTCGTGCTTACAATGCAAGTCAACGTGTAAAAGTAAGATATAACGTACTATGCGAAAATATGGTTCACTGGCGAGGATTCGAACCCCGTCCTCCTGCGTGAAAGCCAGACGTGATAACCATTGCGTCTTATCACGTCTGCCTTGAACGCAGGAGACCGGCTTCGAATCCTCGCCGGTGAACCATATTTTCGCATAGTACGTTATATCTTTCTTATACACGTTGACTTACTTTGTTCCTTTGATATGACAGGTCATTACAGTGATCCTATGTGAAGATATGGATGATTCACTTAATATGAATATTCCCTGGCACTGTCTTTGTTTCATGTTATAATGTAATACAGCCATCGGAACACTGTGCTCTCTAGCTGTAAGGAAAGGTAAAAGATAAAGTTTCGCTTGTGCCCATTTTTAAAGCTGTGTAGTGAGATAAAAAGCTGCAAGACCACAGAGACAAATCGATGGGTGGTGCCGGATCTCTTGTAGACCAGGATGAGTATATTATTTTGTTAGGAACATAAAGTCTGGGGAAAAGTTTTCTTGTCTGAGAAGACAAGACGACGAGGATGCCAGCTTTCAGTCTCCGCTCTCAGCTTCTGAGAGAAAACCAGACTCGTTACCCACTACGCTACGGAGTACCACATTAGCTAAACTATTTATTCGTTTTCCTCTCCACCTGCAGCTTGCCATTACACCATCAGCGAGAAATCACAGGCGTTCTCCTCCCCGAATTACCACGACGACCGTTACCCTAACTCCCAGGTCTGCACCTGGCGTTTCCTTGTACAAAAGAAAACTCCTCCAAACGAGCAGATTTTGGTCAAGTTCCCAGAATTTGATCTTCAAAAAGGCAAAGATGGTGACGTGGTTAGAATATATAGCGGATGGGACGACAAAGCCCCACTACTTGCCGAATTCAACGGAGACAACCCTCCCCCCGCCGAGGGCGTGGCTTCTAGCACCCCTGTCGTGTTCCTAGTGTTTAGTTCAGACTCACGAAGGCAGTCACGTGGCTTTCAAGGCCTTTTTGTCAATCAGTGTGAGTACCGCTTTTATTTTTTAGTCATTTCAGGATCTTCTTATTACATGACCCAAAAAATAAGTCCCACAAGTGTTACACTAGTGTCATGACGTGATTTGCCCGAGTCGAGTGTTAGCTCTGCCTCGATGACGAGGTCTAGCAACACTCAGGTTCAAGTTTAATATTTTCAAATGGTAGATCAAGGTGTATAAATGCCAGCTACCAAAGTGGCATTAATTCGCTCCTGTTACTGTCCATTCCAGTGGCTGGCTAAAAGTTACCAACACACGCATGCGCGGTACGTTTGACTTTGTCATTCTTAGCCATGTTCCACCGCAAGTGGTACGTTATGTCTTTTTCTTATTAGGCGTTCTCGGTCAGATTGCCGGTTGTTGTTCGTACAAACTAACTCAATGTGTTTCTTAGTCGTAGAAAGCTAAAAATATTTTGCTTTCAAAATTGTCAAAAACTTGACCTTTGTTTATGTAAAATAGTTTTTCGGGTCCGAAAATCTTTCCGGGAGTTTGAGAAACGCACGCCAGGAACGTTTGATGGGTGACCAAGTAACTTCATCCTTTGGTTCAAGCGAGAATAGGACTTTTCTCAGTTTACAGACTAAATGGCTTTTCTTTGAATCCATCGATAAAATGTTCTTTTTTCTCTCTCTATTTGGTAGCATTTAATGCATCTGCAGTGCCCAAAGAGCCAATAACTCTCCCAGGAACTAAAACGACAACATTAACACCAACGATAACGACTCGAGCAGCGATTAAAACAAGTCCGTCAACAAGACAAGGTAAGAACTTCCTTAACTTGCGTGGACGCATGCGCATTGCTGGCCTAAGCTTGGGCTGATGAGTTGGTTGAAATTAATTAAATTTCTTCATTACTTCAATCTGGATTTTGCATAAACTAAAAACTCAGAGAACATTTACGTCGGTTTTAAAGCGACTAATCGTTATCTGAAATGGTAAAAGGCGGTGTAAAGGTTCTCAGCTAGCACACGGACATATAGCCTCCCTTGCAGACGCTCTTTTGGCTCATCTAAAGGAAGTATACCTTTATGATTAACTTTAAAGCTAATATCATTGTTGATGGGCTTTCGAACACCTCGAACAATAGTGGCAGATATAAGAAAGACGTAATGCCTATCATATCACGTGTATTGGGTACTTTATACTTTATTTATTTATTTTTTTATTTTATTCTATTTTTAGTTTACTCTATTTTTAAGTTATCTTATGAATTAGTTAACGAATCAATAATTAATTATGAATAGCTTTTGCAATACTGTATTTGCTATAGTCATGCAAATAAAGCTTGTTGTTGTTTTGTTGGGTACTGGCATTGGCCAAAAAAAATCTGGGTTTCTCGATGGAATATCGACTACGATGTTAATTGGCCGGTATTTCAACTAGTAAAATAAAACGAGAAAACACATTATTTTCTTTAAGCCGGTCGAAGTATTTAGTACAGGAGGGCTAACTGGGAACAACGTTACGAACGATTCGCGCGTTGCCGCTATCGTTTTGTCGTCGCTGTACCATCTTCCAAGACCCAGGGAATGATAGTCGGGACGGGCCGAAGATTTCACGAGCGAAATCGGAACTCGCCCGTTGAGTAAACTTCGCCATTCCCGCTTTGGTCCGTGAAATCTTCGCCCCGTCCCGAATATCTGCTCCTGGGTCTCCGAGGATGTCGCTCTACATGCATACTGTCGAGTTTGAGATGTCACCCGTAACCTATTAAATTATTAACGCGTTTAATGTTTTTTTTCTCCTTCTTAGCAAATAAGTCACTCAATGTTTCTACGCGGTTACCATCCAAACAGGTTACAACTGATTCTGGTAAGTTGTTTCGTTATAGAAAAACCTCCATTATGGAGCAGGTGTTAAAGATAATTAGTTATTGCTAATTGCGTGACAAACTTTACTCAGTTTTTATTAATTACAAACCACATGCTTATTTTCCTCGATTTGTGTGGTAGCGGGACTGTGCTTTTAACACTTATGTCCAGAAATACACACTGACCCTGAAACTAGTGGGTAGTTCATGTAAGGCAGCCCTTTTTGTCATTTTCATACACTGAACGAAAAATTGGATTTGCTCTTTTTTTGATTCGTATCAAAGATAAGATCAACTATAATAAAATTTTTGACAACACATTTGATGCGCATCAAAAATACGTCAAAAATGTGATGCCTTTGCATATACCTTTGACTCGAATCAAAAGTGAGTTCAAATGTATTAACAACTTTGACTCCGCCTATGACACGCATCAAAGGTGGATCAAATATGTGATATCTTTACAAATATCTTTGATTCGAATCAAATTTGACTCCACCTTTGACGCGCGTGAATCAAATGCGGCCTTTGTCACCTGTGATTCGAATCAAAGGTGGCCTTTGACATTCTTTGACCACACATTTGATGTGCGCAAAGGCGTTTTTTATATGACTTCGTGTCTGAAAGAATTATTTGTGTTTTAGAAAGAGTTAAGGTTAGGGGACACCTTGTGATGTCTTCAAATTCTTGTTTTCTTTACAAGAACCTCCCACAGCCGCTAAAGGCAAGCAGACTGGTACCCAATCCTCCTCTTCTCCAGCTAAAGTGGTAGTTCCAGTACTAGTCATAGTCATCCTCATAGCAGCCTTGATTGGTGTTTATTACATCAGACGCAGGAGAAATGAAGCGAGAATCAGGAAAGCGATTAATCGGAGCCAGACTCGCCTGGTGGATAATGGAGACCTGAACTCACAGGAATATGACTCCAATGAGGAGTTACAAGAAATATTTCCCTTGGGATAACTCTTTCCGGCGGTGGCCTCATAGTTAGGGTTTTATAGATTATGTTAATTTTGAGCATAATAGTGAGGTAAAATAATCCGGCATTATGCCGAAATAGTTGCGAGTAAGCAGCCCGGTCTGGGGACTGGGACTCGCTGGCCAGGCTGAGAGAGGTCTGGGTACGTGTCACCTGACATTTCAACATGGCGGACTCTAGTTCCTCATGGTTATCAACCGCTGACAGCGTTGAATCATCTCAACGATCCTTAGAACAAGTTGTTGTTGACTTTTTTTTTTTTATTTTCATTACTAGAAAACTTGTTTAATGTTAGCCAAGCCTTAGCGATGGAGAATTACGTCGACTGAAGAATCGCTCACGCTTCAATATATTGCGTTAACGAAAAACTGATGTGTTATTGTAGAATTAAAAATCATGACTTTTTATATGAACAGTATGGAGCATAATAGTACGATTTTGTTAATGCCTCAGCATAATAGTGAAGAAGAAATTCGCGAATATTGTGTAAAACCCTTCTTATAGTCCCATGTTCAAAAGTGGTAAACTAAGAACTCAAATTTTAATATCACAAACAAAGTTAAAACGAACCTCATTTGTGGAAAGTACAGAAGCTTTCATTCAAAGGATTTAAATTCAAAAGAACCGTCTTGCCATGAACAGCATCACAGGAAAGTACTGCTCAGTAGCTTTCATTTGAATGGTCACACTTTAGGATTTGGTCCTCAGGCTCAACAGATAGAACTACCTTATACAGCATCATAAACAGCACCACAGGAAAGTATTGCTCAAATTCTCAGTGTTTTCCTTGAGTGTTTGCATATTCGGGTACAGTCCAAATTCTGTTTATTTTAAATAGGAAAAAGGTAAAACATTTTCTGGAAACATTTGTATATTTTCCTAGGAAAACAATTTTTGCGTCGTAATTTATTAAAAAAAAACGTGTTAAGATCTGCGAATAAATACAAAGATGTATAAATGTCATTTTGTGAAATATCTTAGGTACGGACCCAAAAGAGACTGAAAAAAACAACCCCCTCCCTCCCATTTTTGCTAGGAAACACGAAAATATAGACGACGAAAATCTATAAAACGTACGAAATCTCGACGCAAGCGCGCTGGGAGACAACTTATTGTTAACTTGAATTATTTGGAGATTTTCAACTTTTATACCAATAGATAAGGAAATCAGTCAGTTGATTGAAAATAAACATAATTTTCCTTTATCTTTTAACTAAGTTTTTTGTGAGAGCTGTTAGTGTTTGTTTTTGAAAGACAGTGTAGCAAGTGTCAAATGCGAGGCTCAAAAATGGCGCGATCGCTCTTCCAGCGGCAAGAGCTCGTAGACAAAGCTGTGTAACGGTTATACAATAGTTTGACATAATTTAACATGGATGCTGTAATTAAGATCACACAAAGTAACATAGAAAGGAAATGACCCTACTATACGGAGCTGACCACTGGGGATGTGAAAATGGCGCAATATTTGGTTCGGTATATTTTGTGAGTTGGTAACTTTATCCAGTCGTTATCCTGCTGAAAATTACATTTTAAGCCTGGTTGTCACTAGAATGCAAGCACATGAGCAAGCACAAGCATAAGAGTGCTTATTTCACCGTAAAAACGACCTCGACGCAAGCACAAGGATCATTTTTTTCCTTTCTTGTGCTTACGCTTGCGCTTGAGTCGCTTTCGTTTTCACCCAGTTAACAAAAAGCTTTTGTGCTTGCGTCGCTAGTGAAAAACAGGCTTTATCCACTGGTGATTCATCCATTAGTTAAGTTATGCCTTCTTTTCTATCCCAACGTTAGTTAGAAACACACTGAATTCAGTAATTAAATCAAACTTTTGGTTTCAGCTTATAGTGAGTCTTGTACCGGTTTTCTCAGTGTAGTACCGGAAAGAAGGAATGCGTATTTGCTCAGCGTATTTCAGTTAAGACGATTTGTGGAATAGCTTATGTGTGCATTGAGTCTGGTTCTACGAAGTGATGCTTCGTTGTTGTCTGCAAATGGTTCGGCTTTCTAGCCCTCTCGCCGATAAGAACGATAAACCGTAGGTCCCGTCTCACAACCCTTGTTTGTATATAACTCTGTGGGACGTTAAAGAACCCACTCAATGTTCGCAAGGAGAAGGGGACGTAGTTCCCGGTGTTGTGGTCTGGTCTCTGTGTGTATACTCTCATGGTGGGCGCATTTGATCATCACGTCATGTTAAAATGCGCGTTACAAGTATTAAGTATCAAGTATTCAGTCTTGTTTGGCTCAGCGTTAGTTTCTTTTAAGAACTGTGGTACTGCGTTGGTGGGGAGTAAGAAACGAATGTTTGGTTTATCAACAGAGTTGATAACTAAAGGTAAATTGTCCACCATAGAGATTCGAGTGTTGACGTTTCGAGCGTTAGCCCTTCGCTGATTCGCTTCTAGCGCTCGAAACACCAGCACTCAAATCTCTTTACGGTGGCAAATTTACCTTTGGTTTACTCTGTTGATAAACCAAACATCAGTTTCTAAGTGGCTTGGTTATGCATTCTTAAAAACAAAAAATCAATCATGCGTTCATCAAGTCTTGTTAGAATGACTGACTTCATTTCTAGTCTGGTAGCGACAATTTCAGATAGAATTAAGATTCCATTGGTCATTGCTTTCATAACATTTGGTGGCTCCTATAAAGGAGCCGTTGTTTTTAAAGCGGTAAACTCAGCGAGTTTACTTGCTGCTGGTGTACTTGGTCACAGCCTTGGTTCCTTCACTGACGGCGTGTTTGGCCAGTTCACCGGGCAGAAGCAGCCTGATGGCGGTCTGGATCTCGCGTGAGCTGATGGTTGATTTCTTGTTGTAGTTCGCAAGGCGGGAAGCTTCGGTGGCGATACGCTCGAAGATGTCGTTGACGAACGAGTTCATGATGCCCATGGCTTTGCTGGAGATACCAGTGTCAGGGTGAACTTGCTTCAACACCTTGTAGATGTAGATAGCATAGCTTTCCTTTCTCTTTCCCCTTCTCTTCTTCTTTCCTTCAGCTCCGGCCTTTGCCTTTCCGGCTCTCTTCTCGCCTTTCTTTCCTGCTACTTTGGGTGCCATGTTTCTAAATCACGAAATGGATTGAAATAGTGGACAACTCGAGTCATGTTGTATTTATACTAGAATAAGGGAAGGATCGATTATCATACGGATCGAAATCCACGATCGCTGATTGGCTACTCCAACATTCATATCATTTCTTTCCTTTAGGACAAACGCGGTAAATTTTGTTTGCATGTCATTTTCCGCCCATTCTTCTATTGAAAGCAATTTCTTTTCATATTGAAATTACCTGGAACAGCGTTTTGATTGGTGCTTTTCAATCCTCTTTGCTAAAAAAATAACTATAAAGGTTGCCCTCCCTCAAGTTTGCTTCAATCAATCTTTACTTCTTTCCGGAAGACAAAATTTCTGACAAATCAATCATGGCAAGTCACGGTAAACGAATGACACAAAGCACCGAAGACAAAAGCCACTTTTCAGAAGAGAAGTTGAAAATTCTTCGTGCCGCCCTATCTATTCAAGTTCTCGCCCTCAAAAATTGGCGCAATGGAGAGGAGAGGAACACGCTGCCCTCTCGTGTCACTGGCATCGCACAAAAAGGCGTTCCTTCCAACATCCAGAAGACTGAAAAGCAGGGAAAGCCATAAATGCAAAGTTCTCATTACAAAACGGCTCCTTTAGGAGCCACCAAATGCTTCAAAAGCAATGACCAACTATACAATATTTGATTGCATTTCACGTGCGTGTGTAAATCAAAGATGATAAAAAATGATCGCAACAAATGAAAGATTAAGGCAAATCTGATATTTGGTAGCTGTGACTCTCGCACTTAACAGGAACTATTGCTAGCTCGCGCATTCTCAAAGAAGCTGCTTGAATTTTCGGTGAGAACTAACACTCTTGTTAAGCTCAACGTTTTATTGTAATCGATGATTAAACTTAGTCTAAAATCTGGTCATCGATTCTCGAGAGCCTGCCAAAAGTTGAATTTTTACGCAGCAAAACACGAGGGATGGAGTACAGACGCGCTTTAATCAACTCTCCTTCGCTTTGAACAACGCAGTATCAATCTTAATTGTCAAATGTTCAATTAGATCGCAAAAACGTTTCGTAAACTACACTTCAGTGTGCACTCTTACGGACGAGTCTCTTGGCACTCATGAACTCTTGCCGCCTCCTATACGCTCTCTCAGAGTCTGGACTCGCTCATTTTCGTTAGAATACATGCAAGTCTCGTAAACATCTGGAGTCCCGTAACTTGCGACTATCATTATTCTCTCTCGGTGTCTTGTGAGACCGACACTCTTGTGCGTTTTGATTAACTTTCCAGACCTTCTCACAGATTTTAAACCGGCTAAAATTTAAAGTTTCTATTTTAAAATGATGCTCAAACTTTCAGTCTGTTCTCTTGCAACTCCTACGCGTTTTTTATTTATTTATTTTTTAATTGCCGTGTGCTATTGCAGTAAGGTATTTCAGCTCACCAATCTTAGCCTGCGTTGCTGGCGGTTTTGTTCGCGCGGGGTCAAATATTTTGGCGGCAGAGCTGCCTCAAGGAACGGCGAAGCCGCAAGAGGTTCTTCAGCCGCCTCCTCCACATTCCTCTCGCGGCTTCGACGCTAATTAAAACCTTTCTCCGCCGCCAAAACTTTTGACCCGACGCAGAACAAAACCGCCAGCTACGCAGGCTATCAATTCTTGCAGTCGATTGGCCTTAAAGGCTAATTTAAATGTACCATTAATCGGGGCTATTTGGCCTAATTTTAGAAAGGAAATCGGCGAGCGGACGAAAATCGGTCCGATTTACAAAAATTTGTGGCAGTGGTACATATTTTTTAATCAGACCGTTTTGCAACCCGCACTACACTAACAGAGAAAGAAATCGGCTGACAGAATTAATTGTGGATAGATAGAAAGTTAATTAATCAAAAACCTTGCAGCCACAGGCTGAATTACGTCTGATTTACAACAAAATATATAAAAATGAACGAATGACAATACCAAGCTATAAAAAGCTAATACAAAAGGACAAAATATATAATTAAGAGAAACAATATTACATCATTGCTTTATGGGCATAGTGATAGATAAAATGACTTCGCACTCATTCTTGGGAGGCAGTAAGCTATACAGCTTGTGCGAGGGATTAGACAGGATGGAATTAAAAAGCTTATCACATAAGAACTCGCGGCGCTCGTGTAAGGGAACTAGACCAGTCAAAAGAAGCGCCTCATTGTACGAACAATCTGGATAGATAATACGCAAAGCTCGCCTTTGACATCTCTCTAGATCTACTGAAAGGTATTGCGGGAGGCTATGATGGTAAACAGGGCATGCGTATTCAGTAACAGGCCTTATACAAGTCAAATAGAAGAGCAAAAGTTCCTCCGACAAGCTGACGCAAAAAATACAGGCGCTTGTTTACTTTCTTTACAACCTCGAATACGTGATTATTCCACGTAAGATCGCAAGATATCTGCAAACCTAAGATCATTGCTTGTTCTACACACTCTAAATCCTGACCATTAACCTTGATTGGATCAAAGTTCTTTCTAGACGTAGCGTATTAATCGGCCCTTGCGATGGAACTTACCGATTGGGCCTATTGATCGGTACGTCTAATTCGCGCGCTTTTATCTTCCCTTTTACGGTCTCAAATAGCTTCAGCTTATCATAGGTCTTACACGTGTAATCTTCAATTTTGTTTGGCCAATGGCAACCAGCTTTTTTGTGCGCTGTCATTTACTTTCTTGTCTGCACTCTTATTTTTTTCTTATTTATTCATCATTCGCGGGTATTTTAGGAACTCACAATATTACCAGCTTCCAGTTGGCTGATAGCTCAGTTGGTAGAGCACTACACCGGCATCGCAGAGGTCACGGGTTCCAATCCCGTTAAAGCCTGAATATTTTGGGGGGCTTTCTTTTCGCAACTGCTTAAGTTGCGTAGTAACTGCGAGGATCTTTCTTCTATTTTCATCTTTTATCCGCAGTTCAAAATAGAAGTTTCATATGTTCACATTCACTCTTAACCAAGTGTTGGCTGACTATCGTAATTGTTTTTCCCGGGCTCAAAATAGCACAGAACAGACGAGACAAGGCTTGCACCACTAGTAAAAGTTATACCTTGAAAGATGGCTAATTTATAAGCTGTTCTCTTGAAAGAAGCATTTACCAATTGGCGTTAAAACAAAGTGAAAACAAGGGTCAGTTTCTTGAGAACTACATCATATACTCTAAACTAATCGGTGGCCTAATATAATTTACCGACAAAGGATGAAAAATGTTCAATTTGGTGCCGTTTTTGTGTTGTTGTCGTTACATTCATTACCGAGCAGGCGATATATTAGCGTGAGAAAAAAGCTAACTGAATTTCCGTTGCTTTGTAAATCATTTGACTCTGTACCAGCAAGATCGCCTAAAATCGAAATTAAAGAAAAATATCAAAGTTCATTTTAGAAAACTTATACTAAGCAATCGACTTAAAAGCTTGAAACGCCCAGTACAGCATAAAAAACAGCACAATAAGAAAGTGCTGCTCAGTAGCTTTCATTTGAAAGGTCACACTTTAGAATTTCATTCACAGACTCGAAAACTAGAGCATAATTCTAATTCTAATTCTTATTGTATAATCTGCAAAGGACATAGCCTATCACTGTAGATGTGCAAATGTGCAGGTGCAAGTGTTGAAGTATAATACAATGTGCAAATGTTAAAAAGCGCCCAGAGTCAGCGTTCTACAGACATTGTTCATGACGGCCTTTTTAAAGGATTGCTCTTCAATGATATGGTTTGGTAGTGAGTTCAAGTCTCTAATTGTATGCGCTATTTATCGACTTAAAATAAACCACTTATACACAGATTTGGAGGCCCACTGATTGTCTTTAGCGGTGGCCTAGGTTAGACTCTTAATGATGTGGTTCCCTAAAAAGAGAACGTTAAATTGCAAATGAACAAACTGGTCATGACTTTCGCGAGATATGGTGGCTCCTAAAGGAGCCGTTTGTTTGTGTAGACAGCGCAGTCTAACCGCCAAATCCATACAGAGTACGTCCCTGGCGTTTGAGAGCGTACACCACATCCATGGCTGTCACAGTCTTTCTCTTGGCGTGCTCGGTGTACGTCACAGCATCACGGATCACATTCTCAAGAAAAACTTTGAGAACACCGCGAGTCTCCTCGTAGATCAGGCCAGAGATCCGCTTGACACCGCCACGGCGAGCAAGACGACGGATAGCCGGCTTGGTGATGCCTTGGATGTTGTCCCGAAGGATTTTTCGGTGACGCTTGGCGCCTCCTTTTCCTAGACCTTTGCCTCCTTTACCGCGACCAGACATGTTGATTGCTTCTCGATCATTAAAACTTAGATAACCGATTGAGAGCTGTTTGTGGTTTTATAGGCAGAAAAATGACCTCTCAGGAAACGCATAAGTTTTGCTATTGGGTGAATAAAGACAAAACACTAAATGGCATGAATATTACATGGTTCTTTTTTCGTTCCTCTCTTGCACCACACGCGGTCACAACTTTCACGTATGATTTCCTCCGCAATTCAGTTCAAGCGACGAGAAAAGGAGATAAAAAACCCGAAAAGACAGAAAAACTAAGATCATCTTCGACTTGAGGTACCAACAACACGAATTCATGGCGCAGATTTCAACAAACTTTCTCTTGTAATTGTATTATCGAAACATGAATACAAATTATGTATGAAAAGTTTATAGCCAATCAGTTCTTTCTATTTCCAACCAATCATCTTTAAGACCGCCAGGTATAAAATGTTTATTCTAATGAAAATTCAACGGCATCAGTAAAAAGTTTTCCTTGTTCTTTAGTGATCTTTGAAATGGCTCGTACAAAGCAAACTGCTCGTAAATCAACTGGTGGAAAAGCTCCACGCAAACAGCTCGCCACAAAGGCCGCTCGTAAGAGTGCGCCTGCCACCGGTGGAGTCAAGAAACCTCATCGTTACAGGCCTGGAACAGTCGCTCTTCGTGAGATCCGTCGTTACCAAAAATCTACCGAGCTGTTGATCCGCAAGCTGCCCTTCCAGCGTCTTGTGCGAGAAATCGCTCAGGATTTCAAGACCGACCTGCGTTTCCAGAGCTCCGCTGTGATGGCTCTTCAAGAAGCTAGCGAGGCTTACCTTGTTGGTCTGTTTGAAGACACCAACTTGTGCGCCATCCACGCCAAGCGCGTCACCATCATGCCCAAGGACATTCAGTTGGCCCGCCGAATCCGCGGAGAGCGAGCATAAGTGGATTGCACTCCTCACAAAACAAACGGCTCCTTTAGGAGCCAACAAATAAATAAAAGCAATGATCAATGTAAGTTATAACAATGGTTTATATTTAATTTTTTTAAGCAGGTATTGGTGGCGTGAAAAGAATAAAAAAATATAACTATTTTTATAGTGGAAATGCACTTAAATAGCTAGCCGAAGCTAGTTTACAGGCATTCCACTCAGAAATAACAAAAACTACTTATGAAATTAAACATAAAAGGTTAAAAATCCCAAATGGCAGGAGGCAAACCAGTTTGCCTTTCTTGTATCGATGGCAAAACCCTTTTATTTGAATCAAAAAATCGGATTTTCCAAAATTGGTTTTGGAATCAACAAAGACATCCTCAGAAATAAAAATTTTCCTTTCGTATCATCATTTAAATTTTACCCCAAGAAACACCTTGACCGGCCGAGGACAATTCGATTGTACTTTATGAAACAACTGATGAACTTTTCACCACTGGGAAAAACATTTTTACCGCTGGTATTTATTTAAGTATTTACTTTATTTAATCCAGTTTCAGGTTTACAATCAAATTAAATCAACCGTTCAATCTGAGGTAGGCTTAAAACAGAGTACCAGACCACTTAAAAATAAGCCACCTATTATTACATCATGAACAAATGTATAGAGTTAATTAAGTAATGAAATTATCTTAAAAGTTACACAAATGAATCAATCAGGTAAAATACAATGTAAAATTTTAAAAAAAATCAACTTTAAACTTATAATAAAAGTTCATCAAATTCTTACGGAAAATTGAGAACGCATTTGATTCTCTTAAACTAAGCGGTAAATCGTTCCACAGACGACAGATCCGAGCAAAAAACGAATTCTTTAAGACGTTAGTTCTGCTGAAAGGGACATCAAGCGTTAAATGATGAACATTTCTAAGCGGCTTAGTACAAGAACGAAAAGATACATAATCGAAAATGTTTAATTTGTACACTCAAAAAAGAAAACTAAATCGTTAATTTCCCTACGATACTTCAAGGGTATCTATTCAAAACAATTTTAATATCTTTAACCTGGTACTCGTTAAATCAACTGTTTGCCTCTACGATACTATCGCACGCGACCTCTGCAGCGCGCTAGTTTACACACGTGATTTAAAACTGCAACTTGTCCGCGACAAAAAATAAATAAATAAAAATAAAACAAAGTGCGACATCAATTGCAAGTGTAAACGGGCTTGGGAGGGACAAAAAGTTGTGTTTAAAAAAGTGCGACCAAAATCACAAGTGTAAACGGGCCTTAAAACTGCTACTTGTGAGCGACAAAAGTTGTATTTAGAAAAGTGCGACCAAAACCACAAGTGTAACAGACCTTAAGGCGACTCAAGTGTTTGGAACTGAAATCCCATTGAAACGAGACGTGCTACGTACTGTGACAGCTGAAAACCGAGGGGAGACATCAAGAACAAAATTAACCAAGAGTTGTTTTCTCAGAATATAATAAACTGACGCACGGCAACTTCTGACTACCTCTCGCGATTGACAATAAATTTGTATATTTATGAAGAACAGTGAGGTTTGAGTTGAAAGCCAAAAGAAGACAAAACAGCTGAAAACAAAGATTTGCTTTAATATACAAACTACAAGAAAATGAGACAGTCGAATTGCACCCTGTGGTGTAAAACAGTTTGAATAAGAACGGAGAAGAGACGAAAAGTTAGCTTGTTTATACAGCTACCAAAAACCCAGACAACTAAATTACATCTTTTGTGTCATTGAATATTTATGAGGATATAAAGAGCTTTGACAGTTGTAAATAGGACACAAACAGACGAAAACACGAATTTTTCTCTGCACGCATCCACAATCTGAATTGCGGTTTTTTTCGCCATGAAAAACGTCAACCTTATAAAAAAATGAAATACAGTGAGAGAAGTTAACTACGACGATTTCTAAAATGCGGCGATTATTAATAAACAAAATATGTCAATAGAGAAAATTAGAATCCCCAATAAAAGGTCTTTTCTCACACCGAACGTTTTCTTATTAAAACCTAATCTCGTACATTCCCGAACCGACGACTGAGACCGGGGTACGAGATTAATTAAAACCTTAATACGACTTTGTTTAAAATCGCTCGAAATGTTTTCTGATTTTTATTTTCACTTTTTTGCAAAATGATACGAGCTTGAAATGTATTTGAAGGAAAAATTAATATCGCGACACCACAAGTCAGGCAATTATAAATTTAAGTCAACGGCAAATTCCAATAAAATTTCGTGCCATATTAAACGTAACAGATGGGACAATTCTAGGTTCTCATTTTCATTTAGCATTTTTGAGAGATGTTTTTTCAGATCCGCTAAAAATAGATCCGATAAGATTTATTACCCAATGAAATGTTTTCGAAAAAATTTATTCCATTATCGTAATTGTCGGCGTAAACACCACCACTATTAATAGGCAAAACAACCTTATTAACCGTCTGTACAATCATCAATATTTTGCCAGAGCAATTATTCGCCGATCGTACAAAAATTCGCAATAAAGCACCCACAAATCCCTCAGAAAAATAACACTAGTAAAATTCCATATTAATCATGTGACATTAGCATATCACCCGTGGATAAGGTTTAACCATTTTGCAAAATTTGAGATTTTCGGATGTTCAGATAAATCTCATGAAAAGCTTTTCACACGACACACTAATTATTTCCGGGCAAATCTATTGAGCAGGAAAAAGTTTATACCTTTAGTCCATGTGATAAAATATTGTACTTGCTATCCTTGCTGAAGCAAAACAATATCATGCCCCACGCTTCGCGTACCACGATATACAGATTACACAATTACACACAACACGCTTCGCGCGTAGAACCAAAATGGTATAGCCTGGGAACCAGAGAATGGTATTAACTTCGTGAGTGGGGGATGGACCCCTCGGGATCTAGGTTGAATAGACGGGTGAGTTGGTGGGTGCTTAACCGTTCGCCTACTCTAGCAATCTCACAAAACACGTATTATTTCAGGCCAAAATGGCTGTTGAATTCTCTTCCATGTTTAATGTCTCGGAGAGGTCTTGACGTCCATATGCTGTGATGAATGACTACCCACCCACCCACCCCTCCCACGATTATCCTTAAAATTCAATATAGACAATAAATAACTGAAATACAATGAGGTATTATTTTACGAAAACAGGGCGAAGAGCTTTTAAGCTATTCATCGTTCGGTGCGAGTTGCACCTGCAACGCATCCATTGTAGACAGCTGGAACTGAGTTGCTTATGCAACAAACTGATCAACTAAAAGCTTTTTATCTGTTTATCTATCGCTTGGCTTTCTTGTCGAATTATTCGAAAATACGAAACCAATTCGTCAGGCGGATCAAAGTGGCAGAGCGATGGATCATTACACACTGAGATCTGCTCAGTAAACTCACGCCTGCTGAAAACAGCTATTGTTCAGTTTTTTAAGGCGAAACTTTCATCAATAATTAATTGATTCATCTTTTGTGTGGTTTCTGACAAACAGCCATTCAGAACGAGCGCCAGAAGTAAACACGTCACCTTAACCTTTGCGCACAAAACTAATGCGTTACTTGACTACAATATACACCTGCACTAGGCACGTGTGAGCTCTAGCGTACGGATATGGGTATTTATTAACGGTAGATATAAGTTTGGTATTTACCGAGAAGTGTTCACAACAGAAAGCGTGTTCCATAATCCGGTCGGTTATTCAGTGAGATTAGCTTCTCGAAAGACTTCATCATGCCGCAGTGCTGATATGGGCTTTTGTTAACGGTTGATACAGGCTTCTTGACCTGGAATTACGAGATAGAAATGATTTTCACGCATATTTTTCGTTATTTGGATGACAGAGACGCCGCCGAGGAATTACGTCGTACTGGAAGCGCTAACGCAAACTCGCCCGCTATAAACACGCGCTTTCAATCGCCCGCTTCTTGGGAACATCGCGATGTGAGATTTAAACAAATTTCGTGGAAACCTGGCACTCCACCGAACAAGCCAATGTTACAAACACAGTGCAAGGATGGCCTGACTCAAGGATTTTGCAGTTTACGCGCGCAAACTGGTCCTTTTCCAAAACCAAGAATCTTACCGCCGATTCACGGGTCACGAATACCAGAAGGTGAAAAGCGTTTCACGGGCAATCAGGAAAACTCGGCTAAACTTCCAACAATCGAGCCATTTGCGGGTACAACGCGGAGCGGTGCGCGAGAAACGAGGTCACGGTTGAAGAGGAATAAGGAAGGTGTGTTGACCAGCAGGGAAAGCGTACCGAACGCGCCGCTGACAAATCAAAAATGGTTATTTTTATGCCCTACTCGAGCCAGAGAAGACAAAGAATTGGACAATTCTAATGGAAGTGTAATAGCGGCGATAACTGCTGTAGACAAGTGGGCAGATTACGAACCAGAGCGATCACTAGCGTGCACGCAAGTTGTACCTGAAGCGAGAGCCGTCACGAAGAAAGTATACCTTGAAGGGGATTCGAAACAGGAAGACTTTAAAACAAGGATAGAGGTGGAGTCAATAAAACCCGGTGCAATTAATTCCACGCAAAGAGGAAACTCGGTCGATGGACAATTGAGAGTTGGAACAGTGGGCGAGAACGCCACAGCACAGTGTGAAAAGAATGACAGAGAGGGAGGATTTCTATAGTCGTTCATCAGGATTAAGTGAATTGAATAAGACAGAAATATCACGTTTTTCTGCAAATCGAAGTAAGCAGAATGGAAAATCGAGTTGCAGTACATGCAGCACAGAAAAAAAGACGGATTGTTTACATTTCGCTGAATCTAACGAAACAAAGTCGCACAATTTGAGTGGTTCCATGGCAACAAGCGCAAAAAAAGGAACTAATTTCGAGTTAGATACGTACGACAGGGAAAGACGAAATGCGATTTGCGAAGTCATGGAAAAGACCGCTGCGCCTGAATTTGGTTTATGTTTGTACGATATGAGGCAAAACTTAATTCATCTCTTTGAAGATCAGAGCGGTTTCATACGACGAGATGATCAAACAATATTAACGCGAATTAAGCTCCGAGACAGGTGATCTCGCTTCTTTGACATATCTAACAAGTTGTGTCGGTGCCGGCTAAAATATTGCTCAATACTTCCTCCGCTAGCTGTTTTAATACGCTTCTCAAGGCACGGTACTTTTGTAAACTGACAAGAAATCCCAGCTCGAGGGCGGGTTTGTTGCTCAAGGGGAAAAATGTCAACTTTACAGACACCGTATTTTTCAATTTTATTTTCAGGCGCCATTAAAAGATTTCGGAGGAAATAAAGCAAAGAGAACTCAGGAAAACCGACGAGGAACTTCGATGAAATAAATGAGAAGATAATCCAAGAAAACGTGACATTATTTATCAACCCTGATAAATTCAATTTATGTCATCATCCGTAAGATGATTTTTGACAGAATATCCGGTAATAAAGCCATGTTCTGAAAATACATACAGAAAGCTTGATCCATTGGCAAACACGAATATCTAATTGGAATTTTTAATTTAGCGTTCAGAATATTTTACAGTTGCAAATGCGGCTTTGTTTTGGGAGAAGTAAACGCTACTTGAAAAGTGCCAAAGTAAAGTATAGTTACTGTAGGAAAATATTGGCGGCTTTGTGATGTAAAAATAAATATAATTTGCCAAACTTAGCAAATAAAGGAATAAAAACAGCCGCCGAGTTTTATCGCGAAATCCGGAAGTCGAAAAAGTGTTAAGAAAGACTAAAAATGTTGTCCTATCGTAAACATGATAAAGTGCTAAAATATCTTCCCACGCAAAGTGCTTTCTGCTTATTTTCTAGATTTAATAACACTTATTTAGGAAGAACGTAAGAACTTCAAATTGTACCAATATCGACACCAAATATTCAATATAATCGTTACCGCGATATTTGCGAGAAATATCGGCTGTTTGGATCCTTTTCGATACTGCTCACGTGACTACTCACTTGAATTTTAGTGCCAAGAACCAATATTTTTCCGTTTGCGTATGTGCTGTTGGGCTGTGCTTGTTTGTAGCCCGGGCACTGCCTTGGCGTGGCGATAACGAAAACATTTGGCATGCGATCCATAGAGTTTTTTTGGAGCGTTGGTGATAACATCACAGAAGTCTTGGATAATGACGTCACAATATCGGCATCGATATAAAGCACAATGCCAAAATAAATATCGTATTCGTATCGTATCAAATTGAAAAACTGGTATCGACCCAGTAGTTTAATCCGCTGAGGAGCGATCAAATTTCATCCATAAATTCAAAAGCTAGAAAAGTTGGGAGAAGGTCCAAGACACCTTGAACGCTAGTTATTTATTTGTAAATAATTATTTACAATACACGGAAACCAGTAGTTCAATATAAAATCTGTAATAAAAGTATAGTAAATGATTGTCGAGCGAGCTCAAGGAAGAAAAGTGGAGTTTTGCCCTCCGAGTCACACTGTTTCCAATTTTGAGGCAGACATTTCACAGAACGGCCCCATCATAGGAGAAACTACGCTTTAAGTACTCCGTCACAGGGCATAATGAACAGCACCATAGGAAAATATAGACTGCAAAACAGTCGCGTTTTTCTCGTGAAATTCACGGAAAAGATGCGAATCCCCGAAAGCGCATACTCGATCCTTCTAGACTTTACGTTTGAAGACCGCGAGCGAGCGTTCGTTCGTTACGACGGAGCAACGCAAACAATTCGGCTTTTTTCCAGTCTGAGGAAAGTCCTGGTCGATAGCTTTTATTTGAACGATCACATTAAGGATTTTATTCAGATTGAAGTTAGAAATGGTATTTTTTTTTGGTATTTTTCTTTGTAAATTTAGGGGTACAACTTCAATATGGGGATTTGGTTTTTCTTTGTTGTAACCCTTTTGAAGCTTGTTTTTCTTCTTCAATAAATGTGTTATGAAAATAATAAAATCCCTCAGACAGTGGAATAAACAGCTGCAGGCAAACCCTGCTAAAGACCTTTTGGATCATGTCCACTGCATGCTAAAAATATCGGACATTCCACCTCAGGGAGTACTGCCACACAGAAGCCGAGATCGACTTCCATATTCTTATTAGCGTTCGCCATAATTCTTCTAGCATTAGTTGGGAGAATTTGTTTATGCATCAAATATTTCACCTTTTGTGATCACTTCCTTTTTGTAACCCACAGATCTAAAGTAAGAAACATATTTACTGACTCACATAGGATTAATTTTCTTCTAAGTGCATGGATTAATTTTTTTTAAAGTACGTGACAAATTGTCCGCACAGCTAACAAGCACTGAGGATTTTCTCACGAGAAAGGTGTGGGTGGCTATTTACATAATAACGCAAGTTAACAAGGAAAAATTCCTGTAGGTGTGTTCCGTTGTATAATAGTCTTCCGCCAAATGGTTTCTTTGAACGGTGTTTGGAAGTGACATAATTTTTGTCGTTCAATTTGTAAAAGTGTGTGGTAGGTAGTCATCAAGTCTATTACGAATAGGGGAATGGGTCGGTTTGGGCGATGGAGGTACTAACCCGAGAAAAGAAAAAGGAATTTTCGGGGCCGGGGAAAGCCGGGGGGAGGGGGGGGGGAGGAGGAGAGGAGAGAGAAACCAAGGGAATATCAGCAGATAGCTGTCCGCCAAAATTGGAACTATGTGTCAAATCTGTTATCGACTTAAGATCAGTTTGCTGTTTACTATTCTTATGGTTTCAAAAACCCTGGCTAGGCTCACAAATATTAAGCGTTTTAAGGTATGGAACAGCGAAGGAGTGAAAGGAAACCGCCACTGCAGTTCACTTACAGTAACGCGACAACAAGATGATGAAATATTCTCTTAAAAAGTTAATTTCAATTTTTATTTACAATAAGCTATTCAATTGGCATAAAAGGTACATTTGTCGACATGGAGAAACTTTTGGCGCCACACTTCTGATGATTACCTTTGTATTAGTCTTTGTAGTTTTCAAAACAAAAATTACTTAACGCTTTCCTTCGACGGCCTTTTCACAGAAGGCGCTTCAAGCGCGCCTGCAGTCCCTTGAACTTGGCCAGCGTGTCCTGCACTGTGGGGTCACGTGAGCAAATTGACTCCAATTCCACCAGATATGTCGCGCATGCGTCATACAATGAAGTTGTAAATGAAGGTCTGTGAAAACGAACACAACATAAACTGATTACTGGTGTCTCAGAAACGAGTTTCCCTAAAACAACTTGATTATATTGCCGTCACCAAATGAAAGGATTGAATAATAAGACAGGAAACGAAAACCAAAGTTAACATGACTTGGCTTTCGTGTAGTTTTCCTCGCAAAGCAAAGGTTGCATGTTTTCCCGCCCTTGGCACCGGTTACCCTGCTTCCCACGCTTGGCACCAGACGCAAGCTTTCCCGCGCTTGGCATCAGTTACACTGGAGAGATTTAGAATTACGAAAAATGGCAAATGGCAGAAATGAACACGTGACCATGATTACCCTATAGCATCAAAGGTCAGAATCATTTTGCACTAGTCTCATCTATGTCCTTTTTTCTACAAGAAAACATAAACGCGAAATCTCAAGTTTGTCGTTTGCCGTAAACCCGATTCTAAATCTCTTTGGTGTTTCCAACGCTTGGCACCATTACAAGTTTTCCCGCGCTTGGCACGGCCTGGCTGCATGTTTTCCCGCCAACACTTGGCACCAGCCTAATATTTTCCCGCGCTTGGCACGGCTTCCAAGTTTCAGCAAACGAAATAAACCACTGTATTAGCTTTGCAGCGCGAGTTAATAAAAATAAGAAGACTGTTCTAATGAATGATCCAACTTTTTATTATTATTTATCTAGATTTCATCGCACCTTGTAAGCTTATTGTCACATACAAACGTTTAAACTTATTGTGTGGTTCAGCAAAACGTCATACCATTTATTTATTTTTCTATACATCGAAAATCGTCAGCTTACCTTTCATATGGTGGGGAAAGTGATGGCGTGCTCACAAACTTCATCAACAAGTGATAAATAACTTCAAGGATGTGAAGAGGCCTGTTAAGAGCTCGCCAACAAGGGTCCTAAGAACAGGTAAAAATGTTACTCGAAGCTCGAATTATCAATTATTTTAACTTATTTATTTGTGTTTCGATTATTGACAAATTTGAGAATTTGGCAGCGGATCATGCCCCCGTTGTTCAAAGAGCGGATAACTCTATCCAGTGGATAAATCGCTATCGAGTGGATAAAATGTACTCCAACCAATAGATTTTATCCGCTGGATAACGATGTCCGCTTTGTGAACAACCGGGGCCGGGATTGTAAATCCTGGTGAATAATGTTCACAGGCAAAAACTAATTTGAACAGCTTTAGAGTAACCGCAACGGATCTTTGGGGAAAACACCTTAAGCTGAAAATTCTAATTCCTTTCTAATTGTATATGTTTCCAAAAACTAGAACTGAAATTGTTTGCTATTAACGGCTTCGGACGATGGAGAGTTTGACAAAGACAGATGGGCGAGTAGAACTTTCAGAACTTTCAAATCGAATCGAGCCATATGAATGCTAAGTGCTATTGTAGTTGTTCAAAAAGTGGATAACTGTATCCAGCGGATAAGTCGCTATCCGTCGGATAAAATCTATTATTAAAAACTGGATCGCTGTAAAATGAAATTCGAACAATTTGATTGCCTTAGCGGCCATAGTATATGAGCCATTACACCATGCCCGAGAAATAGAGACCATTAAATTTTCTTCTTATTGTTCTTGCAATACGAAATCAGCAAAATCTAGCAATATTTCTTGATTGTTTTTAAGTTTGAAGGGTTTGTGTTTTGGGGCATCATCTCATATCCAACGCGCGCTCGTGGAATAATTGTTAATTAGTCGTAGTACATTTTATCCACTCGAAGTAACTTTATCCGCTGGATAAAGTTATTAAAGTTATCCGCTCTTTGAAAAAACGATACCCGGAGTCTGGATAATCAATCTGGACGCGAAACTCGCAAAAGCACACCAGAGAAATACTGGGAATGTTTGTCCTTTACCAGAGAGTCGACATTTTGTTTTGCTGTGTTTACCTTGGCCTTGAACAGTCTGTCGTAGATGCCATGCAGCACGGGGAAAGGAATGCCGATCTCTAACAACGTCATAAACACCCAGGTTGGGTCCCAGGCCAGCTCGGCGCTCCTCTTCTCCAGCATCAGGATGATAGCGCCTGGAAGAAAAAGATAGACACGTGACCATCGCAATCTTTTTCTTAGGCATTTGCTTTTCAAACTCTCGATAAAAACCATAGCCAGCAAGAGTAGAAGGCTTTAAACGCTGAAAAAAGACTCGGGAAAGACTTTTGTTCTCAGGCGCAGGCTAGAAAGCCCCCCCCCCCCTCCCCACTAGTTGTGCCTGGTCTTACTGTGCCACGAGGGAGGGGTTGTTAGGTGAAGCTTGTCACTCAGGTTAAGGCACCATGCGTAACCAACTGAGGGCATTGAAGTATTATTGGTCATAAGAGACAGTTTATAGCGTGTATAAACCTTTATCACTCGGCGGCCATGTTGAGTCCTAGGGGAATAGAAAGCTTTGTTTTCGCAAGCCATGCTTCGGCCAGACAAGAATTCAGTGCAAAGTTTGCCGTGCGAAAACAAAGACTCAACATGACCGCCGTGTGATAAAGGTCTATTCGTGCAACTTTTTTAAAATTACTTAACAAAACTGTCACGCAATATTAGTTATATCAATGTCACGTAATATGTATTAGTTTAACATCACGCAACGAATCGTACTTACCTAATGGAAAGTAGCGCTCCGAGTGAACGTACATCTTTCCCAGGGAGGCAATCTTTTTACTTACGATGGCCATTCGGTCACTAGGGGAACTCTGCAAGGACTCGTGTAGCTCTGTTGAGAGAAAGCACTGAAGTGAATGCAAAGTGGTGGGGGGGGGGGGGGCAGGGGCGGGAACCCGGGGGGAAAGGGGGCGGGAGAAGAGAGGGCGGGATCTGGGAAAAACTGGAATCCTTTTGCAACATTGCTGCATGATAGCACTTAATTGGGGGGGGGGGGGGGGGGGGCTTTTTTGACTAACATGGTACAGTCGAACCTGTATTAAGCGATCAGTTGTGAAAGTCCCGAAAATTACGTCCCTTAATTACTGTAGTTTTGACCTCTATTAAACGGTTGCGGTCACCTTTTACTAAGTGATCGTTAAAACAGGTCAAGACAATATAGACAACGAAAGTGACAACGAGCTGTTTATATTGTCTTGACCTGTTTTAACGATCACTTTGTAGAAGGAAACCACTCAAACATGGTAACAAATATCGTGCCAGGCAATGGAATTTCTAACGAAACCTACAATACTGACTGTAGGACCTTAGTGTTAACGTTTTTTTAGTCTGTTTCTATATCATGTTCTCCTTTGTCACACCATTTCATCGCTGCAGCTTCTCAACCAAGTAAGTGGTTTTTTGAGTGCTTTTGTGCATCAAATGTTGTACAAAATATCGTCAACCGAAAACATATTTTTATTTCATTTGTGCTACTTCGCGATTATTTCAACTGGCTCAACTTTTACCAAAATGGCGAACTATCCAGGAACCAAATTGGTAGGAGTGGCGTACAAGTTAAGAAAGAAAATGAAAAATTCACTGTTGCGCGTTCACGTTCTCCAAAAAACCTTAAATGTGGTCATTTCACGTTGTTGTTTGCAGAGGACGACAAAGAAAGGTACCAAAACGTAAAACGCACGTGCGGAGCGATTGTTTTTGCTCATTAAACCAATTGTTCTGCGGCGTTGTCGTTGCCGTCGCCGTCGTCGTTGTTTAAGGCTGGTTTCCATATGATCGCGGATCGCAGATCGCAGATCGCAATAAGGTCTGCGATCATATGGAAACTACTTCTGCGATCGTCTGCGATCCTGCGATCGTGATCGCAGACGATCGCAGAAGATAGAACCATGTTCTATCTCCTGCGATCGTCTGCGATCAATTGCGATCTGCGATCCGCGATCATATGGAAACCAGCCTTTAGATAGAATGTGGTTCTATCTTCTGCGATCGTCTGCGATCACGATCGCAGGATCGCAGACGATCGCAGAAGTAGTTTCCATATGATCGCAGACGATCGCAGACCTTATTGCGATCTGCGATCCGCGATCATATGGAAACCAGCCTTTAAGCTCCCTATTCCCTGAGGGTTAACGTCGAATTCTTCAAGTTCAAAGGAGAACAAAGTGAAAAATTTGATGTTAGAACCGTAACAGTGCACTGCACAGTCATGTTTCACGTTCACACAATGTGCTTGCACAGCAACTGAAACCACACTATGGGTAAAAATCTGAAGTTTACTTACCTCTGTCGATGATGTCTCTCCATAGCGTTTCAATCAGGGTCGGGTCGTAATGCCCAGCACAATGGACAATGGCAAGTTTACACTCAGCCAGCGCAAATGCATCAGCAAAATCACCATACAGCTAAACGAGAAAAAATGTCAACGGGAAATCATTGTAGTGGAATTTACTTCTTCGGAGATGAAGCCCCAAAACACAAACCCTTCAAACTTCTAATCAAGAGACCAATCAGAAGTCCAAAGTGTTAGCTAAAGGTGAGCCGATACCATTTTCAAATCGATCCGATACCAATACGACATTTATCGATATTTGGCATTATTTTCGATACCAATACCGATACTGTGACGTCATCATCCAATACTTTTCTGTGATGTTGTCACCTACGCCTCAAAAAGTCTCTTAATGGACAGTAAACATAAAAAACAAACAAACAAAACAACAACATAAAAAACACCGCCATGGCAACACTTTCCACTTAAACTTTTGTGATACCTCCTCCTCACACGACTGCTACGGTTGTCAACATTATGCTCAATGTTTCACACATGTCAATATTAATCTCAAATAGCATCAGTATTACTATGCTCACAGTAGACACCTTTATGTTGATTACAAGTGTAAATAGAAACAGTCAAGCTTGAAGCAATGTTTTTGCTAATTTGTTATCAGGCCTGGGGCCCGTTTCTCGAAAGTCCCGGTAACTTACCGGGCCCGATGAGTGTCTTTAATGATAAATGTTTCTTAACAGAAGTCAATTTTTGCTAGCTTTGGATACTAAATTTTAAAATCTTACAATTCTATGAAAAGATTTACCAAATGTTTCTTAATAAAGGTCAATTTTTGCTCGCTTTGGATACTAAATTTTAAAATCTTACAATTCTATGAAAAGATTTGCCAAGTACCATGTCTGTAATCACTGTGTAATCGACGAAAAAACGTTTAAACATATACTTATCGGGCCCGGTAACTTACCGGGACTTTCGAGAAACGGGTCCCAGGTCTAAAAATGTGGTACCCAGGCAGGTATTTTGTTTGGGAATCCTATGGTTTTGGCAAAGTTTTTATAAAACACAAAGACTCGAAGAAACTTTACACTATTATTTCAGAATAATGCTGATTCTTTTGCGTCACTATTTCGCTCAAAATTATGCCACCATAATGTGGACAACCTCACAACCCTAACCACTTCCCCACTACTTTCCTGGACTTACCGTAGTGATGTCCATGAGGCGTGAATTCAAAACAGCCAAAGCCTGGTCAAGGTGCCTGGATGGTGTGGCAGTATTTATTCTCATAAGAGCTTCATACACTTGCATTTGTATGCGAGCCACTTCAAGCTTCTCTTCTAGCTCATGTAGGAATTCTCCTTCACCGCTGGCGGAAGTTCTCAGGTTACAGCTCTTTGCACTCATGATAGCACGAGAAAGGTACTCCAACCTCAACTCTAATGTCACATCAGGGCTAAAAGAGAACCACACCTATACCTTAACCCTTTAAAGCTCCAGTGGTGACTAAGAAATAACTTTCTCCTTACAATGTCACTGCTTTTAAGGACGGTACCTGCTAATAAAGAAGTATTCTTGTGTTGTTTATGACTATGCAGGGAAAGCAGATCTTAACAAGGAATATGTTGAAATCAAAAAAGAAATTCGGGGGTAACCACGCAATTTTTAGAGATAATTAAGTAACAATTATTCTACAAAACAGTAAAACACAAAGAAATGTTGGCATTTTGTTCAAAATTGAAGCTTTTTTATCTCTGAAAAATGCATGGTTACCCCAATTTTCTTTTTGGATACCAAGAGGACTTGCTAAGTTCTTGCTTTCTCCGCATGGATTTAAACCGCGCAAAAATATCCCTGTATTAGTAGGCACAACCCATAGGCAACCCGAGTATCTCGAGATGCGCAGAACGTATGCGCAGTAACAAAAGTAGGCACCGTCCTTAAGTCAGCGCCCAGTTGTTTGAAAGCCGATTAACGCTAATCCCTGATTAAAAATTAACCCAGGTTTTCATCTCGCTCGTTAAAAATGACGAAATGCCACAGCAACGAAGGCAAAGCAGTGGTGCAACTTAACGTGCGTTCGATTGAGCCTGTTCCGGGATAGCAATACCTACAACGATGACAAGAAATCCCTCATAAGAGGATTCTGGAGTTACCGGAATACAAAATCGCTCTTATATTAGGGAGCTTAAGCAACGACGACGGCAACGAAAACATCACCTGAAAATATATCTTTATTTCATTTGTGCTACTTCGCGATTATTTCAACTTTTACAAAAATGGCGAACTATCCAGGAACCAAATTGGTAGGAGTGGCGCACAAGTTAAGAAAGAAAATGAAAAATTCACCGTCGTACGTTCACGTTCTCCACAAAACCTTAAATGTGTTCATTTCACGTTGTTGTTTTGCAGAGGACAGCAAAGAAATGTACCAAAATGTAGAACGCACGTGCAGAGCGATTGTTTCTGCTCATTAAACCTATTGTTCTGCGGCGTTGTCGTTGCCGTCGCCGTCGTCGATGCTTAAGCTCCCTAACATCAAGTATCAGCGAAAGTTTGCAGAAATGTCTTCCCAAATTTAACAGCTATTCTTCTTATTCTTGTTCCGGAATACGGTCAATCGAACACAACCTACGTCATTTGAGAATTCTAAGATCTTTACCTTTCTTTCTCAGCCAGTTTGGAGAGCACCCTGGCTGCCGCAGAGTAGTTCTTGGTCTTCTCATAGTACCTCCACAGCAAGTTCAAGATCTTTAGCTCATTAGGCTGCTGTTGAGCTGAGGATCGCTTGAGGAACGACTCAAGGTGAGGTGATTTGATCTTGAACGAAAAGAAACAGTGATGTTAAGGCCGGGCCAAACGAGAGCCGATAGTAGCCGATAGTGGCCGATAGTTGAACTATCGGCCACTATCGGCTACTATCGGCAGACCAGGCCAAACGAGAGCGATAGTTGTCGATAGTTGAATCGCGTGACAAATCATTGCGTCATCAACACAGTTGCAAAACTATCGGCAACTATCGATCGGCGACTATCGACAAAAATTTGAGCATGTTCAAACTCGATGAAAGCGGCCAATAGTAGCCGATAGTTAGGTGCCAAACGAGAGCGAGAGTTTCAACTATCGGCAACTATCAGCCACTATCGTTTACTATAGGCTCTCGTTTGGCCCGGCCTTTAGAATGGAGTATTCAAGTACTATCAAAGAAGCATCAAATGATTACGAGTTTGCGTCCCAATAATGACTGACATCCAATTTCTCTTTACAATATCACAAGTTGTTCAAACGCACAGGTAAAGAGAATTAAGAAAATGATCACGAGCAATAAAATGGATTGATTTTTAAACAAATTCTCCGAACAGGTGCCATAAGAAATACACGGAGAGAAGTGAGGAGAATTTGTATGTTGACACAGTTAAAATTACTGAGAGAATGAGAGAGGGGGTGGGGGTTGGGGGGCAAAGTTTATTCACCAAATAAAACCACAATATTTTCAAGTTTCAAGTTTATTAAGTTTTCCAAAAAAGTTACTTACAACGAACACCACCTGCAAATAGCGAGCTAATCAAGGCAGGCGGTGTTAAGGACATACATTCACGAATTACTAATTGAAGGCGCAGCAACTTAACTCAAATTCAAACCATTGACCTTGAAGTTAAATCTACAAAAAGAAGTCCCAACATTTTCTCAACACCAGGTAATATTATTATTAACAACAACATGGACCTTACCTCCAGCAATCTGTCAGTAAGCGCATTGTCAATTAGCCACTGATATAGCATCACATGCCATAGTTCATCCCCATAGGACAAGGAGAATGACAGCATTTCTTCCATCTAGAAAAAAATCACACCACAGGATTTTGTCAGTATTCTTATTTCGTCGTTAGTAATATTAGAAACCTTCAGATTTGACTCAAGTACGACTTTTCAAATCTATTTTGCCGGCGTGGTTAAGATAACTGCTTGTTATACCAATCTTGTTTCTAGGGTCTCGTTATCTGCTGGTAATTATTAGGGAGCTTAAGCAGCGACGACAGCAACGGCAACGAAAACGTAACCTGAAAATAAAACTTTATTCAATTTGTGCTACTTTGCGATTATTTCAACTCGCTCAACTTTTACAAAAATGGCGAACGATCCAGGAACCAAATTGGTAGGAGTGGCGTACAAGTTAAGAAATAAAATGAAAAATTCACCGTCGTCCGTTGACGTTCTCCACAAAACCTTAAATGTGGTCATTTCACGTTGTTGTTTTGTAGAGGACGGCAAAGAAATGTACCAAAATGTAAAACGCACGTGCAGAGCGATTGTTTTTGCTCATCACACCTATTGTTTTGCGGCGTTGTCGTTGCCGTCGTCGTTGCTTAAGCTCCCTAATTAACGGGAAGGAGAGAGAGTTCTGTGGATGTGACTAATTTGAAATTTGAAAGTCGTACTCGTGCTCAATCTCGTACTTGTACTCTGATCTGAAGGTCCTTATCACTCCATGGAGGAAAGGATCAGAAAATCACTTTGGAAGTTGATTCACAACTTACATGCTTCTCCGCATCCTGGGGACTGAGGGCGTTGGGGTCTGGGGCTGGTGGAGGGCCTGGCCGGGTTGGTCTGCTAGGAGACTGGGAAGGAGCTGTTTTCACCACCAACAGGCGCTGCAGAATGTCCAGAATGCACTTGTAGCATTGTTGTCTGAGAAGCAATTGAAAGAAGTTTGCAATGATTTAGTAAATGGACACAACCGTGCGTCACTTTATCCACTGTAAGATGACAGTTACAATCAAATTGAAGGGCTTACACCAAGGAAGATTTCAGGGCATTCCCATGATGCTTCGCGTAAAAAATCGCTCAGTTCATCTTCGCTACGTCACGCGTCGTTGTGTTTCGCGCTTAAAATTACTGGATTTCACTTGAATTTTTTTCCTTCTTCAAGAATGATATCGGTAAGTTTTTTTTCGTTTTATCTGTGCTTTGTCATTGTAAGAACCAACTGGTGTAGTTGCTGATTGAGCGGACAGCATAAACGACCAAATGACTTCTCAGATCACTTTTCGTTATTTTAGCTCAGATTTACCGGAGTTTTTACATATAGCATTGAATTCCTCCAGGAAACATTCCTCTATTGTTTTATCCGCTGCTTTGTGCTTCGTTTTGTGACAAAAATGAAAATCTTGCCCATAATCATACCTACGTTTTATTGCAGTCACTTAGGGCTTTTTTCCAACATTCCTTCAATTTTACTAAGGGACTGGTCATGTTTCTCTTAGTTGCAAAGGAAATATTAACCATCATAAGTTGACGGCAGTACCTGGCAATGAATGCATCTTCTCCTTGGATGTCACCATGTGGCTCACCATTTCTGTAGAAGTGCAAAGCCAGCCCCTGAGGATCACGCTTGAGTGCAGCATACAAAGCCAGCTCCACCACTCCTTCATAGAATCTTACTACAAAATAAACGAACATTGTCATAAAATTTTACCGTAATCTAACTACATTTCAGTTTCTTTAAGAATTTTTTATTTCATTGATCAAATCTTCATGTTGTTCTCATATGAAAGCCGGAAAAAAAAAAATTCCTTGTCAATTTTCACTTCCGGTTGGATTCAAAACTGTGCAAGATGGGAGACTGAGGATAGTAGGGCTGTAATGTCAATACAGGAACTTATACAGGAATGCTATTCCCGCAATTTCTGTATTACTCGGCTGTTTTTTTTTGTGGAAGAGGAAAAAATACTGTGCAGACGAACACATGAATGGGATTGTTGAATATTCAGAATGAAACAAGTGAGGAATAAAGAAACCGTATTGATGTCACATCCCTAGTCTCCCATCTTGGGCAGTATTGTATCCAACTGGCACCAGCTGTTCAAAGGCCGGATAACTTTATCCTGTGGATAAGTCACTATCCGACAGTTTCAATCTGGGAAAAGGTTTCAGTATTTCCTCTTGTACAGGCGAATATGCACACTCTAACCACAGTTAAGTTTGGGAGTGTACGAAAACCTTGGACAACGTTGAACGTGAAGTATATTTAAGACCCTGAATAGTGCCTTATCCAGCGGATAAACTTATCCGGCCTTTGAACAACTAGGGCCTGGAAGTCAAATTTGACGCTTTTTATACGCCTCAAATGCAGGAAGAAAAATGACAAGGAATTTTTCTTAGATTTTCATATGAGAACAACATTAACATTTGATCAAGCAAATAATAAAAAAATCTGTGATACCAACTTTAAAGCTTACCTGATTCAAACATGGAGCAAATCGCCTCTAGGTTGATTTGATGAGAAACTTGACGATAGCACTGAAAAAAATAAACAGAAAAAACAATAAGTGTATGGCACATGATCAGCATATTAACCGAAAAAGTATCACCAAGGTTTCATTAAGATTTTGCACAGGCGGGGAGGAGATTAATGAACCTGTGCAGATTACCAGTAGTCAGCTTGGATATGGTCTTTTGTTAAAAAAGTAACTTGGTTGAGATGTTAAAAACAGCTGGTGAAGTCGTGTTCACCGACTGTCAATTTGCCTGGGCCAGGTTCTTCGAAAGCTGATCTTCGATTAAACGATTAATCTACGATTAAACATTAATTGAGGCTTTCATGTCACTTGGTAAAAATGGTTTAAATGGCTAATTTCAAGCTAAAGGTAAAGAAAAGTCTAAGTTAAAACTGAGGGCCAAAAATCTTTTGGAAAAGTCTTTATTGATTAGCAATTAAACTCCAATCAAAGTTTACGTTAATCCAGGATTAACTTATCGGGCTTTGAACAACTGGGCCCTGGTGCCTAGGGCCCGTTTCTCAGTCGAAAGTCCCGGTAAGTTATCGGGCCCGATAAGTATATTTTTAAATGTTTTTTCGCCGATTACACAGTGATTACAGACATGATACTTGGCCAATGTTTTCATAGAATTATAAGGTTTTAAAATTTAGTATTCAAAGCTAACAAAAATGGACTGCTGCTAAGAAACATTTATCACCAAACACACTTATTGGGCCCGATAAGTTACCGGGACGTTCGAGAAACGGGCCCCTGGCCCTTTATGAAACCCCTGGACTATCAAGGATTTTGATACTAAAATTATTGTAGAAATTAGAACAAATCTTACCTGAAGGGCATCTCTAAGGATTCGCTCTTGTTCTCCCTTGTCTCTACTTCTCTTGGCTAACATTAAGAGTTCGCTGGCCTGACAGGGAATGAAAAATGACAATTATTTATGTCAAAATTACCTGCTTTATTTAATGAGTGCCAGAAAGGGGAATTTAAAAGCTCTGATTGCAAGGACCAGTTGACGAGTTTGCTAGAAAATAAGTGTGAAAGTGACAATCTGGCCCCAGTTGCTCAAAGGGCAGATAACTTTATCCAGTGAATAAATCGCTATCTATTGCTATCCATAAAATGTATTGGCTGAAGTCAGTTTTATCCACTGGATAGCGATTTATCCATTGGATAATGTTATCCGCCCTTTGAACAACCAACAATGGGCATTAGAACAACCAGCAGGGAACCAAACTGTTGGATTTCAGATGATCACTTTTAAAGATATTATCGACCAACGACAGCTGCTGATGACAACTTGAAGTCACTGTTTCAATGATGGCATTACCTTTGTGGATACTGCATCATCACTGCTGAATAAATTTGGACAAACATCTCGCAATCTTTCACTTATAGCATCTGTAGAAGCAATGTCGTCCAAGTAGCACTTGATCAAAGAGTCGATAAGAGCACTGCAAATCTACAGAGAAACAAAACTATTGTAGTATACTCCAACAAGATTAAAGCCCTTCTGAGTGAAGCAGTATATAATTTCATTCTTTTTAACAGTTGCTTACAGTTCCCCTTTTTTTATGTGATCATTTTGTTAATATCCTTTGCTTCAAATGGTCTTCTTGGCTTGTAACGGCGGGGGGGGGGGGGGGGGGTAGGGGAGAGGTGGGGTCCTTCCCCAATTCTATATACATGTGTACCCTGACAAGAGTCCTATTTGTTTTATTAGTAATTTTGACTCTCTCCACAGGCTGCACTCACCCTAACAAAACAAGGTGGCAGCCATTTGATCAAAGTGTACGATCTTAAAGATCACGTGAAAAAATAGGGGACTGTGAAGAATTCATTTTAGACTTGATTAACACTACACACTTGGCATACTGAGCTAGCCTGCTTGGCACCTTGGAAAAATTATGGTGTCAACCTGATCATTTTCTCACACATCAAAGGGGTGGAATGATGGAAGTTTCATCCTTTTTACGGCAGAAATGGTTATCAAATTTTAATTTTATCTCAGACATTTATAAGCTCATTAAGAAGTCCCCACCTCTTGCCCAGTGGTTATCAGGTTTCTAAACTTGATGTGTTTCAGACGATCCCTCATTGCCTGGAAAAGAAATGAGAGCCAGCAAATTATTTCTCTATACAATAAATATATCACAACTTGATCAAGTGTATATATCGTGAGAATAAAGGATTAGTGAAAAAATGTCTTTGACATGATAGAGGACCTAGGATAGCCATCCCTAGAACAACGCATATATAAATTAAAGCTTGCTCTGCTTTCTTTTGATTTTTGTTCTGAAGTCTTCACGAATTATCGTGATCCTGGGGGATCTTCTTATTGCGCTGAAGCAACGCTATTTTGCGATAATGTCGTCTCAAAATGACGGTTTCTGATTGGCTCAAAACCTGTCATGTAAGCATGGCAGCACGGCACTTAAATGGGTTTGGTGCACACAGATCAAAATTTTACTTCTGTGAATGAACATGCGACGTTAGATGGTGTTGGAATATATTTTCTCCCAACTAGCCGTCATTATAAAGCTGTAATGTTGTCTCAAAATCGAATTTAGTTTATAGCATTATTATTCAACAAAATGTAACACTGCCCAAATATGGTCATGGTACACTGAATACTCGTTGTCCGTAGTCAACTGATATCCTGTGATATACGTAATTTCGTGTGTTGGGCAGAAAAATGGCAAAATAAAGATTGTCTCCAGCTTTTCTGCAATAAAACTGTGCTTTGTTATCAAGGTGTTGAATAATAAAATATTAATATCTGCTCATTCATGCAAAATATCTGCTGATTTTAGCCAACTCAGCCTATGGACTTGTCGGCTAAGTATCAGGTGATATTCTGCACAATTTTGCAAGATAATTACATGTATTAATTATCAGTTACACTTGTAATGGTGTGTTTAAACCATTTAAATCTTATCATTCTAATAATATTATAGTCAAGAGAGGTAAATGTACTTTTCTTTTTTTGCTAGCATAAAAGATGCAACCAATTTTGCTCTAATTAATGTCCCTCTGGTAAACTGAAAAGAGCTTACTTACAAAAGAAACTCTCTCAGTCTAATAACAGTAAAATAAGGAAGTCATCTTACAGGCTCAAGCCGCAGTATGACATCCTCAAAACTGTGTTCATTCAGGACTTGCCACAAGTAGAGTGTCTCCATAGATCGGTCTAACAGCGACTTGAAGTTGATCAGAAAGTTCTTCTCTGCAACAAATGCTTCAGCTGATGCTAGATTTTCAGACAGAAAATAGGTAACTATGTTGTAGGTTAAAATGATTCCCAGGTTAAAATGATTTCAACCTAGGTTGATTTGTATTTTCCTTCGTTTCAGATGTAAATTACCCAACCTTAACAATGGAAAATACAAATCAACGTAGGTTGAAATTGTTTTAACCTACATCAACTACACAAGCTTCAGTCAGGTTTGTACATGTCTTACTAGACAAAATCTTCAGAATATTAATTTTAATCTTTCTCACCTATTCTAAAGGAATCCAAGCAATTTACAAATGTTGTGTATTCTTTTTTGGGGGGGGCTAAACCGTTTTGTCATGTCATTTTATTTGCAATAAACACATTCAAGTAGTAATTTTGTAATCTTCCATCTCAGAAACACAAAAATGTATGACTCAATCTTGTGGACTTTTACTTTTAGTAATAATAAAACATAATTTCCAGGACTTCCAAGGGCCTTAAAAACTTCAAGTCAAGTTACACAACTTTCAAGGACCACAAGAATCCTTTTGCGTGGAAGAAATGGAAAATTGCATTCATGCTAACTTAACCAGACAGTGTTTGGGAAAATTTGAAAGTTAACATCAACCTGTTCCACAGGCGAAGGGTTTATGTCATTTGTAATAATGTAAATTCTCCTAAGGTCCTTTGAGAAAGACATGTGCTTTGTGTTTTACTCTGAGTGCAAGAGTTTCAAAAAGAGAAACACTAACCTTGATGTGTTTGTTGGAGAAGTGACTGCCCACCAGTCATTGTTACTCTGGGAAAACTACAAGGAAAAATAAATAATACCAATGATTTTTTTAGTGTCAATTTTGTTTTTTTATCACTCCGGGCACTGCTAAGATCAAGAAGGAAACAAAACTTTTGTAAGATATAAAGACATTATGAAATCATATGCTGAACAGACAAAGCTGTTATTTAACATTGTTAACTTGTAATTACCCAAGGACAATCATGTCTAACTTCACAGAAATCACACAAATGCAATTTAAACAAAGATATGTGCAAGACAATGCTGGTCTGGTCAGTGCAGAATATTGCCCATGACTTTGCAGAGCCCCCTCCTTTTAGCTTAGTATGGTGCATTGCTTTGGTATTATTTTGCATTAATTTGATCAGTATAATAGAGCTGGATGGTTGCTGTTTACCCGGTACCCTGGATATCCGTGGCTCAACCAATCTTTCAGAAACTAACCCCCAAGCTAAACTATGGCAACAAGTTTCAATAACATAGCATAACATAGAATTAATTTCATGGACCATTTTTCATTCTTACCCGCCATCTAAATGGGGTAACATAAACTGCATATTCTGTTCCATCCACGTTTGAAGCTGTCGCAGTCTTTCCAGAATCCATCCCAGCTGGACAACATTGAGTATGCTCCTCAGTACTGGTGTTGGCTACCAAAAAAAAGTCTATAAGTTACACCAAGGAAGCAGTTAAGAATTTTCTTAACTAACCTCTCAGAGTTGTCAATATTTATAGGTCTGGATACAATTTTAAATCAAAAGGTACTACTGTATTTCCACAAGAAATAAATCAATAAATATTATTATTAAGACCTTAAACATTAACGTTTACCTGCTGTGGTTCTGAATGAAGCGGCAAGAAAAGATCTTCAAACACAAGTCTTCCATCCCATAGAGTTCTGTCAAAGAATGCCAATGAAAGTATTAAATACATGACTGAATAAATTAGATATATAGACTTTGTTTCTTGGGGATTATTTTCTAAAAGAAATTAGCTATTTAAAGGCCCCATAGTGATGAGCACTTATTTTCTCCTTACGGTGTCAGTACTTGTTCAAACATACACGTCATGAGAATGGAGGAACTGATCACTGAAGATACAGGGCCAGTTATTTAAACAGAGTCTAACTTGGGCCCTGGCTTAAGACAATCAGTGGGCCTCCAAATCTGTTTATAAGTGGTTTATTTTACGTAAGAGATAAATACCGAGAACGGAGGTATTAATCCATATACATCCTGAGGGCCGTAGGCCCGAGGGATGTATATGGATTAATACCGACGTTTGAGGTATTTATCTGACTTATTTCATGAAATTATTCCTTTGTTCAAGGGGACAAACGCCGGCTAATTAGTACCGTCACACTTAGGTGAGAAACGGAGAACAATAGAAGCAACCTGATGTGTGCGTTTCTCGCAGTACTGCTAATGTAAATGAGGGATTTATACAGTAGATGAGGGATTTATCTGTATAAATCCCTCGTTTCAGTTAGTTTAATATTCATGAAGTATGTTAGTTAAATAAAGGATGTTGAATAACAAAAGAAAATGTGTGATTCATGAAATAAGTCTAGATAAATAGTTTTCTAGTCTGGAATGCAAACCTTCTTGTTACTGTCGGCAGTGCACGTTTAGATATGATTGTTGCCAAAATAGAAAATGGCTTAGAACATGGTTATGTTAAACACCGTCTGAACTGTCTTTTAATAACTGACCCACAGTGTCATGGTTTTTTTTGACAAATTCTCTCAACCCATGCCACAAGTAATCTACGGAGGATGGTAAGGAGAATTTTCATGTTGATATTGGTGGGTTCATATTGGTGGTTAAAGGGTTAATAATGTTTGGAGAGCACGCACCAAGTGAACAGTATAGAAGAGGTCTAAATTTTAATATGTCCAACTATGAGTGTGTCAACTCTTTTTGCAACTGCTTACAGCAGTGGAAACATGCATCTTAACCCTTTAACCCCTAAGGCAAAACTACATTTTCTCCAGATCCAAGTCTACAAACTCAATGTCTATGTATGATATACCATTTTAAAGCTACTCATGAGTGTATTTCATAACTGATATAATTATGAATGAGAAAAGTTATGGCTTTGAGATAAATGGCCTTAAAACGTAAAAATTTAAAACCCAATCCTTGTGTATATTAGGTATACCCCTAAACTATAGCTTATTTTGCAGGTCTCAACATCTTCATTAATGTGAGAGATGTCTCAAGTCCCACAACTTCTAGGGGAAAAAAGTTGAAAAGTTATGGGGGTAGTCAACCATATCACATATGGGAGGGGGTTAAGTTTTTATCCCTTTAATGAGTAGATCTTCACAAGACCATCTTGGTGTGAAAAATTCATAGAAATCTGTCAAATATTGACAGAGTTGTGGCCTTATGTGCCAAATGGCACTCTTAGGGATTAAAGGGTTAATAGGCCATTTCCGAGTTGCTGTGAACCTCATTATGAAAGCGAGGCTAAGTGCAAAGTTTTTACTATGAAAATTAGTTTTCATTCATATGTAAACAAAACTTATTTTCATATGAAAAGCTTTTGCACTTAGCCTCGCCTATTAAGCTAGTCTTACAACCATGACCTATCTTCAGCTCCTTTATGAAAACATGGTGAATTATTTTTTATCAACATGATGTAGCTTTACTTATTTTGTTCGTACATGTGGGCAGCATATGCTTGAATGTGTAATTTTTAAGGCAATTTTTATCAACCAATCAATCAATCAATCAATCAATCAATCAATCAATCAATCAATCAATCAATCAATCAATCAATCAATCAATCAATCAATCACTTGGCTCTCTGTCACCTTTGTAAGCCTCTGTGAAGCACTGACTGGCTCATGAGGACTACTGTTACCCTGTAGCTATGTCTGTGCAAGTCTTGATCACACCTTGATGACTACTGTGCACCAATGCGTATAACTAAAACAGCCCTTTATATCAAATCAAATACTTACTCAAGGATTCTAGCAAAGTACAGGCAGAGTCCATCATGCTTGCTAGATCTTGTCAGCTCAGGTCTCACCACAGCTTGGCCCATTCCACCATACTGAGGCGTGGATGTCACAAACCCAGGTCTGACCCCTGGAGATGATATATAACTGCCTGTAAGGCTCCCCCCTGGAGCCGGACTCCCTACAGTAGGACCAGTGCTTGTTGCAGGGGGGTGCACTCCAGTAGGAACTCCTGGTGATGGGTGGTGGGACTCTATGCCATATTTGAAGAAGGCCCTTGTGGCCCACTCAGCAACCTGGATAAAGCATGACAAGTTAAGTGAAGTTTCAAACAGGTTTAGTTAAGCAGTAAACTGTCCAGAAGTACTGTTTTTCCCTTTTTTTCCTTTTTCATTTTTAGCAACCTGGATAACGCATGACAACTTTAGCGAAGTGCCAAACAGGTTTGGTTAAGTAGTAAACCTTTCTGTCCAGAAACACTGTTTTTTTTTTCCTTTTCGTGAACCTGGATAACACACATGAAAGTTTAGCGAAGTTACAAACAGGTAAACCTGTCCAGAAATGCTGCTTTTTCGCCTTACGTCATTCCAGAAATTGTGATTTTTAAACCACCATAAAAAGTACGCACTGAGTTGAGTTACTTTAATGCCATTGTTTCAGCTTCTGAAGTGCATCCAATCCACAAGAAATTCCTCTCCAAACTGCAAATTGGTGCTGCCATTTTGGTTAGCACTTTGTAGCCTGGCTGCCTTTTTGTGACGTCAAAGAGGAATTTCGTGTACATTGGATGCACTTCAGAAGCTGAAACGATGATAAGTAACTCAAATCAGTGTGTAGTTTTTCCCGATGGTTTAAAAAAAATACATGATTTCTGACGTGACCTTCGCAAACTCATTTATAATAATTATTTTTATTCACCAAGAGACAACAAAGAAAATCACTATAGTGACTGTGGTTTGGATATGTGTTTCTAATTACCATAAAATTTTGCCAACTTTAGCATTAATTTCTCCAAGAATTAAGGATCATTTGAGTAGCCATACCACACACTGAAAACATGTGTTTCATAGATATCCCAACACCTCAAAGTTGTTTAAAAAAACCTCGTTTTTTTCAACCTAGTTCTCGGTGTTTGGATATCTGATGAAACACACCTTCTCATGTTTGATATACAAAAACACCTTATGAAAATACACAGTGCATGCCTTCAAAACTTACCTGTTGTTGTGATGCCTGTGCAGAACAAGCCAAAACAAGACATGTTGCACATGCCTGGTCTTCCTGTTTAAAACAGCAAGATAATCAATTTAATAAATCACAGTGGGGTCCTGTTATCTAGAACTTCACTTATAAAATTGAAACTTACAGTAGCAATATTTGCATTAGTTTAACATTGTGTTTTTACCCTACATATCTTGATGTCTCGGTAACATGTATTTTAAAAGCTCTGCTAAGGCCAACCACGTTTTCATCCCTCTCAAGATGGTTTTTCTATAATTTACCTTCACTGACATACAGTGTATATCTCCAATTGACATTGAAATGACGAGTGTAGCTTTCCTAGTTAAAGTTGGCACATTTTAACACATTACCAAATCAATAAGAACATAGTCTGTACTGGTTTTTGGACATAACATCCAAGAAGTATTCAAGGAGTATTCAAGCACTAAAAACTAAGTTTTGAAGCCTGAGTATTCAAAGCCAGTTTATTTGGTTTTGCACTATGTTTTGAAATGTTTTTATTGGTCAACAGCTACTGTAAAAAAGCTCCCCCGTATATAACGTCCCCAATTTTGAAATCTGCGCTCAATCCCTGAATTACTTTGATACAATCCTACATTATTTCCCATCCAAACAAAAATTCAAGCACTTTCAGCAAAAATTATTCTTTTCAAGGGCTTTTCAAGTGCCCTTGAAATCTAACATTAAATTCCAGGGCTTTTCAAGGACTTCAAGGAGTAGCACGAACCCTGAAAAATGTAATTACTACACTCTTGGCTTGCAGCATGGTGTGCGTCGCAGCTGTCCCATCAAATCAAATATCTTACTATCCACTCTCCTTGGGACTTTTCAGGGATAATTTACATATAAAACACTGTGAGAGGGACTTTGCCAGACTGCTGGGAGTGCAGATAGACACCCACAGAGCTTGGGGGACACATGATTACTTCTCTTTAAAACAATTATGCATCAGTAAGCCTGGCTAGAGAACCAACTGCAGGCTAGTATGATAAATAAAGTTTGCTGCTTATTACCTTGTCCTGTAAATATATCAGGGTTATTGTATGATGATTATTGTATTGCAGATAAAAGGTTCCATTATTCTGCAGTTAGGATACAATGGTTATGAAACCTGACAAACTTCTTTGTTTTATGTTTTTGTTTGCCTTTTTGGCCTTGGCCCTGCACAAACAAAAATAGATTTTGGAATGTGTTGGAGCAACTGACCAATCAAAACGTTTTTGTTGAGATATTCAGCTGTAGTGTGAACATTAAAACAAAGGATTGTGCAGGGTCGCGGCCCTTCCGACATAAATTGTAGCACCATTATTTTCCAGGGAAGGCTTCCTAACCAGTCCCTCAATTAACTACGTTTTAAACCATTTCTCTGGTCCCCACTAGAGATAACAGGACAAAAAAAAGATAAATCATACCAAAATAATGATTCACCTTGTGTAGTTTGAAGAAAGCCTGCAGCGCTTCAGAATCATACCCCTGGCTGAGCAATAACAGCTGACGCAGCTGCTCCAGTGGGCGATAAGTTGTAAACAAGTAACTACCCTGTTGATACGTACCATAGAGTTCACATTAAAGCTTTGTTACAAATGCAGCAATTAACTTTTCAATCAAAAAAGTTGCAAGTTGTATGCATATATTTTTTGTGTGCAACATCTCCCTGTGCAACTGAATTTTGGCTTTTTCAAGTTGGCTAAAAAGTTGAATAGGTTTCTTCTTTCTGAAAGAAATTTCTTTAAGTTCAGGGTGTTAACATTTGTAAAAGGAGGAAATAAATTTGCAATTATAACAGGTAGATGCAATCTTGTGAATTTCTAAGATCTCCCAGGGAATGATGGAAGCAAGGCGGCCACAGGAGGAGTGGGAACCAAACATGGCAGAGCTTGAAGTCAGATGAAAGAGAATGCTCAAACACAGAACGATTTCTTTACAGGCCATGGATTTTCAATGTGTCTATCTGCTGGACGTTTTTAAATAATTATAATAATAATTATGATCAATAATGATTTCTTGAAACATAAGCAAGCAAAAATTAAAGTTAATAGCCGATGTTTTGGTGTCATTGTGACACCATTCTCGAGGCAAAGTGGTTAAATTAATTTGTAGAGACTGCAGAGTATAGAAATCAAATCTTTGCATTAATTTATCCACTTTGCCTTGACTCCTAACAAAAACCATAAAGTTGCACAACAAAAACACATGACGGGGGCCTTGCAACTTGGTTTTTTAAACATGTTAAAAGTTTGTCAAGTTACTGAGTAAAATGACCTTGCAACCATCAATATCACCTGTAACACCAAGGTTCTTTTGAGGGTATTCAGCCCTTACATGTGCTACGGACTTGCGGCCCTTTATGACAGCGCTAACTTAACTGCTTGACTGTCTGACTGACTGTCTGTCTGTCTGGCTTACCTGGGCACTGAGAGCCACAAAAGATCTATGAGTGGCAGCATGTTGTCTGACGACAGCTGGTGGGTCTGGCCATCTCTCACTGATTATTGGACATTCGCTGATCAAACTGTTGCCAAATTCAGGGACTTCACTTAATGACCACGTTCTTCCTTCCATCGGTACAGTCACCTAATTGGAGTAATTAACATGTAAAAATGATTAACTGTAGCCCTCAAACATAGGAGTTAAGAATTGGTGATGATTTTGCAAAACTGACCATCGCAATACTCACAATTTTTCTGAGTCTTGTACAAAGTACAAAACTTCTTGGCCACCAAAATGGTTTCATTATAAAACCATAATGTAAGTATTTTATGGAGAAAATGCATTCAAGAAAACAGGGCATGATAACACTCCAACCCCACACTCTTCCTGCTGTTATAGTAAGTAAGTGAGTAATTCCTCACCCACCAAAATCCCCATGACAGGGCTATGTTCCAGCTCAGGCTTGACGTCCATCAAAATAACAAAACAAAGAAATCCTGATTTTTTAATGACCAATGGCAGTATAAATCTATGATTGTTTTTTATATTACAAGAAAAAAAAATATTATTAAGTATTTTAAATTTTTTCAGTTAATGCATCTTTTTTTTGGAACGCTTTCCAGAGAAAACTTAAGATTCCATTTGAATGTTCATTTCATTCTCAAAAATGCTGGGGTCATGCACGACATGAACTGACTGTAATTCTGGATCTTACCTGCATTTCTTTGAGTGGTGACTGAAAAGGAAATGGATCAGGGCTAATTCCCCAGAGATTATCACTCTCTTCCGTCTGAGAAGCTGCCGCGAGCAATGAGATACCTGCAGTAGTCACATACAAAGTAGAGTGGCTTGTTAGCTGACATTCCACATTATAAAACAATTCATCATAACTACAAGCCTGGGAGACTTATTTTGAAACATTGCATTTCTACACTGTCAATCTGGCCCCAGTTGTTCAAAGACCAGATAACTACATGCATATCTAGTGGATAAGTTGCTATCCCGTGGATAAAAAGTATTGGCTGGAGAACATTTTATCTGCTGGGTAGCGCTTTATCCACTGCATAGAGTTATTCACTCTTTCAACAACTGGGGACTGCTTTGGAGTGAACATTGTGGGAAGGAGACTTGATAATAGAGGATATATTCAACATACTGTAACATAGCTAAGGTGAGGACTTTATTTTAGTTAATTTAAATCACCAGAAAATAAAACAAATAAATAAACAAATATCCTGCATTATACAGACATTTGTCTTGAAATAACAATATAACCCACTTTATTTCACTCCAACAACAGGGAAATAATATTTACATCTCATCTCCTTTATCTTCCTATAACTCAAGTTATACCTCAGGCCACACGGCGTCCCTTGCATAACCTCTAATAATTTACTACACTAACCAATCAGGTCAATTAAAATAATTTATTACTAACACTAACCAATCAGGTCAATAAACCAAAATATAAACACCATCAATAATTGAGGATATATAACATGGGAAAAGATTTCCACACAAGTTGCCAAAAGGGAAGTCAATGTACAGTAAACAGACTACACATGACTATCGGTAACTAGTAACATTTGCTAGTATGCAAGAGTAAAGCCTGCAAGAGAGGATAATCCCTGTTACGAGATGGTAGCCGCTACTCACCTTGTCTATAGAAGGCTGCATGTACTTGCGATGGAGGTCTCTGCGAGGTTGCCGATGGCCCAAATCCTGGAGGCAGTCTGGCATGAACTAGCTGCAGCTTACTTGGTCTTTCTAATGGAACCCTTGCAGTTGTTGTGGTGAAGTAAAGTCGTACACCTATGTGATGACATTTGCAGTTTGACAAATTATTTCATTAAGTTGCTGTCTGATTTGAAAAGTGACCAGTTAAGACTTTTTTCTTATAAGCATGGTTGAGTGGTTAGGGTGCCGGACTTGAAATCCGGTGGTCCCGGGTTCAAGTCCCACTCTGACTGCTAGCTGGAGTTGTTTCACAGTAGCCTCGAGTTCAACTCCTCGGCCGCGCTTGTAAATAGCCAGTTGGTCTGCCTCCTGCCAGTTGGGATTTTTAACCATGTTATTTTCAATTTTAAGTATTTCTTTTAATGCTTGGCCCCACTAGCACTTGTGGTATAGACACTGCCGAGGGTAAATAAAGGTTATTTACATTTACATTTTACAGAGTTGCAAAGATTGAACCGTCAACTCCCTCTCCTTCTAAAATACTGGCCCCCATGAACCTCGCCTTGCAAACACCTCAATACTACCTGAAGACATCCTGCTTTTATGGACAATAGTTTAATTCCCTAGTACTGGAGAATTACTGCAACCTAACAGAGTTGTTTTTCATACTGATTGTGGTAATTACATTCAGCATTATGTTATCATTGATACAACAAGACAAATCAGTAAGCTTACCAGCCTGGGTAATTGCAACCAGATGAACAGTTTTGGATTCATTCCTTGGAATTGGAGCAATGTGAATAATGGGCCTGAAGTGGTTCTGATCAATTGTTCTAAAATACAATAAATGGATTTTGATTTACAGTCATTATACTACAGCTCTAAACTACAGCTACGCTTTATGAAAGGTTTGCATTTCACAGAGGGAAAGGTTAATTGTTAGAGGGAATTAATTTTGCACTGAAACCACTTTCATAAGCTTTCTGGATTATGAGATTTTGTGTCAAAAAAGGTTATTGGTGCCAAAGTAACACAAGCTACAAAGTCAGCCAGCTCAAATTGCCAATGATTTATCATTCTTTTGTTGGTTGTTTTTTATAGAAGAAGGGCAAGTTTGGAAGTCTATAGGATAAAAACAAGGGGAATAAAATGCTTGCTTGAGCATTTAGCAGGTGCACGGTTTTGCTTTCCATGGCTCCCAGCTGTGCTTGGAAAAGATGAAAACAAAACAACGGTCACCAATTTTAAAAACCCTCTTCTATACAATCCCTCAACATTCTCAGTGTATTTTATAACACATCATTTGAGAGAATTTATTTTAATAGCAAGGCATTTTAAAGGCAAACCATTTGTTTTAGAGGGGTGGGGGAGAGTATTTAGGCACAAGTGTCTGTGACAGGGAAAAGATCTTTGGTTGAATACCTAGCCGCTGATGAAGACTTCTGTGTAATTTTGTCCTGTGTGAGCGATGCCACGTAAGCCATGCCTTTACCATCAGAACCAAGATCAAAAACCTGAAAGGATTGATTGGAGAAGCTAATTAATTTTTACAGTCAGTCTACGTCACATGTGACCAGTATTTCCGAGAATGAAGTGAACATTTGAATTCCTCTTTGTTATGTCCGGTATTTGAATGGAATGTTGACCATTTCTCTGGAAATCTTCAACTGAAAATAAGATTCAAAATACTTGGGAAAAAATAATTGTTATTCTTGAAATTGAATTCTTGAAATTCAAAGCTCTATACCGTCAATAAACTAGGGAAATTTCTATGGGAACTCAGAAATCTTGCCAGCGACGTTCAAAACTGACATGTAATATTTCAAAACTCTGTTCAAATTTCAATAATACTAGTCACATGTGATGTGGATTGACTGCAAGATTTAAATAATGCTTGAAGGTGGACTAATAATGTGTTTATTTTTTTCACTATCCTTCTAAAATGATAATGAGGCCACAGTCTGCAAACAGTAGCCAACAAGTTAAAGGCTAGTAAAAATTCAGCTTTGGCTAGTAATGTTGGTCTTGCGCCGTCACTAGCCAAAAATTGTGAAGCATTGGAGCACCACTGAGATGGAAATAAGCAGAAAAATATTTCAGATGGATCGCAAAAGCAACCAGAGAGAACAGAAATCAAAAGAAAGACCTGCATGGAAAATAAGAAAAGAGGATAAAAAAGGAAAACATGATAACTGTTGCAGTTGTGTTTATGAGTCTAGAAGATTTTTCTTATTAATAAAAGATGTCTGCTTCTCACTGCCTTGCTCTTAAAACAAATCAGTTAGTGAAACCATGTATGAAAACATCTGGCCAATAGACATTCACTAGTAAAATCAAACCTGTCACTAGCCACTGAATTAGTAAGCTGAATAGTTAGTCTCCTGCCTTGCACAATTATAAAATGTATTAAACAGCATGTTTTAATCACTTTCCAAAGTAAATTCTTTAAAGAATTACATACCTGAATTGCCCCTTTTTCTGAGTGAGTATAGAGAATGTTCCTTGTATTGTCAACTGCCAGTTGAACAATGGCATCTGGAACAATAAGTTACCAATATTGTGTCAACTTTAGACTATGAACTGGGCATGGAAGTGACTACTTTTAAATACTGAAACAAAATGTTACTATACTTGCCAAGATTACCCCAAAACTAAAGAAAAAAAAACATAAGCAAGGAAAAATTAAAGTTAATAGCCGATGTTTCGGCGTCACCATGACACCATTCACAAGGCAACGTGGGCTTTTAATTTAATTTTCGCTAGCTTATGTTTCAAGAAATCATTATTGATCAAAAAAAAAAAAAAAAAGAAAATAACAAACAGAACAACAAAAGATGGATCCAGCCATCTGATGAAAGCCTGTTCACATTGCTTACACAGGGAAAATATGGAGTCTGTACCACTTTTTAACAAATCCCCTTACCTTTCTATTTTTTTTAATGACTTTCTCCTCTTTGAAGCTAATTGTTACTGTTTTCCAAATGCCTCCAGCCAATTCCACCACCCACACTAGCTATACCTTATCAAAAGAAACTGTAGCTAATGACCATTTACCTTCACCACTGAATGTAGCATTTAAAAACGAGGGCACAAGGAATGACAACGCTCCTGACGAGTGGTTCACCTTGCGACATTTTCTCTGAAACCAACTGTCAGCTGCCTGTCAAAGAGAAAGGTATTAAACACATGAAGGTAAGAGTGATAGAGAATGCAAAGGAAACTTGAGGTTGCCACTCACCAGAATAATAAGGCCCCATCCACACCAATGCATTTGCATTTGAAAATGCATACTTTTTGATGCATTTTCACCTATCATCCACACTAAAATGCCTGAAAACACTGACGAAAATGGAGACTTTTGAAAAAGCATTGTTTTGAAAATGCTTTGTTTCTAGTGTGGACAGGTGAAAACGGAGACTTGTGAAAACGGTGACGTAAAAAGTGTCACATGCCATTGGTTCCAGTCCAAATTAGTGCATCTATCCAAGACGGCAGATGGTCTTGTGATGTTAACAAATGCACAATCCCAGGTCCCAGTAGTTTCATTATTTTTGAGCGTTTTAGTGTGGATAGGTGAAAACGATACGAAAATGCAAGTGTGGATGAAAATATTTTGCCTTGTTTTTACCAAGATGAAAACGGACACTTTTGAAAAAAATGCATTTAATGTGAATGGGGTCTAAGATTCCCTGACTATTCACTCCACAAAACAATTTACACTGACCACCAAACACAATCTTTAGGCAATAAAGGCAGCAATGAAGCCACAGAAATTAGCTCCTTTACAGATAATTTTTGGAACAATCTTCCTTTGCTAACAAGGAAACTTGTTTGCAAACCCAATGGTTAGCCAAAAATAGAATTCCCTGCCTTTCCACTGACTGTGGCTTAGGATATTTTAATTTCCCTCACTTTGATACAGAATTCCCTGAATTTTCCCTGGCCTTGAAAAAAAATGTTTTTCCCGACTTTTCCCTGACTGTGGCTACCCTGAAAGTGTAGGAGGGGAACTTGAAAAAACTGCATCAACATGCCCATGCTCCAAAGGTTAAAATACTCTATTGTACATGTAAGGAGTAAGATGCTGAAATACAACTGAGCCTTTGAATGCAAGGAACAATTGAGTCATACACTGACAAAATTGGCTTGTAGCTATTAGCCTGTGTAGCTGGCGGTATTGTAGGCGTGCGCGAAATAAAGTTTTGGCGGTGGAGCCGCTAGAAGCGAGCCGCAAAACCATGAGGAGAATGGGGAGGGCTAGCTATTATCTATAACAGTACAGACAATACAAATGACGTTAGATGAAACATGCACTTTCTCAATGGAAAAGAAAGCCAATTCCACTCTTACTTTTTGTATGTTATTCTAAAAAAACAAATCGACGGCTGTTTCTATGGCCTATACTCTTACAGACTATAAAATGACACCATAAAATGTTCAAGACTTGGCAATGAGTTTTGAAAGTTTTATGATGCTATTTCATGGTCTATAAGAGCATCGACCATGGAAAACTACCGTTGATTTGTTTAATGCTAAAACATACTGCTCTGACAGACCAAAAATTCAGGCCATTTTTGTCTGGCCTCCTGCGACCACCCAAAATGATACATTCAGGTGGTCACTTGCCCACAATGCCTGGACTGTTTTACACATTCCTACCTGATAGACTACTTCATAAACACATCCATCTTTCCCACCAAGGAAAATTCTTCCTAAGTGAGTTCCTGTCATACATGTCAGGTAAATATTATCCGACGGGATGGAAAACAGCGGGTCTGGCTGAAGATGCATTTCTGCGAACTCGTCATGGGCACGGTTTCCTAAAGAAATTTGAAACAAAATGGTCAACAAATTTTAAAGTACATTACAAATGACAAAATTTTTTTATATGCTTGATCAAATCTTTGGGTTGTCCTTGTATGATAATCAAAACAAAAATCCTTATCAATTTTTTCCCCGCGTTTCCGGCGTAAAAAAATGTCAAAAATATCACTTCTGGTTGGGTACAATACTGCGCAAGACCAGAGACCCAGGATAGTAGGGCTGTGACGTCAACACATGAATGCTAGTCTTGTGATTTCTCTATTCTTTAGTTGTTTTTTCATGTGCAGGGGAAGAAAACTGCATGGACGAATATATGAATGGGACTGTTGAATACCTAGAATGGAAACATTAAAAGTTATATTTTTAGTGATTATTTTATTTAATCTCCTGAGGCCTAAAGAGTTAGGAACAGCTGAACTTGTTCTATGAAAGGTGTTTGTTATCATGGTTTGAAATGATAGATCAAAATTTATTGTTTGACCCATGATCGAGTCAAACAAGGAGCAGGGATGGCACAGTGGTGATGGCACAGCGCTTTACATAATTGAAAGCAAACTTATGCACTATACAAATTTTACGCTATTTAAATTTACAATTTATTTGGTTTATATTTTTTCAATTTTGATTGCGTAGCACAGGTGTTGATCCCTGTACCTTGAAAGTAACCAATTCCACGGTTAACTTTGACTTACCTAATTTATTCTCCTGAGGTCTAAAGAGTTAGGAACCACTACACTTGTTTTATGAAAAGTGTTTGTTGTCATGGTTCGAAATGATAGATCAAAATTTATTGTTTGACTTAAGATCGAGTCAAACAAGGAGCACGGATGGCAGAGCGCTTTACATGATGAAAACAAACTTACGCAATATACAAATTTAACGCAATTTAAATTTACAATTTATTTTTTATAGGTTTTCAATAATTTTGATTTCGTAGCACAAGTCTTGACCGCTGTACGTTGTGTGAAACAGATTCCACAGTTAACTTTGACTTACCTAATCTCCTTGGTGTAAATGTGACAGCTAGCAGAACAATATCAATTGGGGTGGTAAGGCATAAAATGTACCTCACAGATTCTCTTAGGATTTCTACAAAACACATCATAGAACAGTACAGGATTATTATTAGTGTCAACAATGAGAACAGCACAGATACATGTGATGTTTATATCTTGTGACATCTCCAGCTGTGTCTGATAAAAACCAACTGGAAGGGTGCTTTATGAGACTTGAGATTACCCTGTATGCGGTGGTTCCTTTGGTCACCCTATGTACCAATGGGTAGCCTGTGAACAGGCTCTCTAGTCAAGAATGGGACGAAGAAGAAACAGAAAAAAATTCTTTGATCTTCTGTTGTCCAGAAACCTGGATGAATAAATTAAAAATTCTGGTTTCTAACTAGCTGTCAACTAGTTTAACTGGCTTGCACAAGCTTGCACAGAAATTGGTAGGTAGTTGGGGGACAGCAGGATTTGTCACAAAAATGTTTTCACTCGAACAATACAAAAGTTAAGGCAAACTAAAATTAAGTTGACAAAGCTAAAGTTAACAATGACATCAAGGAAAAATAATATTATTTTTTTTCAAACTATGTGCTGAGTATACAAAGCAAAAATTGAAACTGAAGCAAACAGTCAATGTAACATTATAACCATAAGCTGTCACCTGATGACAGTGAAACGGACCTGGTAACCCCAGCCCCTATCCAGTGTCTTACAACCTTCTTAATATAATTTCAGGCCATTTTACTGAAGCTGGGTTGGCAAGAAAACCTGTTTGTCATAAGGCAAGCTTACAAGCCATCAACAAGTCTGTACTTTACCTGGTTTAGGTTTTACTAATCCTGCGCACAGAATCGTCTCACTTAAACCATCAAAATAAGCCAAGTCACTCCTAAAAATAATCAGAGACAATAAAATTATCACATCATTAACAACAAATAATCAGTTTTCAACCTTTAATTAACTGAGGCTTTCTAATATATTAGGGACCTATACATTTAAGTAGGAGCACCATAGTGAATATGACTTTCAAATTTCAACCCAGTTACATGTACTTCACCAGAAGTCTTTGACAAACATCTTAAAATGAACATTAGCAAGCACTGTCAAGTTTAAATCATGCAAATGAGATGTAAAAATAATTTCAGTTTGATTTGCAAACTTTTTGGTGACTTCATGAAACTAAGCTGAGAAATTAAGAATGGTGCCTACTTTTGTTACTGTGCATCTTGTTATACTTGGGTTTCCAATGGGTGGTGCCTACTAATACAGGGATATTTTTGCGCGCTTTAAAACTATGCGGAGAAAGCAGAACTTAGAAAGAAAATTGGGGGTAACCATGCATTTTTCAGAGATAATAAAGCTTCAATTTGGAAAAAAACAACATACACTGCTTTGTATTTTGCTGCTTTTTAGAATAATTGTTGCTTAGTTATCTCTAAAAAATGCGTGGTTACCTCCAATTTTCTTTTTGGATTTTAATAGCCACTACTAAGATCTGCTTTTCCCACATAGTAATAAACAGCGCTAAAATACTTCGCTATTAGTAGGCACCATCCTTAAGTGCTTACCCATCTTCATAATTCCAAACAAAAATGTCACTATCAATGGTAAGCCATGCTCGTCTGATCTCAGGGAATAGACCCATCATACAGTTACACTGCATATCTATAGTAACAAGGTCAAGGATAACATTGAGAAAATGTTTTATGCTATAAGCCACAGGGTTCTTGTTAAGCCTTCTTGTTCTTCTTGTGGCCAGTAACATTTTTGTGGATAGATGGTAAAAAAAAAAAAACCACAGTAACAAGGTCAATATCCAAAGTGCATATACATGTTACACATATATTCATATTCATTCATTCTTCACAGGTATATTTAGAACTCAGAACATGACCAGCTCCAAGTTGGTTTGATAGCTCAGTTGTAGAGCACTGCACCCGCATTGCAGAGGTCATGGGTTCAAATCCCGTTCAAGCCTGAATTTTTTCAGGTTTTTTGCAACAGTCTGGTTCCGTAGATAACTGCGAGAATCTTTTCTTCTATTAAAAAAAAAAAAACCAGTTACCGGCTCCTAACAACAAACTGAACCCAGCTATACTTTTTCATTACTACTCCCACTTTTTACCAAAAATTGTGACCGGCCTGATATCAAACACATGGAAAAAGTTTGATCCTGATCTCACAAAATTTATATGGCCCAGTCTCTCGCAAAAAAACCAACCACAAAATTTCAGTTTCCAATGATGCGTCTTTGACCCCAGATCAAGCCAAACCTCTGTGATTTAAACTTGTGGTGAACAGACTTCAACTTTTGGGTGCCCATATGTCTTCACTTACTGTAACCTTATTCCTGAAGTATACACTACACTGTATCTAGTATATGGATTGCAGTTTATCCAGAAAGGCATTACTGTATCTATGGAGATCTGCGGTACACAGCTGCAAGTTGAAATTGAAGAGCTCAGTGCATAACCGAGCTATGCTGCATTTCAGATCACTTTCCATTGTTTTAGCTCAGATTCACTGGAGTTTCTGCATGTGGCCTTGAATTCCCTTAGAAAACGTTGCTCCAATGTTTTATCTGCTGCTTTGCAGTTCATTTGCAATAAAAAGCTATGATTATGGACATCACAAAACGAAGCACAGAGCAGCAGATAAAACATTGGAGCAACATTCCTGAAGGAATTCAAGGCCGCATGCAAAAACTCTGGTGAATCTGAGCTACGATAACAAAAGGCTATCTGAAATGCACCACATCTCGTTATGTCTGGCGCCCTTCAATTTATATAAACAAACTGAAGCTGTGAAAGATTTCCAGCAAGCAAGATTGTGGTTGAGAAATTACTTTTTTAAACCAAGAGGAGAATCCAATAGTGAGTAAAACAGGCTGAATGTAATCTTGGTTCGATACAAAATGTCTCCTTTATCACCATAAACGAAGGAAAAAAAGTTTGAAAGGATACGATCAAACTGTTCCACCAATTCTGCAGGGAGAGGAACCCTTTTGAGGAGACTGATGAGTTCCATGCCGGCCAAACCAACAGATGGTGAAGACAGAGATGGGTAGTCATAATCATTTACGCCGCTGAAGGTTGTACCAGCTAAATCACAGGATGCAAAAAGAAATGAAACAGTTAGAGTTATATACATGTATCAGTCAGGTCTTTACGGTGTATTCTGGCCAGATTCTGTCTCTTGACCGACTGTCATTGGAAGTAAAATATCAAACACAAGGAAGAGTGTTTTATCCAATTTGCAAACAATGAGAAGAGGGTTTAAAAAAACATGACTTAGTCAACCATCTTTGAGGTGTTTGAAAATCAGATGAAAATACTCTTTCGAAGGGAAATAATTATTATTGTAAGACACAATGTGGTTATCAAACTGGCTATTCATGGGAATGAGGGAGAAAAGGAAATGACAATGCCATGGGGTTGTCGAATTTGATCTCAATGGTGTCCACTAAAAAATGGGTTAAATGTACTAGAAATAATTATTATTGTCAGTTTATTATTGTCAGTAATGATAGTCTGTGGCTTGAAAGAAGTTGAATCTCTTCTGGGTGAAACCCTTGGTATTTGAGGTTCAAGAATATATCCATACCCCCCCCCCCCCCCCCCCCTGCCTCACACACCTCTAATCAGAAGATCAGTGGAAATTCTGACTGGTGTGGAGGGTTTCATTGGAGGGTCCAAACCAAAAACCTTCAAGGCAAAGGAAGCTACAGACATTTTTAGACCAACGCAATCAGCAAAGGTGACAAAATCTGAGGCAGGAAGTGGAGCAACATTTCCACAGAGCTCCATACATAATAAATAATTATTATTATACATCTATTTTGGACTCAAACTCTATTCATGCTTGTGTTTTTGTAAGAGGGCTAGTATGACAGTATCCTCGGAGACCCAGGCGCAGATAGTTGGGTCAGGACAAATTCAAAATGAGTTAATTTACTAGTACGTTGCAATTGATTCTTGTAAATTTACCCCCTTTTGGCTTCATCCACTAATGCTACGTCACGTGATATGAAATAATACTTTTTTTAGGATGAGAACTCTGATAGGTGGAAGATGGGATAAAGGTCAATAACGGGAAGCGGATCTCTAAATATAACCTTGATCTTGAAAGAGGAAAAGAGGTGTGCAACGCAATGCTCGGATTCAAAAGAACGTGATCCAAATATTAAAACAAAGGGCTTGTCAAAGTGGAACTTGTAAACTGAAAGCCTCCTTAGAAAGTCCGTACTACAGTGTGAAACAGAGAAAACGGCTTGTACGTGAAAGGAAGGGCAACGCAGAAGGAGTACCTTGTGAAGCGTTAATTTGCTCAGCCAGTTCAGGATACTGTCTATCGGCAGTCAGCTGTCGATCAACTTCCTTCGCCGCATTTTCCAACCCTTCCGGAGTTACAAGCGAACTCAGAGAACCTGCTGTCACTGCTACGGGCATCTTTGAGTTGAAATTTTATATCAATCACGGACAAAACCCGAAATATCTGTCATTTTGGGAACGCACACATGGCGTCCGCCATTTTCGAAGTAGGCGCGCGACAACAATGCGCACGCTCGGAAATGCCATTAGCGATGAACTCCGAGTTTAACCGAATTTAACCGAACCGTTTCCGAAGGTCACAGTACCGTGTACGAAAGCACGAAGTTCACTGATGTTTGGGCAGTTTTAATTTTCAAAAGGCATTTGTTTTAGCATACAAAAAGGATATTGCAAACAGATTATACATAATTGCCCAAATAATTATGGGCAAGAATGAATGAGATCGCATCTGTAGAACTGTTTCTAGCTACGTGCGAAATCATACCGGAAGCTTCCGAAGGTTTCCGACGACTTCCGATTATCGGTTGCACGTAAGATGACGTCAGGTCACGACAGAATGACATTTGTTTTGAGAATAAATTTTCTTTCACACAAGACAAACCACTGGCCGGCAGTTTAGTAAGTGAGTATCCGTGTGTGTATTCAGTGAACTGCCTCGACTTTGTAGAGCTTCAGTTCATCCCGACATGGGAAACTGTTTGAAAAGCTCTGGACAGGACGATATTTCGCTTTTACACGACGAAGAAAGTGCCGATTCACCAACAACTGGCGAACCACCACCGCCATATCAGGTATATATGGTGAAAATTGCCTCATCACTCAAATACATGAAGATACTTCGTTTTTTGATTTCGCTGCCAATGATTTGAAGTCATGTATGGTGTATTTTATTGCAGGAGGAAGCGCCTATCTTTATTCAAAGTCAACACGCTCCGCATTTACTTTCGGAGGAGCAGCAGATTCGCTTAGCTCAACGTCTAGGTCTTATTCAACATCTTCCCGTTGGTAAATACGATGGATCTAAAGGGAAAAAACGCGAGTATGTAACAGCTTAGCCATTGTATTATGAAATGATTTACGTCAACGCTAGATATCTTCTGTAGATATTGCAAATAGTTTCAAAGTAAGGTGAAGAGTTGAGAGAAAAATATTGCTCAAAGTAAGCTATTTTCTTATGAAATGCGATGAATATTTTATTCAAAACATTCGAGTTATAAACCCTTGGTGTTGTTTCTGAATAACCCACATTTCGTCAAGTGGAAACTTTTTGAATACAATAGAATTTTTCCGTGATAATCTTGTGTATTTAGCTTCGTAATGTGTTTCTACTTCCAAGAACAACACGTTGCGAACCTGGAAGGAGGACATGCCAATTTTTTGTGTATCATATATTTTTCTTTTTGTCCGTGTTTATCGAGGACAGATGTGCGTTAATATTCGAAAGACGGCGTGAAAATTAATTGCTGTGTAAAGTACCCGTGTTTGCTTTTTATGAATTTTGGTGCCTTATCACCAATAGATGATTGAAGGAAAAAGGAGAAACAATTAGATGCACGCAATGTAACAGTTCAGGACTCGAGCCTTTGTATCGATCAACTTGCTTTCTTGTCTACCATCACTTCCGGTCTGAGAAGTCTTATTTCCTACGCGGAACTCAAAAATGCTTCAAGTCATGACGTTGGACGCTGTTTTGCACATGTAAGAAAATTTTCACTCACAAAGAATTGATTTACAGTCAAATTTACCGTGAATATTACTTCCCAAGACAATTGCTGGAAATTTTTCAAAACGAAACAAAATCTGCATAAACTAAAACAAGAGTGAAAGTAAATTCTAGTTTCTGAGTGCTTGGCATTAAGTAAGTGAGTTATGTTTTTCCTTTTGTTTATGTTTTATATTGACATTCTGCTCACAAGTTCAAGTCTAGCTAATTTACATGAGATAAGGTAAACACAAAATTCTCAGAAATCCAAGCAAAATTCTTTGGCAAATCACTTATTAAAATTTGCGTGAGAAAAAGCATGTTTTGGTCATTAATAGACCGTGTAACGACATGTTTGTGAATCGAAATGTTGATCAATAGGCATGCTACGTGACCTGGAGTCATGCAAATATATTTGCCAGCATTATAATAATTTGGTCATATTCAGTGTTTACCTCATTTAAATAATGATATATTATGAGGGGGAAAAAACCCTTTGCCTTAAAAATTAGAGTATTTTTGTAATTTATTTTTAAAAACCAGAGTGGTAATATTTAGGGCTTTTTTGGTGATTCATTGTAGCTCGAAACCTTAGCTAGGCCTCGGCAAACGGGAAAGAAAGGAAGGACTTTGTACCCTTTTACAGCATGTGGTTGAACATCAGTCAAGTAAATCACATGTGCATCTTGTGCATTTTTTGGTGAAGCAGATCATGGCAGAGTCTCATTAATATTTAGTGCTGTTAAACAGAGAAGAGTAGGCTTTTGGGGATATGTTCTTAAGGTCACTGAACTTTTTTTTTAATCCAGTTTCAGCCCAAGAGGAAGTTTACTTTTGGATCAAATAACTTGGTTTCACTTACCTAATATACATACTCTCCCACCCCTGCCCCGGGATCACTCAGTAATGAGGTAGTATCTCCCAGGGGTGGGGTGGGTGGTAGGGCTGACAGTACTCCTTGTTTTTTTAAAGTGGAAGTATCACACAAATTTGATGTAATTTCGAAATCCAAAAATGTTTGTCTGCAGTCAACAGAACCAAAGAAATAATAATAATAATTGTCTAGTTTTATTATGAATTACCACCCCAGTGCAATAAAACTGTTGATAATTTAGTGGTTCTGGCCAGAGACAGAGTAGGTCAGAATGGATTGAAACATGAAAAATTTTAGGCTAACATTTTCCAAGCTCTCACATTTTTGTTTCCAAAATGCGCCAAAACAGATCACAAGTTGTTCCTTTCAAGAACTGAGTTGATTTCTTTCCTCTCGTTGTTCTAGAATTATTTGGTAGCTAAGTGTAGGCCTTATTTCATCATTTTTAATAAGAGGTCAGCAACCCCATGACACTTCCTGTTTAAGCTACGGAAACTTGAGCTGGCTGTGTGGACCCTAAATATTACTTGATCTACTTTAATTTTAGATTAATTTAAACTTTGATCTTCTTTTCCATCAGGTGTGTAATATGTATGACTGACTTTGCAATGGGTGATCCAATTCGGTTTCTTCCTTGTATGCACATTTACCACAAAGACTGCATAGAAGACTGGCTGGTGCGATCATTCACGTGTCCTTCATGTATGGAGCCTGTAGAGGCAGCGCTACTGTCAACATACTATGAAGCGTCGACAGAATAACAACAACATACAGAGTAAAAAATTACCAACCAAGATGATAGGCAACAAATTGAAGACATTTTTTAATTAGAATCTTAATGAAGAGGCATCTGCACCCTGTGGCTTTGAGTTTTTTAAAAGTTACATATTGGTGTTGCCCACTCAAGTCCTGGGGAAAAAATTAAGAAAGGTTACGGTTCTAATCAATTATTAAATTAAATAAGGAAATATTTTGAGGATAATTTTTAATTAAGGGTCTGGTGTACATGTAGGTAGTAATTATTTGAATCACAATGTTCATGTGTTAGTTCTGTTACTGCATGTAACTATTTTATGTCTTAAAATAGATGCAGATTTCTCAGACGTGATTTAACGGCTATGATTTTACTGTCATGATTTGCTTATGATGAGGCAATGGTGAGAGAAATTCCACCATAAAAATGAGTCAGTTTAAAGACCGCTTAATTCATGAAATGCAAATGTCATGCAGATTTCGCTACATAGTAATTACACACTTAAGCTTGTACCAACAGATAACAGCCTTGTAAGTTATTTTGAAAATAATCTTATTTTGAATTTCCTACTATACAAGTCTTAATTATCTTGATGTTAAATGTTTTTTGATAACTTGCTAAAGAAATACTGAGAAGTTATAGTTAGTCTATGCCAAAGTTTATAATTTATTTATATTTTGTTTCACTGATTAGGATTTTTACAATCAATTTTCGTTTGATTCCAGCTTGAACTTTTATTTCTTTCTCAATCAGTTTGTACCAAGTAAAACCTTCAAGTCTTGTTTAAAAACTAAATAACCTTGCAAGTGAAGGTGGTAGTTGACAATGGAAATCATTTCTTGCATCAGATATCACCCAGACATGATTGGGGGGGGGGGGGGGGTGGGGGGCAGGGGGTAAAGGAGAGGGGTGACCTTTCTTGCCCCCTCACCCCAAAAGACACCTTGGCTGGAGAGACTGTTACTGAGAGGAGAGCATATTTTTCTCAAACAACAACAAAAATGCCTGATTTTTTTGTTTGTCCAAAGGGTACTTCCCAAATTGTATGCATTATGAAGCTGGGATTCTCAGCTGGCTTATATACCTGTGACATTGTGTAAAGGTAGGTTGCTAAAATCAATCTTTCACTTTCTTAAAAAAAGGGACCCACTTGTAACTTGTAGGTCAATATTTATGTTTGAAAATTAATATTTTGCATCGGAAAAGATGCATTTAAATGGGTACGGCCAGGTTTGTAAACATTTCAAGGTGTTTTGCTTGGAACAGATTGCTGTGAGCTACATTGTATGAGGGAATTACTGTGAATTAAGTTGCTACAAGATACAACTGAAAGCTGAAATTTTGATTGTTCTTTCCAATAACGGATAGGTAAAATACATTCTTTGATGCATTATTAAACAACAGCATAGGATACGAAAGTATGAGATCTCGACATCACAAAACACATACATTGTACAAATGTATCAATAAGGATATCTTCTTTGCATTCTACTGCTGTTTTTAACTCAGAGCTCTGGACAAAACGTTCTGAAATTGTCTGTTGATTTTCTCTCAAGACATTTAAAACAATGGCAAATTTACCCCATTATGTTTCTAATGAGTTTCCGGATTTGCTTCCTAGTAACTGTTAATTCAGCTAAGAATTAAACACAGAAAAACAGCTTTCTGAGTGTACAAGGTTACTTTAAAAAAAAAATAACAGAACTATGTACGTGTTACCTACTTTCTCGTACAGTCCACGATGTTGGCAAGCTTCAGATTTTGAAAGCAACTTGACTGACCACAGTTGTGAGTCATTAGGAAGTATGCCATTTTTGAAAATGAAAAGTTGTGTTTCACTGTTTTTATTTAATGACAACTTTATTAAAATCTTTTTATTAAAGTTGAAATAACTTAAACATCTTTAATAAATAATTCTTTTAGTGACGTCTTTGGTTAGTAAAATCTAACCTTTTTATATTAAATTTTGCATAGAACTATACCACAAAATGTAAAATTATGTATCATTAATTTTATGACTAACAGCTTTTTGTACATAGCCAACTTCTTGTAATAATTTAATATTTTAAAATGTAAAATACAACGTCATCTAAACTTGTAAATAAATTTGAAATATGATAATATGAAGTGTTGGTATTTGTTTCATTGACAGTTTACTGTTCCACGCAGTACAGCCGTAACGTTGACTATCTCGACTTCTCCACAGGTTAGCCAAAGGTTGTTTGGCTGAAAGTTGAAAATACAATATAATTGGCCTTTTACTCTTTGTACCTCACTTACTTTAGTCTCCTTCGCAGCTGTTCTATGTCTTGTCATGCAATGTTCCTACCCACAAATTTGCGGGGATGAGTGTTGCGTGACGAGACACAGAATGGCTGCGAGGGAGACTACACTCACTTGTGATTTGGGGTAAAGCTTTGGACACTTTCTAGAAAAAAAAATATTAAGCATCCTTTGAAATATTTTATTACAGTACATCTCTTAGTTGTTACGTGCGGTGTGATTGGCCAATTTTGCAGGCTGTATTTCACTGTACAGCCCGCTAAACCACAACTACCAGTAGTTTCCTTTCCCGCACACCCGATTAACCTCAGAGATATAATAAATATCTTAGTTACTAACCTTGTTTTCTCGGTCCGTACTGTAAGTTGTGGATCCTTGTTTTTTCCCTTGATTTATGGCCCGTGCACTTTGCGCTTGGGCCATGAATCAATGGGAAAATACTCGGTTCGTAACTTACAGTACAGACCTCAAACTTGGTTAGTAAGAGGTATTTATGCTTCTAATCGGTGAAAACAAATAGTAGATAAAAACAAGTCTGAAGTTTGTACACATGCACTGTCTATGGTCACCCAATGGTTTTTTGGTGGACATCTGTTTGGAAGGCCTTAAAGTTGCCTCAGAAATTCGGATTTAGTCGTGAAGAAAATCTGAAGTTTTCTTTAGCAAAATGTTAGCTCCAAATTTTTTAGCACTGGAAAACTAATTCCTTTTGTTTTCGAAGGGGCCAGTATGCTGTTAAAAATGAGAAGAAAATGTCAGCTAGTATTTTTGTACAGCCAACAACAGATCTTAAATTTGGGGAATAAAATTCAGTTTTCTAAAACTTTCTGCCGCTTAAATTTTCAGTTAAAGCATCCGAACAGATCAATCTTGTCACACGAATACGTGTTTAAATGAACACAAAACAAGGGAGACGACATTTTAAGTCTTATATGCTTAAATGTTTTTGTTGCGTGACTTTGACTGTCACACAAGCTATCTCTTGTCGTAAAATGAGCTACTGAACAACTCTTGAAAAACACCATTTCCACCCAAAATTTCCATAGTCATATTACTATCTCAAAGCAATGAATAAACAACTTTATACAGGAAATGTTAAATCTTTCCAACCCTTCCTTCCATTTGGGTGGAAACAGCACCTTTCAAGAGTTCCAGCTCGTGTTGTGACCGGCAGTAGCTTGCGTAAGGGTGCGAGTCTGCAACCATTGGATTTCCTTGTGATGCCTTTACTGGTTGGAAGCATAACTTAAAGGGCACTAGTCAGCCACACCTTTGTTTTTGTTTATATGCCAGAGTTTGGCTATTATATTTTATTTGGAGCATGTCGAAATGAATGAAATCACTGTGAAACTACTAAAGATAATGAAACATACTTTCAGGAAAACAACTTAAAGTAAAGCAATAAGATTTCGCTTGACCATGCAATATCAATAATGTCGATGGCATCGCAAATGGGAGAGGCTGACTAGTGTCCTTTAAAGGGTCAAAAATTAAAAAAATAACCAAATACACAATAATTTATTGGAACAAAAGTGACAAAAAACAAACAAATAGTACCACAGGGTTGGAAAATGTTCAGGGTCAATCTAATGGACACATTAACACACCACACAGTGTGATTTGTGGCTGAGCTGTGCGACTCTAAAGCCACGGCTACATGTTCCAACATTAATGTTCAACATTTGTTTTACAACAAGTAGGACGCCCAGCTAAACGTCATTTAACACCTCTCTGACATTCATCCAACAAAAAATCTTGATCCAACATTGTCTAACTTCGGGTGCTAAACATTTCAACATTGTTGAACCAACACATGTACAACAATGTTAGAACATTGTTTTTTTTTTAGCCACAGGGATCATCAGACAGTTTTACTAACATTCTCTGATGGCCCATCAATCACAAGTGAGCATCTAAAGCCTCCAGATACTTTGAAGAGATCAGTTTGGGGACCAGAAGATGCCTGAAAATGAGAAATAAAAATTCACTTGCAACATTTGTCTAGTGAGCTCATGGGTAAGAACATGCATGTATTGAGTTTTTTAAAAGAAATATGATGTAATGGTGTGTGGACAAGCATGATTTTTTTTGCGTCACTCCTGTGTTATGCTTGCAGCTCATGGTTCCACTAATGAGTTTTGAACATTTTATGACATCCTTTTATGTTCTATAAGAGTATAGACCATAGAAAACTGCTGTCGATTAGTTGCTTAGGTAATGTTCACCTTCTAAACCTTGGTTTGTTCTTACCTGATAGGCAAAATGAACATGAGTAGAACAGGAAAAACCATCTTAAGGTAAGGCAGTGGGGCAAAACCAAATCCACACAAGACACCAAGCTGTAGGTACTGAAGAGCAGTGTAGATGTGCATCTTCCTTTGAGGGACATGACGAATGTAGTGATTGGGAGGATATGCAGCCTGTAATGGTAATTTTTAAATTAGTAGGAGTGTTTATAGAGTACTAACGTGTGACATCGCATCACAATATTTGAATTTTTGAAAATTATTATGTGATTTATTACGATGTTTGCAAAGAGCATAATGAAGAATGCATACTTGCCAAAAATCAGCATCTTATTGCATCTTGGGAGTGGGATATTGGGACTTTTATGCTCTAATGACTCCATACAAATCCTTCTAATTTTGTCTGGATTTGTATGCTGGGGCTCGTTGGAGCATAATAACAACTTACGTCTAATATCTCGCATCTCGCAACATGTTTTACAATGGATAAATTTCATTGCATTAAAAATTGCTGCCAGCAATGTAGACTTCACTTTCTATTCTGCAACAGCTCTTGCGTGTACAGCTGTAGTTTGTCTTGTAGTGATTTTATCTATTGCAATATGCATTAAATTATACAATATTCTGTACAACTTTTCTTGCATTGCTGTTAAAGGACTAGTTGTGCAAAAGATTGCGCAGTATAACCAACCCTTGTTTGTTCTCAAACAGCCTATCCACAATTGACCAAAAGTCATTCACTTATTGGAAAGTAATTTTGCATGCTCAAAATGTTTAGGCTGAGCCATTTCTAACCTGTTCTGTGAGCAGCAGCAATGCTCTCTCAAACATCTGATTACCATCTAATGCTGTTATGGCCATGAACAGGAACAAGCCATCGAGCACTGGTGTAGGAATCAGTGTGAGGGGAGTCGGCAACATCAATAGGGACAATGCAATCAGAAGGCTTGACAGTAAACCAGTTAATCTTGTTTCTCTTACTTTTACAATGCTGAAAATGAAATCAAATTTTTGTAACAGTAGCATAGATTTTAAACATTTCAACACAACCACATAACATTTGAGTTTGGAAGATATATTTCGGATACTTCAGTATCTATCGTCAGTTCAAGGATGTTTTGAAATTTTTGACTATACATGTATGCATAAGGCAGATCACAAGGAAGTTGTTACAGTGAGCAAATCCTGGGTTAATGTGAAATATTTTGTGATTTGAACCAGTTTATTAACTAAACAGTAAGGTTAGCATTTTTCCAAAAGAGTTTTCCTTTTCAGTTTTGATTTAGCCTTTTCTTTACCTGTAACTCAAAAGCAGCTTTTAAAAACGTTTTTAATAAGTGAGATGAAAATCTTGGTTAACTTTTAATCAGGGATTAGCATTAATTGGCTTTCAAACAGCTGGACACAGACCTTTTAAAAAAAATGCGTAAGTCCTAATATCAGTGGGCCCCCCATAGCTTTTTCATACTTACATTTCAAACACGTGTCCCCTGTCTACTCTTTCTTCCACATCAGCCAATGCTCTTACATGGAGGGGAGAGTGTGGCAGGGCAGCATGAACCCATGGCAGGCCAAACACAGAGAGGACTCCATTTACCAAAGCCACTATCAGCAAGTCCCAATGGTAAGCACTGCCTTTCTTTAATCTGAAAGGACCCAAGATTTTAGCTTGAAAGTGAATGAATGAATGAACAAATTTTATTTAACCATGGTATTTACATCAGTAAATGGCTACTGCTTTGCAGAAAAGCGGTGTGTAAAGTAATACAAGTTTTTCATCAGTTAAAATGGACTTAAGCTCAATGTACAGTACTTAAATGACAGCATGCTCAGGCTATTAATATTTGTTCTTTAAAAGCAGAGAGGGTGGGAGTTGTTCTTTCATGATACAGCATGGCGTTCCGTATCTTTGTTCTGACAAAAGAAAAACTGCTGCTTTTAACAAAGTCAGTGTTATATTTTTGGAGGAGAAGTCTACATTCACTCTCTTGTAGCACATATTAAGCACTGTTGCTTTTTTCTAAAAAGATTGATAAGATAACCTGGAGCTTTGTTGTTTAAAACTAAATTGTACATAACGATTGCCAAATGATTTTCCATTTCCTGTTGGTAAATCATAACCTGGTCAATTGCAGTGAATTTTTTTTCAGCAAACTGGTGTTGGAAAGATCTTAGCCCATAATCATAGGCTTTTGTTGCAAACAAAGCGCAAAGTGACAGACAAAACATTGGAGTGACATTTCCTGATGGAATTCAAGGTCCCATGTAAAAACTCCGGTGAATCTGAGCTAAAAGAACAAAAAGAGATCTGGAAAGTCATTTGGGTTGATTATGCTCTCAGCCACTCAAATTTCAATAGACAATAATTATTGTCTCAGTCTGCTATCAAAGGCAGCTCCTGTGCCTGTGTGGTGTTTTCAACAAAGAGCTAACAATCCACCTGTTTCCAGGGTTGTTGACCATGGCGCTTGAAATGTTCTGATCCATGAAGAACAGCAGAGAAAGGGAAAAGCCCAGGCCCATGCCTGCAAACACGGCTCCCCAGGTGAGCTTGTGAAGAGGAGCAGTAACAAAGGAAAATGAACTAGCAGCTTGAAACTGGTATCCTGTTTGTGGAAAATGAACAATGAATGCAAGGTAAATGATATTTAGAACTAAAAGCAATGTTGCTAAAAGAGTTGATACACTCTCTGTTATTGGGTACAGTTTAAACACTCATCATTCAGTAGCTGATGGAAATACCATGTATAAATAAAGTTATCCTATCCTATCCTATTGTATTGCTTGTTCCCCTGTTCCCCCCCCCCCCACCCCCGCTTATCAATGTTGAACAAAATTTGCAATAACATACAACCAAGCAAGCCTCAACATTGAAAGGGGGAAGGGGAGGGCGCTCTCAAAGTACATTACATTGTTCATTGTCCTTTAAGAGTGAGTTGTTTGCAAGGAATAGAAAAAATGCTGAGAGTATCGCAACCTTTTTGCAACATTATTGCTTGTAGCAGCTTGTTGGTGGAAAATGGACAATACAAGGAAAATGATGATTAGAACTCTTTTTGAATCTTATAATTAGATCTTTGCTCTCATTTGACTTAGGCTTTTTGCCCCTATTGGGGAAGGGGGGGGGGGGTGGTAGGGTTACTGGAAAGTAGCTGCTTTGTTGGCTTGATCCCGACCCCAACTAACTGTGCTCAAGGTAGATTAGCCTGCCTTGGACTTAACCCGTACTTCCTGCAACAGCTGCAACAATATTGCAGGAAGTATTGCAGTTGCAATTGTTGCAACTGTAGTTTTTAGCATCCTACAGTGTAACATGTACCTTCTCTACAACTTGTCTCTCAGTTTCCCTCGTTTAGTAACTCTGTAAGTATACATTGTCTGCCCTGAGCTGCCCCGGTAATATCTAGTTAACTTTGCATTGAAAGTTGTGCAACATCTGTTACACAAAATGCTATAAACACCCCCTTTTAATGCAACTACAAAACAGCAGATTGTCTTGGAGTTGCAGCTAGGATGCACTGCATAGTGCAACAAAACACTTCAAAAAGTAAAAAGTAGCATTTTTCATGTTATCTCTGTCAGTTCATACTTACTTCCAATGTCCCTCACAAAATATGAAGCAACAAAGGACAAGGCTAGAACAGCCACCACAAGCGCATAATCAGCCAAGGCTTCACGCTTACCAGCATCAAGAAATGGGCTGCAAAAATAAGAAAAACAAAAGACCAGGGGTTTTATTAATTCTTGTAATAGGAGAGTTCTTAATGGTAAAACGGGCGCCACTCATTAATGTGTCTTGTTTAGACTGGCTTTTAATCTCTTAGGGGTATATAATGGTAAAATCCGAGACTGGCTGTGCCAAGGCCTCCATCAAAAATTCAAGAATGAGACTTCACCACTTTTTTTCAAATCTGGATGTGGCAACAGCAACATTGAATTAACCCTTTCACGGTAAACCCCTAAGAGTGACTAGCATCCAATTTCTCATTACAATATTCACTGTTGATCAACCACTCAGGTTATGAGAATAATGGAAATGATTACCAAGGACAAGTTGTTTTGATGTGTTAACAAACTCTCCTTACTAGTCCCATAAGAAATATTTGAGAACAGTTATCAATATGAGAAAATGAATATTGATATCGGGGATGGCTATTATAGTGCTCATTACCTTTTACGGAAATTATAGAGTGCCAGACCCAGCCAGACTGTTCCTAAGCTTATTACAGCATAAGACAAACCACCTTCTCTGTGGCACAATGAATCATCACTTAATTTAGTACAGTTGATAGATGTCTGGGCAATATTCCCAGCTGAGGAATTCCAGCAAGAACTTGGGCAGTGAAGGTTTGAATATTCTGCAAATCAAAACCATAAAAAATTGAATTAATACAGACCTGAAAATTCAAGGAGATTAAAATTTCACATCTCATAAATTTCTCATAAATTAGCAAATCAAGATGAAAAATTAAATGACATAATACCTTTGACAATACTACTGACTGCATCTACTGTGAATGCAAGGGATATGAACAAGGCAAAGATTTCTTCTGTAGACCTGAACAAATCAGAAAAAATAAATGTTTATGGAAAAACTCAAAACATAAAATATAGAAAAAAATCATTTTAATTATTTAATGGACACGTCTCAGGAAACGCTGACTGTTCTCCCTTAAAAGGACAGAAACCATAAAATACAGATGGGTAGTTTGCATTGTAGCCAGCAAAATTGAACACAAAAACACACAAATGTTCCATTCAGGATCAACAATTTTCAGACAGTTTAACTGTGCAATTTCATGTATTAAAAGTTGTGAAAAAGTGGCAGACTGACCAAATGTGACGCAACACTTGGTCTCATTTGACAAATCACATAACGTTCAATCAGATTCAGCTGATAAATAAACCAATGTTAGTAATGGTTAATACATAATAATTATTATAGTGCAATCTTTGTGTATCATATTTTTCCTATCATTTGACCAAAACAACTTACTACTACTTGAATGGTTCTGCTCATTAATTTTGTTCTGTTAATTGTGTATTTATTCCTTACTCTACCTATCTCTAGTTTTTTCCCTATTTTTGGTTTTTCATTTCAATGATACGTTTTTCAATGAAGAATTCAAAAATGCACTCAATCTGATGGTAAAAATTTGGATTGGATTACTTCATCTCTATGGGGTAAAAAGAGGCTGGTTGCAAAAAAAAAAAAAAAAACCAAAAAAAAAAGAAAAAGAAAGAAAAGAAAACAAAAACAAAAACAAAAAAAATTCAAATCATTTGGCTGTTAGATCAAGCTTCAATTTCAAGGTTTTACTAATGGAACCAGTTTTACGCTAAACCATTAGGAGATTCATTTTTCACTTTCATAAGGAATGCCTGTCCTGTTTTGACCTTCTACTCAAAACAAAACAAAATGTGGAGACTGGTTTACCTTGTCGACCATTTCATAATCTGTGAAAGTCCAAATGTGGAGTAAATAAGGATGAAAAAAGAATTCCATAATCCCGTACAGGAATATAATGCGAAAAAATCCAAATCAAAGTCTGCTGAGATGTTGTAGATCACTAAAAAGAATGAAAAATGTTAATAAATTAACCTTTTAACCTCTAATATCAATAAAAAAAATCTCCTATCTTGTCCTCATACTTTTCTTATAAAAGTACTTTGGAGAACCCAGAAGTGATCATATCTTAATTCTCACGACCTCAGGGGTTGCATAACATTGATATCACAAGGAGAAATTTGATGCTGATCACTGTTAGGACTTGAAGGGTTAAATAGACCACTTTCTAATCATAATGTACTCCATAGACATAGAAAACATAGCAAGACAAATAGTGGTGGATATACATGTACTCTCAGTCTGGGAAAAGCTTATTATAAATCATAAAACAACAGTACAATGAACAAGTATTAAAAAGCAGTAAGAGTATAAAATTAAAAATTTAAAACAGCTGACAACATAACTAAACTTACATGTAAAAAAAAAAGTATGATTGGTGCAAATCTACAGAAATGGGTCCCAATAATTTATTGCATATTTTCAATATTTGTAAGTATCCCACCATGTTGGAATTGAAAGATGACACTAAATTAAAGGAATTTTTAAACAACTGGAACTCTATAGTACCCAGAAGGATGATACACACAATAGGAATATTTAAAAGTATTAGAGTCAAATACACACAAAGACTTAACAGAGTTGGGAGGGAGAAAAGCAATCAAGACAGAATGAAGTACTAATATCATTGAAGTGGTGCGTGGAAAATGGCCCTAAGTGACTCTTGATCTCATGTTAAATTCTCCCTCTTTTTACAAGGAAACATAAAGTAATTTGGATGAGAATCTAGCAGTTTATCAAAGTCACTTCTAGGGCTATTTTCCGGCACCCCTTCAACAATTAATTATTGTTTCAACTAAAACTTGTAAGAAGCCTGACTAACGAAGACCAAAGCTTGTTGGTATGAACTACAGACTTAAATTTTTATTTTGCATTCACTGTCAGTATCACAGACTGGAGTGCTATACCATTGACAGATATTTCTTACACCCAACTTATTTTCTTTTAGGGTGTAGTTTGGATGCTCTACCACTGGTCATAGCGACTCAGTGGCAGAGAATCCATTAGTAATCGTAAAGTCATAGGGTTGGCTCCTGTCGGGAGAATTCAGATTTTCTTTATCTGAGTATGCCTGCATCCGTCAACTCTGATCAGTACTGTCGGGATGATATTAATTATGATTCCACAAGTGCGTGTTGGATACAAGATGATAGATAGCCAATATAAGGCGCCTAGCGCCAAGTTGGCTATACTCATCTCAAATCCAACAAGCGTGAACAATCAAGAAATATTGATAGCTTGTGTTCATTTCGCTTTGCAAGAACAATAAGAAGACAATTTAATGGTTACCATTTCTTGGGCATGGTATAATGTCTCATATACCATGGCCCCTAAGCCAATCAAATCCCTGGAATTGCATTATACAATGATCCAGTTTTTAATAACATGCATTATTGGTAACTATATTTCAGTACATACCTTTCACATAGAGTGCCAAAGGGGCAGTGGTAAGCAACACAATTAATGGTTGTCCTCCAAAGAGAGCAAATAATATCCCTCCAACAGACTGTGATATAATTACTTTCTGAACATCTACAAAGAGAAAGTCATACAGTTGTCTGGTGAACAGAAATTTAGGGAAGGCAATTATAGTGCATGGTTCAGACAAGAAGTCTCAAAGTCTGGAAAACCTTTTGATCTGCCTTTTCTCCTCAATAATTAATTCCTTATGGTACTAGTTGAACAAATTTGTTCTATAAACATCAAGACATTTTCTTTCTAGTGATTATTTTGTTTCTCTCTGTACCCTTTGCGTGTGATCAAGTAGTATTATTATATTTTAAGGAACTATTAGGGCGAAAGTAGAGTAATACTAAGTAGTAGTATGCAGTGTATATATGGATATTTTGGCAGGCAAGTGAGTGCTATAACAAGCCGCCAAAGTTTTGTGGTGCAGCTTAAAATTCATTTTCACCCTGAAAAAGTTACATTACACCCTGAAAGGTAATGAGATTCAAGGCTGTTGCCTAAGAAAAATTTCAAGGAGCCTGCAACGCCAATAGCCGAGAAGTTAGGAGCCCAACATGTGAAGTGTTAGGTGCTGCTGTAAACGATTTAGGCACCTAGAGCATTTTTTTGGGTGGCCCAGGCTACAAGGCCCCTGTAAGGCAGTATCCTTGAGATGAATCTATAGAAATAAAATTTTTATAACAGTGCTCAGGATTTGCCAACTCTTGCTTTGGGAAAGGATGTTGGCATCCAAGCTTTCTATCTTTCCATGTAGCGTGATCCACTAAACCAACCTATCTGTCCTTTTGTATTTCGGCCATTGAGGACGCCAAAAGCAATCGATGGCAGAAGGCAGGCAAAGTACAAGAACAGTGTGGTAGAAACCATCTTAGGAATGGTGTGGCGACCCCTCATTCCTGTTGACGTAGAAATTTAAAGCTTGTTCAACATGTTATAATCAGAGGATGAAGTTTCAATTATTATCTCTATAAATCACACTAATTTGTTAACAATACTTTATAAATGAAATGATAAAATACATAATAATAACCTTTTAAGCCCTAACAGTGATTAGCATCAAATTTGCCCTTGTAATATCAATGCTTATTCAACCTCTGAGGTCATGAGAATTAAGGATATGATCACCCAAGGTGAAATTTCTTCATATTAATTTTTAATAACTTCTGCCCAATATTTTTATAAGAAATTTATGGGGACAAGATAGGAGAATTTGTTCTTTGATTTTTAGGGGTTTAAGGGTTACATGTACATCAGGGCAAAATCTGTCGCTGATTTACAGATACTATTACAAATTCATTTAATATTTACAGTGGAACCTCGATTTAACGAAGTCGCTGGGGACTGGCCAAATTTGTTCGTTAAATCAAGGTTCGTTATATCGAAAACCTCGATATAACGAACTTGAAGGGAAACGACTAAAATATTCGTTATATTGAGGTCATAGTTAATGATTGATTCTCAACACAGGTAACTTTTGTCACGCAATTCAATGCAATTTTCGTCACCCAGAATTGCCGCGTTTTGAGATGCAATTCATTGAGCATGGTGGCTTTCAATAGTAATTATTTTCACTTTTGAGCAGACGCGCAACTTTGTTTACAAAAAAACGACACTTTCAGAGTGTTGATCTGTTCAGCGTTTATCTTCTGTTGCGTGTTGACGTTGTAATTCGTTATATCGAGATAGATTTTACGTTTGGGCTTCCGGATTATGTTCGTTATATTGAAGAGTTCATTATATCGAGGTTCGTTATATCGAGGTTCTATTCCATACATTTTACTGTAACTTTGGCCGGGACATAGAATATCGTTCGTTATATCGAGGACTTCCTTAAATAGAGGTTTGTTAAATCGAGGTTCCACTGTAATTGTATATGTTATTCTTTAGAATTTATTGTCAGTGTCATTTTCTCCTCAACTTACCATCTTTAAAGTCTGATAAATAATGCGGCCATCTTCTTTGCAAATCCCTCACAAGCCCTCGTCCAAATGCACAAAGTTCAGATTTCTATCAGTTTGCAAACAAATTGAAACATTATTGTGAGTATACAAGACTGTACACCCATTAAATAAGTATGTAATCATGATTCTCTGAATATTGGGAAAATCCTTCAAATGATTTTTGCTTGTGATGTTTCCAAACCTGAGAGGAGATCACCACCTGGTGAAAAATTTAACTGCCATTTGTCTGAAGAAGACATGTACTTCCAACAACAGCGAGTTTTAAATGTACGACATATTTTATTGTCCCTATATATATCATTACCTTCCGTTCGTCTCTTTGGTTGATAAATGAGGATTTCGGGTGAAGCATAGATTGTCTCTTAGAGGGCCGCTCCTTTGAATGTGTCTGCGAAGACAGCCACTTTGCGCGGTCAGCTAACACTTTCTGTTGACAAACAGGACACAAAATAATAGTTTACATGAACAGAATTAGTTGAACTTGTATTGGAGATATATAGTTTGTTTGAAAGCTGGTTTCTACTCTAATATGTTGTGTTCCTTCAAGATGGGATAGAATACTCTGACTAGCAGGCTTTATAAGCCTGAAATTCAGTATGGGGAATTCATTTTTGAACTAGTTTTTCAAATTAATCTAATATTTTATTTAAATGTCATGCTAAACATGAATTGTGCCATACTATCAGAGTATTCTTTTGCTGTTTGTCCCAGGTTTTTTTATATGCCAGAGTTGTTCCCAACCTCACAAACAACAGAATATTACTCTACTAGTAGACAGAACATTTGGCCTTACAGTCAACCTATGCCACGCATAACCATTATTTCCGGGAATGAAATGAACATTCAAATTTCCTCTTTGTAATCTGATATCCGGCATTTGAATGGAACCTTGAACATTTCTCTGGAAATCATTCCAAAAAAGACCCATTAACTGAAAAGAAAATCAAAATACTCGGGATTCATAGCTTTATACAGCCAATAAACTAGGGAAATTTCTATGAAAACTGAAATCTCGCTGGTGATGTTTAAAACTGACCTGTACATTTCAAAATTCTGTTCAATTTTCAAAAATACCTGTCACACATTATGTAGATTGACTGTTAACTTGCAAAGGTCTGGCATACCAAGCGACCACGAAGGAAAGCAGTCAAATATCACATTTCAATGCACAATATGCAAAAGATATTGAAAACAGTTACAGAGCACTAATTCCACAACTAATTGTGAATACTGAAGTCATTTTGACAATATCAGGACAATAAACCTTGAACTGCTCCTCTGTTTCTACTTCAATAAGTAGCTGCCTTGTCTCTATATCTGCTAGCAATGTTGCAAAGGTTCTTCCCATCTCCAAAGAGCTTTTAGTGCTTTTCTACAGGATAAAAAAAGGTGAAATTTTTCATAGACACCCAAGCAAGGAAATAAGGAAATTAGCAAAGTCATGCAGATCGTTCTTCTATACAGTATAAGGTTATAACTAATTCTGCAAAATACATTTATTTAATTGATAATTGTAATCAGATGCCATGGTAAATTCTAAAATCTGATTGTCTAACAGCAAATAAACCTTTTGTCTTCTTTCTTCTTATTTCTTCATTTCTTTCCCGATTGTCATACGAGAAGAACATTAACATGATCAAGGAAAAAAAAAAATTCTGTCAATCATATACACTTTATTAATAATCAAGTAGCTACATGAATATTATAAGGAGGAATTAAATTCTGCTCACTTTCCTCTAAGGCAAAATGACATTTTCTCCAGATCCAGGACTTCAAACTCAATGTCCATGTATGATATACCATTTTAAAGCTACTCATGAGTGTATTTCATAACTGATAATTAATTATGAATGAGAAAAGTTATGGCTTTGAGATAAATGGCCTTAACATGGAAAAATTTAAAAGTTCAAAAACATCCCAATGCTTGTGTAATATTAAGTATACCCCTAAACTATAGCTTATTTCTTATATTAAGACCCACAACTTCTAGGGGAAAAAAGTTGAAAGGTTATGGGGGTGGTCAACCATATCACATTATGGAAGGGGTTAAGTTTTCATCCTTTTAATGAGTAGACCTTCAGAAGACCATCTTGGTGCCAAAAATTCATAGAAATCTTAGGGATTAAAGGGTTTTAAGGGTTAAAGGTTAGCATTAAGGTTCCACAAATCTTGACCCCTTGTGCAATCAGTCAGATTGACCATTCATGGCGCATAAAAAAAACATATTAAGCATAATTGTTTCAGCAGTACTCACGGTTTTACTTGGAGCAAGAACTAAGACCACCAGATGAGTCTCCTCTAGAGTCCTTCCAAGGTTGACAGAATGCTTTAGCTGAGCAACAGCAACATGACTCTGTTGTAATGATGGCAGCTCTCCTCTGCAGACAGTCAATTAAAATGATAATAGGCAATCGTAATGAACCAAGCTCCCAAATTGACCACTTTACACATTTCTGCTTTCTACTAAATATACTACATTTAGCTAAAAACAGCAATGCCTGATAATGATTGTTTTAAAATCGTCAAATCTGACAGTCAATCTTCCTGTGTAGTGGTAGTTTGAAATTTTATGTAGGCCAGGCAGGTAGTGAAAATCTACTCACACTGCTGGAAAAGATTAGCTTTAAACTAGTAAATTGAATGGCCAAGTTTGAGAGACTTCTCTGACCATTTGAAATAGCAAAGATAAAATAATGAGAATGATGTATTATTCAGTGAGAGACACAGGCAAACTCGGAAAAAGGAAATCTGAGTGCTCCTATCAGGAGTTGTCAACCTAAGACTTTCCGATTTCTAGTTCGGATGCTCTACCACTGAGCTACAGGAGACTTGTGGGAGCTAAGGCCATTAAACTAGGTTCATGGGACAAACATCCTGTATATTGCTGCTAGGATTGGAAGGTCAATGTGTGGCATATGCGCAATGGAATAAATGTGATGGTATTTTTTTAATAGTTTTGTGGGATACAAATGCTTGTAAAATTTCAATAGTTATAGAACATTTGATTTCGTCTTCCTCTAACACCATGGCCTACATCATAGTTAATGGAGGGACTCTGGTTACAAGCTGAGGCTACTGCTTAGCAAGAGCCTGGTAGCCTGGGGTTCCCTAGCCTCCCACCCAGACGTTCTTAGTGGTTCGTCACGCGTTCCTGCCCCACGAATGTCTGCTGAAACGAACAGCCACTTCCGTTCGTTGACTGCGGACCAATTAGGAGCCGTTTCCCAACTTTGGGTAAACTCGTGTTTGATAATAAAAATATTACTGTAGACAGGATGGCGGACTTAAATGTGGTTTTTGGTCATGTGTGCCAAACGTTTGCTATAAGGGAGTTGAATGCATATCCAAGAGAAGTCATAGTGCAACTTGGGCAGACGAAAACTGATGTGTTCGTAAACCTTCCAACTGGTTATGGAAAGTCACTTATTTATCAAGCTCTATCGTTTGTTTACAATTCAATTCTTCAAGCTGCTGATCACTGATTGTTGTTGTGGTTTAATTTCGCCGCTTGTAAATCTTATGAAAGACCAGGTAGACAAACTGGCAAATCTTGGAATTCTTGCCGCTTCTCTCACTGAAATCACTGAAGAAAATGCAAAGAGTGTTGTGGAAGGAAAAATTTCAATCGTATAATTTTATGCACGTCCGGAAGCGGGGTTGAAAAATATCTCCACGGTTGATGATTTTCATTGTTTCGCAGCATGTGATTGGCTTTACTTGTCATAATGAGTCAATGCTGATTGGTCTGTTCAGACAAAGGCAATTTGCCGACGAAGAGAAGTGGCTGTTCGTTTCAGCAGACGTTCGTGTGGTAGGAACGCGTGACGAACCCCTAAGAACGTCTGCGGGGGAGGCTAGGGGTTTCCAAGATAATCAGAGGATGAAAGTGTCACTTACAGAGCAATAAGCCAGTTCTGTGTTTCCTCCCATCCTCCTCCTTCAGATATTTCAGTGCCTTGGATTATTTGTGATAAGCAGTGGACTACAAGGAGAATAAAGCATCAAACAGTGATCACTTCTCAAGCCAACCAACCCAGCCCCCCCCCCCCCCCCCCACACACACACACACCATCACAGAAGAGATTGGAAATTTCAGGGGGTGGGTGAAATTTCCAGAGGGCTAGGGTAGTTTTTTTTTTAGAGATTTAGGGATTTTGCAAATGGATGTGGCTTATAGCTTAATTTGACATGGCATTTTGGCTGTTTGCCTTTTTGACGATTTTGATAGAATATAACTGTAATTCCATTTAATTGTTTTCTTTTTTAAGCTTGCTCTACATTCTAAGAATTACTCTTGTAGTTTTTAGGATATTCATCTGCGATTAGTAACCTTGGATCGTTGAAAAAAGGCCCCGAAGAAATTTATTATTATTATTATAATTATTATATCATTGCATTTGACGTAGAAAGAACGCACCCCTAATACAGATTGGAGTCAAAATTGTACGGGACTATCAATCAATGAATGAATGGATCTTGGGACACATATCTGGCATTCCCACAGATTTTGCAGGGGCGGATGACATCATCACCGACTTGGTAAAAGAGAGATAGCCTTTTTTCTATTTATTGTTATTATTATTATTATTATTATTATTATTATTATCATTATTATCATTATTATCATTATTATCATTATTATTATTATTATCATTATTATTATTATTATTATTAAATAAATGTAGTAATGTAAGTTTTGCTAACCTGAATCATGTGTGAAGAAGGCCATCCTGGCTGTATCAAAATCAATATCTTCCCCATCAGAATCGGCGATGATTTTATTCAGCATTGTGTCAACAATCCCTTGCAAGCTTGTCTCATGAAGTCCAAGAAGTAGAGTTGGTCGTTCAAGGAAAATGTCAACATCTTTAGCTGCTCGGATTTCACCAGAAAAGTTCTTGGACGGGAGTTTCTGAAGCAATGATTTGAAGCAAAAGTTTCAAGATCAGTTCTCTTCCATAAAATAAAATAGACCAAAAGCCAACATTATTTTGTTGGAAGCTGTGATTTTGGACAAAACTGAACAAACCTTGAAGGAAACTGTATGCTCACCTGGTGACTTGAAAGCATAAGAGAAGTGTCAGGGCCATCTCCTTCATCTAAATGAAGAAAAACATTTCATTCTTAAAAGCATGTTCTAAGCAACATTAAGCCTCAATCCTTGCTGTATTCATGAACAGGCTTTTATCATAAAGCCATGATCCAATAAGATTAAGATATCCATTAAGTCTTTCCTCAATTCTAGTAGTGGTCTTCCCACAACAAAATAAAACAGTATCGTCAGCATACATACCTCTTACTAACCAGGTTCAAGGTCCGTACTGTAAGTGACAGATCCTTTTTTTTTCTGTTGATTTATGGCCTGTGTGCTTTACGCTTGGGCCATAAATGAATGAGAAAATACAAAGATCCATCACTTACAGTATGGACAGAGAAAATGAGGTTAGTAACATATCTATTATATCTCTGAGATTAATCGGGCGTGCAGGAAAGGAAACAGTTTCCAAGTTAGCGGGCTGTACGGTGAAATACAGCCTGCAAAATTGACCAATCACACCGCGTGTACTAACTGAGAGATATAACAAGTTAGTATAATACACTTGGGAGGAATGGTAGGTTTTATAAGTCATTCATAAACGACAAACAACAGAGCACCAAAGATCGATCCCTATGTCACACCAATTAAAATATTCAGGGTCTGAAAGTGTCACCTAAGAGCCAACAGCCTGAACATTACCACTGATGCTCTAGCTTGATCCACTATACCCAGGGCAGATAGAGATGGAGTTTGTTATCCCGTCTTTCTTATGAAGGAGGTGGGGTGGAAGGATACTCCTCAGAAATTTTGCTAAAGTTGTGATCCTCAGTTCTCAAAGTCCTGGTCCTTTCTGAGATCACCAAAATGAGTCATTTTGTGTACCCATTTTCATATTTTTTCTGAAATTCTCTGAAAATTATCCATAATCCTGTTCAGACCAAATACATAGTCCATGCTGGTTTTTGAACACAACATTCAAGGAGTATTCAAGGAGTATTCAAGCACTAAAAACTGAGTTTTCAAGCCTGAGTATTCAAAGCAAGTTTACTTTGTCTTGCACTATGTTTCAAAATGCTCCCCCAGATATAATCTGTCCCCAATTTTGAAATCTTATTTTCAAGCACTTTCAGTAAAAATTCTTCTTTTTGAGGGTTTTTCAAACATCCTTGAAATCTAAAATTAAATTCCAGGGCTTTTCAAGGACTTCAAGGAGTGGCACGAATCCTGCAATTAATCGACTGTAAATTGTGCTTTATTGATCACAAGACTACGACATCAAATTATAAATTTTGGCTACTGCGATCGTCTTTCTTTCACATTTAAAGACGGGAATCAGAACAATCCACCCTTTGCACCTCCTAAGTTGTATTTTTCAGGGATTCACAACTCTCTCAAAAGAAAAAAGCAACTGTTTTGCAATCAATGAACCAATATATGACCATAACAGTTCCCAAACAAAACCATTAAATGTATGACATACCTATTACATAGCATGAGAAGCACTCTACCCCTCCCCCTTGAATCATTTCAGGTTTAGGCATATTGATATAATAATTTCTCAAACTCCCTCACTCTTGGGTAGCTAAGTAGGCTTTAGAATGCCGACTTAAGAATACTCCACCCTACAATCAAGGAAACTCCTTGAATACTTGTTAGGTTTGGCACATGACAAATGTGATGCTTGAATCGGGCCAAAGTTTATGTTTGGGCTCATCACACAATGCGTTCCCTCCTCTAACCGATGAGCCCAAACAACGGCTGCGAAGGAGACTAATGCTAACTTTAATAATATGCTGTTCATCCAAGATCAATAGAAATGAAAGGGTACCTGGAAAAAAAGCCCAAAGAGACTTCTGATAAATAAAGTCACTTGGGTCTTATTCCGCACATCCCTTCAATAAGTCTGATGTTTTTTTTTTCTCTCAAGACCGAGCTCAGCTGTAGTAATTAAAGGACTTGAGATAGAAATAAATTGACAAGAATCTTAATCCTACAGAGCATTTAATTACGTGTATATTAATTTACGGTACTTTGCACATCCAAGTTTACTGTAACTTTATAAAATTATCATTCCTTTAAGCTTATACAAGGTCAGTAACTTCCCAGTTGTGTTTTCAAAGCATGCATGATGAACACGTGGAGAATTAGGTCCCCACATGACATCAGTCATGCCTTTCTCAGCAGTTTAGTTCAGAGAGCGTCTAGTTTAGAAAGAAATTAGCACCGAATAACCTGAAGTGAACCACCGACAACTAACTCGTTACTTAAATATGTGAAACTGATCAACGTCATCTATGCGAACAGTGATGAGTCACCGAGTGGGTACAAGACAAACAAAACCGTAAAAATTCCAAGAAAATTTCCACGCAACACAGAAATACCTTGTAAGGACACAAACGGCACTCGGTCTGACATATATATACTCTGCTTCCTATTTCTTTATAAAGTACACAGCTCTTACCGTCATCTAAAAATGACTCTGCTATTGTCTCATCTTCCAGCTGTTGTCTGCTTTCAGGATGCAACGCAATGATCTCCAAATCTTTGTCTTCCCCGCTTGAAAATGAATGCATTGGCACAGCAGTTAGGTCTGTTTCATTTTCGTTTGGAGATTCTTTAGTGGCATGGCGACCATTCCCTCTAGTATCTTTCTCGGTGGAATCATTGATTTTCCCTTCCTTCAGACCATCTAAACATCGAGTAAAGGATCTCTCCATATTTTCTTTCGGAAGCACAGATCACGTCAAACACTTTGAAAGGTTGGAAATCACTTCCGAAGCCACATACATGTCTTATAAACCACCAGGTAATAGTTTCTCGGTATTTGAAGAACAATTTCGAATATTAAAAATACCCTTAGCTAGTCAGCTGCTTGCCAACCGAATACTGGCAACGGAATACACGAACACAGCGGCACTCTTTGCCTTTGACCACACTGCTTTGCCGCCATTTTATCAAATAGCTACTTACTACAGTGCTCTATTCTGATTGGCTAAAGACTACAATATATTGAATGAAAGCCAATGAAATGATAGCAAGCTCTTTTCGGTTCCGCTGGGGGTCATTGATGTACCCTAAGTCCCCCCCCCCCTCTCCCCCCTTTTTCCCCGCCCCTGAGAAGATTGGGAGCTTTAGCAACGACGACAGCGACGGAAGCGAAAACGCCACTATTAAATGTCTTCGCGTTGTTTCAAACATCGTCGTGATTATTCCAACTCATGTAGGTGAAATTTCCTGGAGTTGAATTCTTGGAGACCGCACGCAAGTTGAGAAAGAGAAAGAAAAATTCGTCGTGTTTACGTCCTCCACAAAACGTCCCATCAGCAAATTTCACGTCCTAGTCGTGCAATGACGACAAAGAAATGTACCAAAAAGTGTAATTCGTGTTGATATTTCTGGGCTTGCAAGGAAAACATCACTTATTCGAATCTGAATCGGAAATGGAGCTTAACTTTTTGTTCAATAAACCCACCTTTGTACAGAAATTTCCGTCTCCATTCTGACCCCAGTCTTGACAACAAAATGCTAAATTTTTTTGTCACTCAAAAATGGGCAAGCCGATTGCGGACCCACCAGCCAATAGTAAGCCCACAAGTAAAAGTTCAAAGGATACTCCTTTCATAAGCTTTCTTCCCTTTTCCCGTGATTGCAAGTCGAAGCTTGGTTTTATGTATCGGTTCACAAGATCGACTTTTATTGGACAACACGTTAACTTTGTTTGCATAACGGAGACAGCAATCTAGGAAACCGAAACTGGAGATGCAATTTTATTAGTTTCATCTGCAATGAACATGAAACGCGCGCCGTGTCACTTTTTACACATTACTTCCGCCCAAGATTTAATCAATTCACGCGATTGTGTCACCTAGTAGACAATAAGTAGAGACCAGGTGTGTCTTTACCCATTTTATTATTATTCCCCAACTGCAGTGACTGGGAAAATGTACTGTTATTATTAATGTAAGAGAATAAAAAGAGGCAGAGTTAACAAAGAGAGTTAACAAAATTACACAGAAAACAAACTCGTGGCAAAACGCATTGGTTCCATCAACCGTGGCACAATTTCTACAACGCAGAAACGACATTGACAAATGTAAATGAGTTGAAATTAAATAGCCAACTACGAGAGACAGCGACACTTGAAAAAATATATCGAGATCCGGCAGGAAGGCTTGAAATATTTGAGCAACCAAGTGGATAACAAATTTACAGTGATTTATCATTAACATTTCCAAACGTTTTTGACAGAACACAGGTGCAAGAAGAAAAATTTGCATAGGCTCTTTGATTATCGTGGAAAAGATTACATGTGTGAGCAAGGCAACATGCAATCGCGTACCCAGAGTCCTCAGGCTCTTTGGCCAGCGCTTGGTCGCCAGGAGAGACTCTGGGGAACTGGAATTGTATTTAAATTTTTTGATTGGCTCCCCCGTAACGGCTTGCAATGTTTTACCGCAGAAATCCTGCGGTAATAAAATTCCAGTTCCCCAGAGTCTCTCCGGGCGACCAACCGCTGGCCAAAGAGCCTGAGAACTCTGGGTACCAGAGTGGGCAACATGTACATCGACATGAAAGCCGAGTTCAACCCTTTAACCTCAATATTGATCAATATCTAATTTCTCCAGCATGCAGGTGAGGAGAATAGAGGAAATGATCACCAAAGATGAATGCTTTGATTTTTGAGCAAATTCTCCCAACTGTAACATAACAAATATGTAAACAATGCTAAAGAGAATCTTTATGTTGATATGATTAACCTTGGATGACTTTCTTTTTGGTGTTAATCCCAGAACAAGATCATTGCTGTAACGCATCTTGTACTTATACCAACTGGAAAAAAAATTCTGTTTACAGATAACAGGTTTTTCTTCTGGATGAATTTCCTTTTCAGTCAGTTTTCAACGCAAACAACCAGAGAAGACTCGAAAATCACCAAGAACAGGGATGAAACACACACCAATAAGAAAATCATCCTAGAATGAGTAACACTCAAGACATATTATTTATGAAAGACCGCTTGTTTTCCATCAATCACCAGACTATTATTTTCATTTTCCTTTGCTTAACAGAATCAAAGACTTTAGTATGAGATAAACTATACACATACCTTAACTTCAAAACTAACAGAAAATGACAACAGGATTTACAAGTACAAAAACCTGGTGGACCACACCCCATCTAAATTTTCAGATTTACAAATGGGACCACAGAGAATAATTCTAATCATTAAGCAAACTTGTCATACACAGCTTTGCACTCAAAAAAACAAGCACTGGAAAAATTTATTACGAGACACTGAACCTTCATCAGTAAAAATATCGCTTCCATGGTTAGCTTGAATTTGCAGTGTAATGAATTTTACACTTACAGTGAATAAACTTTTAGATGATTTTACATAAGATCACGTTTGAAAAACTAATTAACCTCTCAATATAGACTAGCCTTTGCACAATTTGAACATCATGATTGATATGCTGGTGCATATTTCAATGCCAAAATCTGAGAATAAATCTTGTTTAGGTATCAGTCAGTCTTCCCTCTTGACTTGGGTAAGCGACAAGCAAAACATGCATGCCAAATGCTGCAATGCTTCTCCCTTACTCACCCCTGAGAGAAAGCAGGGACCGCCTTGACAGCAAAACAGTCATATTACTGCGTTGGTTTTTCAACAAATGCACAAGGTCTTCAACAAAAGGTCTGGAGCAAGTGTATATATTGAAAGTGTGAGGCTCGCACAAGGATCCACACTTTCAGCGCTAATTTAACCCTTTATCCTCTAATATCAAAGAAAAAATTCTCCTATTTTGTCCTCATAATTTCCTCATTTAAGTGCTGGGCAGATGTTTTTAAATATCAAGAAAATTCACCTTGGTGATCATATCCTTAATTCTCATGACCTCAGGGGTTGAATAAGCATTGAATTTGATGCTGATCACTGTTAGGGCTTAAAGGGTTCAGGAAAAAAAAACTGACTGTTTTGCGGTCTAGTCCAACTGCCCAAAGTGTAAAAAACTAACTCTATACAAAAGAATCACAACATGTTAACTTGCATTGCCTTCATAGTTGGAAAGAAAAAATTTGTTTGTATTTTTCGCAGTGCTCACCATTTTACGCCACGACTTTCTTAAATTACCATCAAGATCTCCACACGCAACTCAAGAGAATTACACCAGAGTAAACAGCCAGTACACAGCCTGACGGACAATATCACTATTTACCACTTACTCAACAGGTGCATTTATTCATTGCACTTGTTCATTTATCGATAAATGCTGTCCTCTTTTGAAGTCCTCAGCAAATGCAGGGTTACATTGCACATGTACCTATTGAATGAGTCATGAAAAATTGTCTCCTCTATCGTTCAAAATGCATGTAAAATTTGTCGCTCCCTTGTTCCTCGAATATGTGCAGCACGTAAGTTCAAGTCTTAAGGAACACAGCCAGCTTGTTAATCGGCAACTGCTTTGTTACCCAAGAGTTGGGAACTCCTCATCGGCATTCAAGTCATAATTAGCACTTTCACCGCCATCGGGACGGCCACCAAATCCTCCTCCACGACCTCTTCCACGGCCACCACCCCGGCCACGGCCTCCTCTGTCGCCCCTGCCACCACGCCCACCTCTTCGTGGTTCAGAAGTACCTTTGAAGTCCATAGGAATGTCAAGCACTTGCTTGACTCTGCCAGAAGTCTTAATTTTTTCTTCAATGACCTGAAAGGAATAAGATTCAAATAATTATTTCCTGACAATTTTCATTTGAATGAATAAAGGCCCGTTTAAATGGTTTCAACATTTTCCCAACATTAATTCAACAGATGTTGAGCAAATGTTGAATGGAGTGTTCAAATGGTTTCAACGCCATCCAACATTTTCAAGAACAAAGAAAATGTTGAATCAATGTTGAATGAAAGTTTAAACCAATTTAAATTTGATTCAACACGTTTTCAACAATGTTGAACGACCTGTTCAAACGCCCCGACATTTGGTTCAGCAACTGTGTTGAACGCATGTTGAAGTAAATGTTGAAACCGTTTAAACAGGCCTTAAGATGTATTCTATCAGTCAGGACACAAGTATACTAAGAAAAAAATCTGCTCCACTTCCCTACTTCGAGGCACCATTTAGCCAGAGTCATAATTTCCATGTGGGCTCCAATTAGAGAAACACTTTGGGTTCCAGACTCCACCACAAAAAGTTCAAGCTTGTACAGCTCAAAGACCCTGGGACCATGCTTCCTGTTTACTGCTATAGTAAAGTACTAATACCAGTGCTTTCCTTAACCCATTAACGGTCGAGGCGCCCAAAACCGGCCGATATTTTCCTTGCGCCCGCGCTAGGTTCCTGCCTCCCCTAGAAGGGATAATTTTGTCCTTTATTGTTCTAATTGTCTTTAGAAAAGACTGACCAATCAGAATCTATCGTCTGAGCATATATTTTTAGGTCTTAGGGGGGTCTAGACACAAAAAGGTTTTTGTCTTCCAAAAATATCAGATTTCATCGATAATGGCGGGCCACGTGCTTTACGCTTAAATATTCAAGACGCCAATTTCGCATTTTCCGAAGGAAAACACACCTTTTTGAAACGGTAAATCGAAAGAGGAACTTCTAAGGAATACTCGACAGTTTCAACAGCGGAAATCCAAGCAGTAACGGCGAAGAAATTATGCTTCAAGGAAAATTTGTAGTTTTACCGAGGCGACGAGCTGGCGGACATCTCAAATCATTATTTTCGCCATGGACTTTCTTGGTGATGTTAGAGTGTTTCTCGCAATACAACTCACAAAGAATTACAGGTCTGATTGTGGATTTGTACTGAAATACTATTCTAATTGATCGATTCTTCGTATTCCGAACAGTTTTCGCAGAAGTTTTGAAAAACGTGCCCCGCACGGGTCGATAAATTCGCTTCAAAATTGACTTGCAATTGCTTCAAATCGCTTGCGAGTCGGTCGCCTCGCGGCAAAAATTATATGCGTTTTCTTCTAAGACCTATACAAAGACTTATTTGAATAAATGTTTTAATTAGGAAAGCTTTATTGCCTGTTTTTCTTTCTATTTTCATTGATGAAACGTGATAACTGCCTAATCTTGCGTAAACAAACACGTCTTCTCGAGAGCGGATCAATTACTGCCATGTGACGAGAGGATCAAATTTCATTAAATTTTCGAAATTTTTACCTTCAGCTTTGTTTTTTGGGTAATCTTTAAATCGCAGGTAGGGTATTTTATTCGACAATTAGAAATTCTAGCTATTCTAGACTAAAGGAGTGCTGTTTCTTTGACCCAGTAAGTTGTCAATTTTTACTGCACATTAGGTTAATTATTAACAATATGCTAATTTGTGAAAATGTCGAAAACACGTGGGCTGCAATGGGTTAAATATTGCTATTTTATTTTAGTAAACAAATTTTAAACTGTACTTACCCTTCTGGCTGCAAACTGCTCTTCACCCTCGCCTTTTCGTTTAAAGACTTTTGTGTCTTTCCACATGCCTTTTTTCTCGCCTTCGCCTGGTTTGCGAAGTTCAAATGAAGCTGATGCACGCTCCTTTTCTTGCTGTTTCTTCCACTCATCAAGAGACATCTCCTTGGGCGGCTCCTCTTCTTTTGTTTCCTCATTCTCCTTATCTTCTCCTTGGGCACTAAAAAAAATTGTAACAAGTGTTTATTAGATCATCCCACTTATACGCGGCTGTAGACACCACCCTGTAAGGTGCCCAGAAAGGTTTCGGAATGGTTTCATCTTGTTGTCGCAACATTAAAAGCTGAAAATAAAGGTTCTTGAAAGAAGCAACAACCTTCACCTGTCCCAGGTGTCACCGTTAACGTTACACCTGTAAAATTAATGTGCTCCATCAACATGAGCTCTACATGGCACAACCTTCATGTTATGGATAGTGTCTCACTCTTGACTCTGATTCTGTCAAGATTACAATTCCATCGCTTGGTTTTCCCTAGGTCACAACAGCAGTCATTACACAAGTGGAATGGTGACCAATTTAAACCGCCGAGTGAAGGCATTTATGAGCCAGTCCTTCTAAACAGATCCTTTCTCTTTTCAAAGTGTGCCAATTTGAAGAAGTGTCAAATTATGCCATACATTAACAAACTGACTGTTCTGACTGACTGTTCAGTCAGCTCTGACAAAATTAATGGAAAGCCCCCTAAGAATAGCATGTCTGTTCTCTAAGCCAGTAAAACATACTTACTCCTCAGGGGTCTCCTTGACGGCATCTGGATCAGGAGAGGCTTCTGCCCAGTCTGTCACTTCTGACTGGGGGAACACCTCTTGGTCTTCACTGAAATCACAAAATAGTAAAACTCTGATGAATGTCAAACAAGAAATACCAAAATCTCACTGGTTTGAATGTCACTAGTGGTCGATAGTTGAAATTGAAAATAACATGGTTAAAAATCCCAACTAGCAATAGGCAGACCAGCTGGCTATTTACAAGCGCGGCCGAGGAGTTGAACTCAGGGCTACCGAGAAACAACGCCTGCTAGCGAGTGATCAGAGCAGGACTTGAATCCAGCACCTCTGGATTTCAAGTCTGGCACCCTAGCCACTCAACCATGCTGCCTTCCCTTTTATCTACAATCTTGGACAGATCAAATGAAAAATTAAGACCACCCCTCCCCCCCATTTCAATGATGGGAAAATGGCACGTTTTGCTTAGCGCGCGAAATCATCATTGATTTTGGGGGGAGGGGGGGTTTAATTTTTCATTTTATTCTGTCCAAGATTGAATCTTGGACAGATCAAATGAAAAATTAAGACCACCCCTCCCCCCCATTTCAATGATGGGAAAATGGCGCGTTTTGCTTTGCGCGCGAAATCATCATTGATTTTGGGGGGAGGGGGGGTTTAATTTTTCATTTTATTCTGTCCAAGATTGTAGCTTTAAGTTTTCATGATCAAAATGTGCATCTTACCTTTGTCCCTCTGTAGGACTCCCCCAGTTATACTGCCCTCCGCCATCACGCTTGTCTTGGGGCTTCACTGAACTACAAACAAATGCAAAGCAAACCAAGAAATTAATACTCTCTGAGTTGTCAAATCGCTACAAAATAGATTTGGAATAAGCGTTTCCTCACATTAAAAAGCGAAAAACTTTGAACAATGAAGGGAACTGTTCTAGAATCAAATCTAATGGGCAATTTTTAACGGTTCATTGTCCAGTAAAGCATGTTACATGTTCACAGATTTTTGATGTAGTAAAATGTTCCTACTGTAAAAGAATTTCTTCCTGGTGGAGGTTTAACCCTATGAAAGTTGACTTCACTTCTTCAATTGCTTTTCATAAGAAAACAAATTACACTGGTACCTTTGAGAAACATTCTAAAATTAATGATCAAGACAAGGTAGCCACTATGCCTTACATATATGACAAAAAAAGGCAGTGAACATGTGTATGTTGTAGGTTAAAATGAATCCCAGGTTATAATGATTTTAACCTAGGTTGATTCGTACTTTCCTTTGTTTCAGATGTAAATTACCCAACCTTAATAAAGGAAAATACAAATCAACCTAGGTTGAAATCATTTTAACCTGGATTCATTTTAACCTACAACATATACATTATATGTATTTATCAACTTGATTAGTATTCATGAAATAGATTATCCACAAATTAGCGCAAATCAGAGAAGCTGGCAAAATTTTAGTCAAAAACTTAAAAGGCAGTCAATACAACAACATAATTCTTTAACAACAACAATTAAATAAGACTAAACCAGCTTTCTAAAGGAGCTACTAGTATCCAAGAAAACAAAGAAAGGAATTGTAGAAATCACATCAAATATCAGTTGCTTGAAAGGATTGTCACCTTGGGCAGCTGCAAGCTCATGATAAATTTTAACATGAATGGCGAATGATAAAGATTTATCTATTCTTTACAGGAAAGTAAAAACTAACGATATAATGTTCCGACGTTTCGGCGACGTCATGACACCATTCTCAAGGAATGGATAATACAGGCGAATGATGTCATGACATCGCCCAAACGTCGGAACATTATATTGTTAGTTTTTACTTGCCTGTGTATTTCTAAAGCATTATTAATCTATTCTTTAGTTTAGGAATTCCTCTTGAAACAAACTAATGTTACTCTCTACTGTAAAAATTGAAAGAAACATTTTGTTACCTCAGAATCTATTTTTTAAAAAGCAAATCTTCATATCATTTAAATTTAACACAATGTTACAGGAAAAATACAAAAATTATCAGGATACAACATTTAAATATTGCTAACATCATTATCAAGAAGAGAATGACAATTAGAAAGTGAAAATTGTCAAACTAAATTTGATTTCCTCATTCAAGAGGTAACCCAAACATCGCATGCGTAATGAGACTCATTCCAAGCTGAACTGTTTACATAACTCAAAATGCAAAAATGTCAATGTTTACCAACGAATCATTTATAGTAACTTTTCACATATTCTATACTTTGTGACAATGATGGTCACAACATTGAATCGTAGTATCGTGATAATTTTTCTATTTCTACTGAAACGTTTTAACAAACCTTTAATCATTAAAGAACAAGTTTTCAGGAATTGAATTGAGTAAACTAAGAGACAATAACTCAAGAATTACCAAAATCATGCCTGCTTCATACAGTCATTATTACTTCAAACATTACTGGACCAAAGAGGTTAGCATTTTAATTTTTTTTCACACAACACAGCCTTTTTTATACAGAAATGCCTACCCTTAGATTTCTAACAACATTTAATTTAGTTTATTCCTTGCAAAGGAATCAAAGGAAAATATTTATTGAAGAGACAAAGACCTGGTTTAAACCTGTTCCAGGAATGTTAGTAAGTAAAACACAAAGTTAACAGGCTATGAATGGATTTATATTAAAAAAAAAAAAAAACAGTTACAGAATGTATGTCCAACCTTCTGTCCCCGCGACTTGAATTGTCCAGTCGGGGGCCCCTAGACCACAAGAAGAGGACAAATTTCTTTACAAAACAGAAATGCTTCAGACCAAGAAAAAGGCAAAGGATGACTAAACAAGAGCTTGAGTGTTTAGTAAGAAATTATTGAAACGAGAAGAAATGAAACCCCATTTTTTGACAAGAAACACACAGTTTAACATTTTGTTATTACAGGTAAAATTAATTTGATGCCTAAATTGAACATAGGTACTCAAGAAAATCATATTCCCACTGTAAGTAAAAGGCACAACTTTATGCCACCCACTCACAGGGATTTCATAAAGGGCCAGGCATCGGGCAAATTGAACATCTGTGAACACAGCTTTGCCCGTAGTGCTTTTAACATCCCAACCAACTCTTTCAAAAAAGACCACAGCGAAGTTAACTATCCTACCCAAGTGTGCACTAGCCAACCTGTAATTGCCCAGCTGTTCAAATTTAATAAACCCCTGCACTCATATCCTCATTGGTGTAGATGTTCAGAATTCCCACTTAAATCAATTCAGCATTTTTTGTGTTGTTTCTTCATCCAGCAGGGAGGGTTTTCAGATACATCAGCAACAATGGAGGTCAGGAAGATTTTAAAAATAACTTTTTAGAGTTAATAAAAAAAAACACACCACACACACGAATCATTTTGGGTCCTTTACAATAGCTGAATTAGGCAAGTAATACCAGATCAGTGATATTTCATTTCATAGCTTCAAAACAGCCTCCTAAAACCAAAAATGTTCCTCAGTGATCACAAATGTTTCCCTTGGCACATTGAAAGAATGACAGAGGTCTGCCAAAAGTTTATGATAAATTCACAAACGAATACTTGATGGTGCATCAATTTTCTCGCACTCTCTCAAATTCTTGTCGGCCAAAAAAGGGTCTCTTTGGGTTACGTTCTGGGCCACTGGATTTTTTGGTAGGCTACTTTTAGCCTAATGGCACTTTTTCCTCTAAAAGATTTATGTTACTTGCACCTCCATGTCACTAATTTATCTGAACACCCCTGGCTTTAGCCACCTATGCCGTCGGATTTTTTCAATTTTCATAAAATGGCCTCGCTTGTCCTTTCCACTCGGTTTCAGATCAACATGACCTTGCGAACACAAAAGTGGTCTTGTAATCTGCATGTGCCAGTTTTGAACCTTTGACAAGACTATCTTTTCCCTTGGACTGATTTTGGGTGGAAATATTTGCAGAATATGCTCATGGTTGAAGCATTTGCCCCACAAAGCATCTACTGTTTTGAACTTTAAACACAATAGGCCCCTTTGCAAGGGCACATATCACAATGATAAACATATTGTGCAAATAAATCCACCCTCAATTTTCTTTCAATGCCTTTTACTATCAATCATAATACTAATTTGTCTGTTTATAATAATGAAGAGTAAGGTAAGATTGTAATTTGAAGCCACACAAATTAAACTCCATACACCAAGTACCCACAGATATTACAAAGGTTGAAAAGAGATAACATAAAACTTTCAGTCCTAACATTTAACATTACCATTCTATCAACAGTTGTTAATGTGTTAGCTAAATTCAAACATGTGGAATTTGAGGATTTAACATGGTTAACTCAAAAGCATTATAACAAAACAAACTCACATATTTTCCCCAACAAAACACCTGTGTGGCTTATCAAGATAGCAAAATGTTTTTAAACAAAATGCCATGGAAAAATAACAGTATTGTGTGAGAAACCTGCATCACAGGCAGGCCAAGTGATAACACAACTTTCAAAACCAAAACATGAGGTCCAAGAGTCAGTAAATGAGAAGTGATTTTAAAGTTAGAACTGACAACTTGGTGGAATAGAATGGAGTTAAGAATTTAACTTTAGCGCATGCGAGACAGTTAACTTTAAAGAAAGGATCCTGAAATTAGCAACAAGCCAGTGGGTTTTACAATTAAAGGGTATTAAAATAATTGAGGACTTACGATCGATCACTTCCGCTTCTCCTTTCAAATTCTCGCTTTCTCCCGAAGCCGCCTCCACCACCACCGCCTCGCGGTCCAAATCCCCCACGGCCCCCTCTGCCGCCACCACCACCACGCATTCCCCGGCCTCCTCTTCCTCTTTCGAAGCCTCCTCTCTCTCTATCAGCTCCTTCCTTATCAGGGGACTCTGGATCTCCCTGGGAACCTTCTCTCCTGCGACTAAAACCGCCGCCAAATCCGCCGCCTCGCCTCTCTCTCGGAGCGTTTTCATCGCGCTCTCGCCTCTCACTCGGACCATTTGTTAGACGCGTATTTTTCTCGTTTTCTCTCCTCACATCGCTTTTTCCGCGACCACCACGTCTGCTTTCGGTTCTCTCTGCAAAACAACGAAATTGTTGAGCATTACGGGATGCCTCATTGCGCGAAAAAACTTACTGAACACGAGCAAGTGGAAAGTTTACAGCGGATAGAATTATTTATCAATTTAAAAAAAAACCTACACAACTTTATGTACATAACAACTGTTATCGCGTGCTGCAAATTGTCCATATTTTCTACATCCAGACGAATTTTACGCCATCGACAGGTGTCACTAAAAGGTACAATCGAAAAACACCAAGAAAGAACCCTGTCTTCGGTTTTAAATGCCATGTATCTGATCGAGTAAATTTCGCAATTTACGCGCGAGGGTTGTGTTGAAGTTGTACGCTTGGTTTCGTCGCTACAAGAGAAAACACCGCGCAGTTTTCCTCTTAACGAACTGAAATCAATAATTGTGTTTGTTTCTGATATTTGGGTTGTTTACGATTGATTTAAAACACGAGGTACAAAGAAAACAGGGCTGGAAAATTTGAAAACACCTGAGTGTAAACTACACATGTGGAGTGACAACATGATGGCGTCACAGTACAACTTGTACATTCGACGTTACAACGACAACAAAATTCAACCAACCTTCCTTTCCTTTGGATTCCTCGTTGATAGTGTCTTTCTTGCTCGCGACTGGTTTTGTTTCTTTAACAGGCGGCTTCGTAGCTTTCTTGTCCTGCTTCTTAGTCTTCTCCTTCTTCGACGGCTCCTCCTTCTTCTCCTGCTTTTGCAGGAAATCTTCCGGATCCTCGTCGTCAAAATTTAATGCACCGAAGCGATTATTCACTCCTATGCTGTATTCCACCTCCATCATGAATGGATGCGATGGAAAAAGCACAGATGATGGAAGATTGTGCTGCAAACACTCTAGCTGCTCGGGACTATCAGCAGATTTCACTCCTCGAAGCTATGCTTCACGCGCGGTGCATGCTTGGAGGGAGCTTGGCGGGCGAATCTCGTATTGCATCATGGGTTACAAACATTATCTTCTGGATAGGGGTAGTACAGCTAGCGTTGTGCGAGGAATGTAATGGTATAGATCTAGGGTTTCTAACAAAACAAAGAAAGAGAATCGGTCGCTCAATCAGGGATAGCATTTTGTAGACCAAACAGTACCTATTTCTAGGGAGAGGAATACTGTCCTTCGGGACAGGTAAATGGTACACGTACGCCTCAATTCATGATTCTTGGTGAGGGTCAATTCAAACGTGTTTACATCTCTCTTTACACACTTCTCGTTGCACTTAACTAAATGGTTATAATGCGAACTCGAGGTTCCTACTGGATGAAACACAGACATCCGTTAGGAAACTGGTCGTAGCAAGTTTGTTCGAACATGACCCACCTTGTCTGGGGTAGGGGGGTTATCGCCACCTCGTGAACATTATCGACAAAATTTTATTGGCTTTAAAATTTGAGTTGACACAGATATATTCAGCTAGCAAGAGTCAGCATTGTTAGATAAACAAGAAAAGTGAGGTTGAATCTCACTGTCATTTTTTGCTGCTGGATAGAGGGGTGGCTAAGCAATCAGTTTGGTTTTCTTTAGACACCATTTTGAGGTTGAGGAAGCGGGTGGGGGAGGGGGGGGGGGTGTGCAGGCAGAGGCCACCATCCGTTTTGGGGTTCGGTGGGTCCTGTTCGAGTATAGTAGTTTTGACCACTTCCCTTACAGTGCAGTGCACGTACGATAAAAAGTTAAAGTTGTGCAGTTTGTGGCCAGTGTGGGTAACTACAGTCTACAAAGTAAAAACTAGAGATGATAAAAAAGTAAAAATATCTAAAACTACTGATACCACTCCTAACAATTAAAAACGGCTATTTGAAGGCGCTTACGTGCACAGATAACCTGAAAACCTAAGCTGCTGAGGTCGAAGTTACAGCTTAATCTATCTAAAATTGGCTTTTTTTCTTCTGGGGCCGTGGAGGTTGATTCTGCGCTTCCCCCCCCCCCCCCTCCCCCTTTCCTACATAACCTCGCAAGTATAAAAGTTATGACAATGAGACTTGGAGGATAGAAAGTACGTCTAAATATGTTTACTTTGAGGCTTACGACGGGAAGTGATGACGTCATGATTGCCAAATAACGGCCATCTTGGATCCACCATCTTGAATTTCTGGATTTCTCCAAAACTTCAGCAAAGCGACGAAATTGAACGAAAAACAATCAAGCCAATAAAGGAAGATAACATGAGCTAAAAACATAAAAGTTACGGTAAGAAAAGTAATTCTTCTTCAGTTTAAAAAGGTATTTTCCAGTTCTAAAAACTCCGCCTATCAAAATTTGGTTGTCACAGTAACGTCAAAGTCAATTAACAGTACCGACCACATTAACCTTTTCCAAATAAATTTTTGAAAAGGTCCTGACGTTTCAGGGCGTTTGCTCAAATATTTAAAAAAAGAAGTTATTCTTATTCAAAGTCGCCGCGGGCAGAATCTCACACCTGACAACCCCCACTTCCCCCGTCTTGATAAGGTTAAGATTAAATCCTTCCCAGTCTCTTTTCTATGTCTTTGTAGTGGTGTCGGCAAAGGCCTTGTCTAGAACGATAACTAGAGAAATGTCTGACTTAGAAAGTGTCTGTCGTAGGGAAACGCCTTCCTCGGGGATGTCTCTCTTAGAGCATTTACCCTGATTCCGAGATCCCTTTTCGTACCTTGGAATTACTGCACTCAAAACTTTTCGAAGTTGTTCAAAGGAGACGTCATAGTGACACCTTTATTTAGCCGGTCAAGAGCCAGGGTCCTGGAAAATATAATCAGTTGCGGATCAAGGGAAGGGGTGCCCCCACCATAATTTTTAGATCAAAAGCGAGATATTTCGTTTCACGTAGTGAAGCAAGTCGATCGTTCGAGTGTTCGAGTTTCATTTGTCGTGTGAACAGTCTTCGATACCATAGATTCGATATCGATACTGAGTTGCCTTGCAAAATATCGATGCTCGCGAGAAATATCGATTGCTTCAATACTGCTCACGTGACCACTTGAAAGAAGAAGTTGTGTCCGAGGTTCATAAAGGGACTGGGCCCTAATCTACACACTGTTCAAATTGCATCATATGGAGAAATGAACCTCATTGCCAGAAAGATCGCATAGAAATTAGTACGTTTACCAAGACTGGCTATGTTTCCTTGCGTGGTAACTAGTTTTTGTCCTGTCCCGTCAAAGGTCGCCAAATTCCATACCAATGTCTCTAATTCTAAAATGGCGCCCCTCCCCCCCCCCCCCCCCCCCACCAATCCATACAAAGTCTCTTTTGTCTCTAATTCCAAGATGGTTTTATCTAAATCTTATCCTGGGTACCGGAGGTTTTTCTCTCTCGCGCGGCAGAAACACTTTTTCGGCCTTCGCGAATTCGGCCAATCTCGTTCCCAGAGCCCACGTGTCTTTCGGTCAGCACCAAGATCTTGGCGCTGACAAAAACACACGTGGGCTCTGGGAACGAGATTGGCCGAGGGCCGAAACAGGAAACCGCGCATGAAAAATCTCTGGCACCCAGGGTACCCTAGCGTGCGAACGCAGACGTATTTCCGGCTGTCGCTTCTCTCCGCCAAAAAATAACCCACAGCACTTCAGATAGATGGGCTCTCATGATTGACGGTGCCTACTTTTGCTTCTGCGCATACGTTCTGCGCATCTCGAGGTACTCGGGTTTCCTATGGGTGGTGCCTACTTGTGCGCGGTTTAAAACTATGCGGGGAAAGAAGAACTTAGCAAGGGCTCTTGGTATCCGAAAAGAAAATTGGGGGTAACCATGCGCATTTTTCAGAAATAATAAAGCAAAGCGTCTAATTTCACCGATTCTTGAAAGCTTTCTACATGGTTTCAATTTAACAACACAACCTCAAACTTGTTAAAACGACTAATTTCAATGTGATCTTTCTTGTGATGGACTCCAATAGGCCATTTCCGAGTTGCTGTGAGCCTCATTATAAAAGCGAGGCTAAGTGTAATCCCAAGAATTTTAGTTTTTTTGTACCTCACTCGACCGCAGTACTGTAATCAAGCAGGTTATGCGTTCTCCACTCGTTTCTATCAGTGTTTATATGTATGTGTATACTTGATCCTCAAAAGCTAACGCGGGGTTTTGTTATTAAAATGTGTATTGATTATGAATATATAGAACATATATTTGAGCTGCGGATGAAAGATCAAATAGAAGAAAGATCCTCGCAGTTACTACGCAACTTAAGCAGTTGCGGAAAGAAAGCCTGAAAAGCCTCGGGCTGTCTTTCGGCAACTGCTTAAGTTGCGTACTAACTGCGGAGATCTTTCTTCTATTTAAAAATATGTACGTATATGTTGCTTGACTCGGATTGAGCACCAACCTCGTTCCCAGAGCTTTCTCTCTTTCTCGAGGAAGGAAGAGAGTGGACCCTGGGAACGAAGTTACTTGAGCACCACCTTGACTGATTACGTCAAAAACAAATCATGGGTGATGACGCTTTCATATCAATATCGAAAAAAAGCCAGTAAATATCGCACTCGTATCGGATCGATTTCGAAAACTGGTATCGACACGCCTCATGTTAGCATAGATTTCTCGGCCATGTCCCCCATCCCAGAAAAACACACCCTTAAGCCACTTTTTTTGAAAACATTGTCTTACATCCAACATTATTGACTACGTATACAGTACACATTTACAACTATGAAAATATATCACTTTAGATGGCAGGACGGATTCTTGGATGTGGACTTGATTTCCGGTTTTTCTGTAGTCTCAACGAAGCCCACAATGACCCTACGTACGCGGTCTTCCTCTCTTTCTCTATATCAATTCCACAACTAGTTCAAGACAACAGAAATTAACTGATTATAATATGTCAATTTGCTAGTAATATGCGAGTGTTTGCCTCCCCAGAGAGACGAGGTAAAAAATTATGAATCCTTCTTTAAATCTCTAGACTGGCCACAGAAACAGCCTTGTACAGCATAATAAACAGTACCACAGGAAAGTACTGCTCAGTAGCTTTCATTTGAGTCTGTTGGAGGCAAGCGGGTGAAGTTGTAAAATGGTTAAATAGTCCAAAAAAGCTTGTTGTTGCCACTGTTAAAACTTAACTGAGGAATAACCTTTTTTGCAATTCAGAATTAAATTAGATAGTGGGACGGTTTTCAATTGAGCGTTGAAAGTAATTTCCCGTTTGATTTGGTTTTGCCCTAATGCGCTACGTGATTGGTTAGAAAAACTCGCGCCATTTTCTAAACCAATGAGAAGACCAAAATCGACCGCGGCTCGCACACATTTTCCCGCGCTTGGCGAATTTCATTTACTTGTTGTTGCTTCGAGTTCCCTGATTGGTTCACTATGTAGTTTACGTGTTTTGATTGGTCAGAGCGATTCACAGGTTTCACCGACTTGACACATTGACTGGAGTGATTACTTTCGTGGTGGTTTTGCGACAGTCAATTGAAAACCACTGATGTAAAACTACGTTACGAAAAGACCCTTCAAACTATCTTCCTGATACACATTTCTATGGTTATAACCATACTTTTCACATAATCTGCCCTTTCTAGCTGGCGGAATTGTTCACGTAAGCCAAAGCTTGAACTGCAAAGTCCCGAATTCAAGTCGTATCCGGAACGCAAAGGAAATCACAGTGAACAATAATATCGTCGGCTAAGCGAGTAAAATATGATCAAGGGCACACAACGATTAATTTTGGCGAAACCTCTGTTCAGAAATCCACTCTGTAATTCGGATTTGTCTTAAAAAGTTGTTTCCTTAGTGAAATAGACTCGCGGGAGCTAAGGCCATTAAACTAGGCTCATGGGACAAACACGTTTTCTAGAATTTTCCTTGCCTGAATATTCAGCTTAAAAAAATACGAACAGCCAAACCATGTTAGCATCTCGCCGAAAACTGCTCGTTGGGTGCCTCTGGTAGAATCTTTCTCCCTAGCTTCACTTTACAAATGGACCTTTAAAAATGTTATACAATCTAGATTTGTCTTATTAATTCTACATCCTAGCGACACTTACTTGGTTAAAGAAGCGACACGCTACCGATTTCTGTTAAGTTACTAGTCACATTATACCAATCTTACGCAAATGTCTTCGACATTACTCGCCACCGCAAACAAAGAATGCCGACTAAGTATCGATTAGACAAACTGAGGCTCTCTGTCTTCTTCCCTACTGTTATCAGGAAACGGAGAACGACCATTTGCCCGACTATTCCTCGGACTAGTGTTCGGGCTTCTTCGTGGTCGTTCGGGTCGGTGTTTGTCATTGGAGTCGTCATCAAGGGGTATATTTATTTCTCTCGGCGATAAAGTCTCCTTTTCTCCATCGTGTAAGTCAAGTTTCAGAGATTCAAAATCGCCACTTCGCGGCCGACTTGATTTTAATGAGTCCACCTTGTCGAGATTATCAAGCACCAAATTTTGCGGACGGTCACTTTTCTCCGACCTATCTTTTCTATGACGACGCCGATGTTCCTCCTGCTTTTCCTGTTCAACAGGTTTTGTTTTTTCTGGACTACTTTGCACTGGGTTTCCAGCAGCTATCGCACTTCTTCCATCTACGCTGTCATCCAACCGTTTCCTTGGTAACTTAGGACTATCGCTGGCCGGGTTAGTAGTACCCATTGCGCTACTACCATCTTCGCTGTCATTCACTCGTTTCCTTGACAACCTAGGACTCCCGCTGGCCGAGCTTGAGCCGCTTCCGGAATCGCTTCTCGGCTTCCTCATGTTCACGTCACTCACGCGCTTGTACATCCCTCGTTCTTTCTTCTCGAACATTTGCTTCCGAGAAGCAACCGAGTTCGGGTTGAAATGTTCCGACGACTGCTTCCGACCGCGTTCGCCGCTTTCCACTCGGTTCCGCTCATACTGTTGCATACGATCTTTGACAGAGACTCGCGTGGTGTATGCGGATCGAGCTGGAGCTTTAATTTCAGGCTTTTTGTCATCGCCTCCACTGCCCTTCCTCAACACGCTCGGCGCTTCTCCTGGACTTTGGACTCTATCCGGGACTTTAGTATCAGTTGACGCTTCAGCAGTAGAACAATCCGGAGTGGAAGGCCTTCGCTCCTGTAACGCAGTCATTACCGGGACAATAAGCTCACGTGGCGCTCCTTCCTCAGAAACGCCGGGAACGGATTGGTCCTTTTCCTCCCAAGGTTTTTCTGAGGGCGTGAAATCCTTCTTTTCCAATGAAGGAGATCGCGCAGGTTTTTTCGCTATGGGCGGCGGTTCCATTTTATTCGGAGAAGGTAAATCATGCTTTGATCTGTCTTTTGTAGGAGACTGAACAGGGCTTATAATAATCTCGCTCGGAACAACTTCCTGGCTAACCCTACCCTCCGCGGGAGAAAGCACTGCATCATCGTTAACATGAATAACATTCACAGGCTCACTCAAGTTCAAAGTTTGGTTTCTTCCACCAACGACACTGTCCTCTTTAACCCATCCAACCTCATCATCTAAAGAGCTCTTCATAGCGTTTGTCATAGAATTCACTGCTGCAGAAATCCCAGCGAAAGATACTTCCTCTCCGATTGCATAAGGATCCTTATTGAGATTCAAATCGCTGTTAGATGTCTTCATCCCTATTGGAAAATAACCAGTGTTAAAGTCATCGGCTCGTTGTACACGGCCAGGTAAATCTGAATTTCTTTTCAGTAAGCCCAAAGTTCGTGGACGTTTTTGCGCGCCGATATCACCCGAATATGCCCGAGCCCGAGCATCGGACAGGAGATTCGCAATTCTCGTGTCTTTGTCGGTTGACCCGATATTTTCCGAAGAATTCAATTTGTCCAACTCAGCGGTATCGGAGAGATCGGGTAACATTGATTCAGTCAATTCCGAAGTGAAACTCGGAGCGACGGAATATGACGACGAGCTCCGAGACATAACCGACAGCGTCGAATCCCGATTTACACTGACTTTGTCGTCTTCAGTTAAGTTTTCGTTTGACGATCGTGGAGAGCTAATTCGTCGTGCAGCTCCGAAATGAGTACTGTCGAGGTCATCATCTGGAGTACGAGATCCACTGGTTCCTAGAGCGACGATAAAACCAAAAAAAATTATAATCTAACAACAAATTCTCAAACTCACTAATAATTCATGAAGAGAAAACAAAGAAAGTCATCAATGTGACGGTGGTTTAGATATGTGTTCCTAATTACCATAAAATTTTGCCAACTTTAGCCTTAAATTTCTCCAAGAATTATTGATCATTTGACAAGCTATATCAAACACTCGAAAGTGTGTTTCATCAGATATCCAAACACCTAGAAGTCGTTTGAAAAAACCAGGCGAGCCTATTTCTCAGTGGATATCGGATGAAACACACCTTCTCGTGTTCGATAATCATATATTACTAGAAGAACAACAAAGGATTGCTCAGTAGCTTTCATTTGAAAGGCCACACTTAAGGAGTGCTTTCCATTTGCCACAACTGGCCGGCCAGACCAAAATGGCTCATTCGATTTACAGACTGGCCACGGACGGGATGGTGCTGCAAAATCTTGAAAAGTAATTACTCTGAAGATTGTACGCGTTATTTTGACGAAATTCGAACGACTAGGATAAAACTTATCCTTCATATCAGTACAGTCCGTTTGTGAACTAACCGGTTTGGCCGGCCAGTAATGACAAATCGAAAGCGCCCTAGGATTTCATGCACAGACTCAAAAGGAAGAACCATCTTTCACAGAATAAAAATAGCTCCACAAGCAAGCACTGCTTACTGAATAACTTTTACTGCCTGAGAAGTTTCAGCGCTTTAGATATCACAAAAGTAGCTATAAATTCGACAGCTGTCGGTGCACCCCGACAGTTGCGATCCCAAGAAACTTAAAGCTGACCATTGAAAGAAACAAGGCAAGGGGTTAGTGACGCTGACGTCCGATCTCACCCCACAGAAATGTAAACCGCCATGAGACTTGGTGATATGTGCGGTATATAAGAATTCATTCATTCAAAAAGAACTTTGGTGCTACGCCGGTCGCGGGGGACTGAAAACGAATATTTGATTTTAAGAACTGAGTTTGGCTACCGTAAAGAGATTCGAGAGCTGACGTTTTAAGCGTTAGCCCTTCGTCAGAGAGGATTGGTTCTGATGAAGGACTAACGCTTAAAACGTCAGCCCTCGAATCTCTATACGGTAGCCAAATTAACTTATCAACGCAGTTAATAAATCCGAATATTCGCCCAGAAAGAAACTACTTGGGCAGACGTCTCTCTTTCAAGTAGTGGGGAAAAAAAATCATCTTTTGATTTCCTTTTTATAACTTTTGCGTCTGTTTGCACATTGCCACTGTTCACGTTGCACATTAGATAGAAAAGACCACCAGAGATAAGTGAGCGTCTAACAATAAAAGGCTGTTCTCAAGTCTGGCAGTATGTAGTAACAAGGGTAATTACTTTCGCAAATCTCCATACCCCAGTTGTTCAAAGAGCGGATAACTTTATCCAGCGGATAAATCGCATTTGTTGGACTACGTTTTATCCGATGGATAGGGATTTATCCACTGGATAGAGTTATCCACTTTTTAAACAACGGGGGCCAGTGATCTACTTTAGCATTATGTGTTCCCAATGGAAAATCAGGAATCCGCTGACCTTGAGTAGTGTCGTCTTCATATTCATCCTCCATATCCGAATCTTCCCGAGAAACTAAGGGTATCTGATGCGATGACTCGGGCAGCAAGAACTCTGGGATACTGTACTCAGTACGATCATTTTGCTGGAAGATCATACAGAAACAAGTGTTATACTTCGATGTACAGTGGAGCCCCAATTTACTGATGTGCTCACGTCGTTTACTTACGCAGTTGGCTTGAAACAAGCTCTGCCTTCACTTTGTTATCTAAACTGGGCAAGAGGCGCTTGAAAGGGGACGGGAAGAGAGGCGTACGCACGAAGCGAGGGGAGCGTGGAGGAGAGGGAAACGGGCGCTGCCTTTCTATCTCCCTCCCTTTGCGTTCCACGCGTTCCTCACGCACTTCGCGCGCCATTTCTCTCTTTAGTTTTTTCCCTTTCTAGAGTCACCCACAAGGGCTTTTCTTGTCTAAAAATCCTCAATTATCCAATCACACACTCACCCCTGCGATGGTTCAATAATCTACCTTGCCTGACGTACCGAAAATGACAAAAACTGACCAATCACCGTTTTCAATTTTAAGCAGTCAATATCCAACCATTTAGTTCTCTTTGCTCGGCTCTGGGGTACGTTCCTCGAAAATTCTTAAAACATTTCGGGCCCAAAAAGCTATTTTACCTACACAATGTTCATTAACAGAGAATCGATTTTTAATAATTCTGAAAAGAAAAACTTTAAAAACTTTACAAGATGATTAAGAAACACATGCTTTGCTGTAGAAGGTTGCAAAGGAAAAAAAATGTGCACTTACGCCATCACTTCGGCTGTTAGACTTGGCTAACAGTTCGAAGAATTCTGATCCAAACCCAAGACTGCTTCTCCTACAAAGAAAACGACGCGACTGTGATTATTGCGTGACAAGCTCGGGATACCGTGAAACTGGCGTATGGAATTCCCGAGAGGAAGTAAATGAGAAGTTGCGTGACAAACTAGGAAAGATGTCCGAACACGACTGCAAGTGTTCATTCACAAGTTGTAGAGGTTGTGGTTATGACAGTTGCAACGAGTGAGAGGAAGTGACTGTTAGTGTTACGTGACAACCAAATGTGACAACGATTTTAAGTGTTGTGTGACAAGAAAAAGTGGAAGAAAAAAACTGACTGTCTGTGTTGGGGGAGCAAAGGAACGATGGAGGGAGGGGAAAGGAGAGAGGAAAAACAAAGGAAGTAGGAAGAGCGGTAGGGAAGGAGGAAGGAAGGAAGGAAGGAAGGAAGGAAGGAAGGAAGGAAGGAAGGAAGGAAGGAAGGAAGGAAGGAAGGAAGGAAGGAAGAAAGAAAGGATGGACAGGGGCAGACTGATCGATGTTCGGACAGATGGAAGGAGGGAGGAAGGGAGGAAGGAAGGGAGGAAGTGACGGTGAGCGTTGCGTGAGAAACCAGAAGAGAAGCAACTTCGAGTTTTCCATGACAAGCAACGAACGTTAGTGGACTGAGTCAGGCGAGAAAACATAACAAGAGAAACCGCGTTATCGTCCATTCCGCGGCGATACTCACGCTGATGGTGTAGGTGACTTGGGCGGATTCAACCGCGTCGGTTGACGATGAGGCACGTTTATCGACCTGCGTTCAAAAACAACAATCAGTTATGCCGACAAACAACAAACACGCATTGCGTTACAAGGAAAGATGATTGCGTTACGTATGAGAGAGACGCATGCGCTGTACTTACGCTGTTGGGCGAACAGGAGAGATATCCAGTGTAGATTCTGATGAGTTTGGGTCAGGAGTGTTGATGAGGCTACACGAACAAAAAGAACGTAAAAAAAACGTATGGATCATTAAAGCATACTGAGAAAAGACAGGTCAAAGATGTTTCTTGTACAGAGGAGTACATGCCTGGACCTTGACGTTAGGGCATATAGTTTAGACAAGTTAAAAAAAATTTTGAACCAAGAATGAACCAAACAACGTTGGACACCTCATGATGTTTACGTTCTCGATGCCGTCGCCGTCGTATTTTCGTTTGCCTCCCTCACAGACGCTCTTTTAGCTCGTCACGCAATCTTTTGTCGGAAAGATTGCGTGACGAGCTAAAAGAGCGCAAACTCGACAACGAAAACGTAAAAAAATGTTTAATGAGCGAAACAATGGTTTGCACGGGCGTTGAAAATTTTGGTACATGCCTTTGCCTTCCTCGGCAAAAAAAAAACAACGTGAAATGACGAAATTCAAAGTTTTATGGACAACGTGTGCGTACGACGGCCAATTTTTTTGTCCCTTTCTCGGTTAGCTTTAACGTCGTTGCTACTACCTAATAGGCCATTTCCGAGTTGCTGTGAACCTCATTTTCAAAACGAGGCTGAGTGCAAAGCTTTTATTATGAAAATTTGTTTTCATTCATTTGCAAACAAAACCAATTTCCATATGAAAAGCTTTTGCACCTAGCGTCGCTTTCATAATGAGGTTCACAGCAACTCGGAAATGGCCTATTATTATGTTTCCATATTTGGGCACATTAGACACGTTAAACGGATTTAAACAATGCGCACAAAGTAGATTAGATAGCGTGGAGCGTATGTATTTCTAAGAACCATTTTCGTTGCCGTTGTGGTTGCATAAGGCCTGTTCCAAACGTCGTGCTACTGCCGTGTTTAAGTCGAATTTAATTCTTGAATTTAGTTCGGCACGGCAGTAGCGCGACGTTTGGAACAGGCCTAAGGTACCTTATAAAGACTCTCACGACGCGATAGTCATTGAAACAGCTGTCAGCAGTGACGGAAGAAAGGACAAGAAAAGGCAAAGAAATAGATTGCAAGTGATCTGACACAGTTTTGTTTATTGTATACCTGGCTTCGTCTCCGGCCTCGTAACTTTCATCTGTGTTTACACCTGAGACGAGAACAGAAAACAGTAAACCACAGCACTTTGGATAGATGGACTCTTAACGACGGTGCCTACTTTTGTTACTGGCATACGTTCTGTGCATCTCTCGATACTCGGGTTTCCTATGGGTGGTGCCTACTAATACAGGGATATTTTTGCGCGGTTTAAAGCTATGCGGAGAAAGCAGAACTTCGCAAGTGCTCTTGGGGTAACAATGCATTTTCAGAGATAATAAAGCTTCAATTTGGAAAAAAAACGGCATACATTGCTTTACACTTTACTGCTTTTTTGAATAATCGTTGCTTAATTATCTCTAAACGACGGCCTTCTCCCCCAATTTCCTTCTGTATTCCAATAGCCCTTGCTAAGATCTGCTTTTCCTGCATAATCATAAACTGTGCAAAAATACTTGTGTATTAGGAGGCAACGTCCTTTAGTATACTTTTTTTTTCAATGATCATCAAAATCAGTATCATCATCTTTGCTACTGAAAGATAGATTTGGCAACCAATACTAGCCTCTCAGACAGCCGTTATTTGAGCGTTGAGTGACGAGCCAATAAGCGCCTCTAAAGGCGACTAAAAGTACTAAAAACCAAAAGAAATCATTGCGTTACCAGGTCGAAGACTCTGGACAGCAAACACACTTCCTTCTCTGTCACGCGGCTTGGGAGGAGAGAATTTCTGCAGACAAATAACACATTGTAGTGTGACTTACAGCGAAGATTGCAAAGGGCAGAAAAGAACTCAGACATGAAAATTGTAGAGCGGTGTTCAATTAAGCGTCGACAGTATAATTCCCGAGTTGCTTCGAACCTCATTATGAAAGCGAGGCTAAGTGCCAAGTTTTTATTATGAAAACTAGTTTTCATTTATATGCAATCAAAACTACTTTTCATATGAAAAGCTTTACTTTACACTTATCCTCGCTTTCATGATGAGGTTCAAAGTAACTCGGAAATGGCCTATTCAGGAATAGTGTACAAGGAACGAGGTTGCATTTTCTCCACAGACAATGGGAGTTAACTTCAATTTTTATGCCAACTATGTGAGCAAATTTTCTTTTGTTTTGGCACCAACATGGCGGCAATGCAATCAACCTATTTTATTCAAGCTAAAGTTTTAAATTAAAGTTTTGCATGCTGCTTACCTCTACTGGTGTCTCCCGCGAAGCCGGTTCGTCTGTTTCCGGAAGATCAAACACCTGGAAAAAAAGGAACGACGACACATTAATAGGGACCAACCGCTAGGTCAATAAATATCTTAACAGCCTGCAAAGCTGGGTGAGCAAGCGTTGTTCGTCCATAAAATTAGAAAACAAAGGCGAGTTAGAGCGAGGAAAAAAATGGTGGCCAAGAGAGTAAGAATCAGGGTTACCGTCGAAGTCCTACTTTCAACGTGCAAATTCTCGTCACTCTTCATCAAATATTTCTTATGGTACTTATTGAGAGAATTTGCGTATCCATATAAGCATTTATGATCAAGTGGTGATTGTGTTGGGAGAAATTTGATACTGGTCATTACTGCGGAGATGAATGGTTGGGAAGCCTACACTGTTGGTTAATCCAAGATGGCGGCTGAGCCCACGAATGCCCCCCCCACCCCACCCCCACGAAAACGCCTACGATGCATGCTAAAAACAGCTGTGTACGTTGCCTTACCTCCGGACTGGCGATTAACAGCTCCACCAAGCGAGTTTGATGCGGCATTTCCACAAGAGCAGATAGAGTAGAGGTCGCTTCGTTTTCACTGCAAAGTAAAAAAAGTGTTTCTAACGTTTGAGTCTCTGAAGTGTAGATAAATTGGCATCACTCATATTCAGCTACTGCAAAGTTTGGTGAGACCGTTTATGGTGAGCCAATCGCTCACAAAAGCGACATTTTCCCTCTTGAACTCGTCCATGGATCAGTAGCCACGTGTATTCCGCTGAACAAGAAGGAGGGCGTAAACTTGACTGTTTAAGTTCAAACTGCCCACCCTACCCAGATAAAATTAAAATTCCCCACCCTCTGGAAGGAATTTCGCGTCAAATTCCCTACTCCACGGGCAAGGAAAATGGTCAAATGACAGGGGTATGCCCGGGACCGGGGGGGGGGGGTGAGGCGGGGTGTTGAGGTTCAAGTTTATCAGCGCATTACTTGAACGACAGACGCAACCAACAACAGCAGAAAATTAAGTAATCGAAGGGAAGTCGCGGGTAAACACTTGCGAGAAAGACAAGATTGGTCGTGTTTTGACTTCTAGTTATTCAAGGTAGCGGGAAATTCACAAAAGTGAATCACGTTCTACCCTTGATAAAAGCGCTCAATAAAGAAAATAGTTTTACCATGGTCTGAGTAGTGTAGGTCCAAACACAATGGCCAGGTTACTGCCAGGCATAGCATTCGCTTCATCATGTTCCGACACTCGCTTCAGATGCATAATCAATCGCTCCGCCGTCACTCGATTGGCTGTCGGAAGCTGCATCACAACTTCTCGAAGTTTGCCGAGCAGCTTGTCGTACTCTTCTCGGAGCTCTTCGTTTTCGGAAGCTTGTTTGCATGTTGTTGAGTTGTTTATGATTGCGAAGCTCTCCTGAAAGCGACCAAAAGAAAACAACAGTTAATGACAAATACATAGGGTGAATTTTACCATGAATTTTGCATTAGGTTAGGCACGTATAAAGTTCGATGTTTTCCCGGCGTTTTCCCGTTTGAAAGAATTAGTAATTTTACTCGAATCAAACTTCACGTTAACCCAGGATTAGCTTAATCGGGCTTTGAACAACTGGGCTCAGCTGAATAAATGATAGAGGTATTTTATTTCAGTCTGTGATACAGACATACTCAGAAAAAGAAAATCCGAGTTCTTCCATGCAACAGGAGTCGAACCTATCATCTCCTGTTCGGAGAACTCGGATTTTCTTTCTCCGAGTATGTCGGTGTCACTATCTGTAAGATATGCTTCCATGAAGTTTCCCGGTTATTTCTAAAGAAGCCGTTACACGTGGAAACTTTTAGCTGAAACTTGTGTACAACGGCGCTGCGATACAAGTTTCAGCAGGCGTTGCACCGTGTAATATGGTCGGTTTCGGGAAAACTTTTTCGAACTTCCGTTGCGAGAGAAGTTTCACGAAAAGTAGAACCGCTTTCTACTTCTGCCACGGCTCGCAACGGACGCAGTGGTGATAAAACAAGAGTTTCACCGTGAAACACCACTTGGTGAAACTGGTCTCGTTCGCCGTTGCACACAAGTTTCAGCTAAAAGTTTTAACGTGTAACGGCGGCTTAAAGGCCCCTAGTCAGCCTTCGCCATTTTCGATGCCATCGAAATTATTGATATTGCATGGTGAAGTGAAATCTTATTGCTTTACTGTAAGTTGTGTTTCTGAAAGTATGTTTCGTTATCTTTAGTAGTTTCACAGTGATTTCGTTCATTTCGACATGCTCCGAAACTCTCGCATATAAACAAAAACAAAGGTGTGGCTGACTAGGGCCCTTTAAGACCTCTCGAATATTGTATACGATGATAAGAACATGGACAAACACTTCAATGCTCCAGCTTTGCAAACGAACGCCTTACCTTGGCTATCCGGATGAACTCTGGATACAATGTGAAAGTTAGAAGTGATTCTGGAAGCTGGAACAAAAAAAAAAAAGATCGTGAAAAATTAGTTACAATCCAGCTTTCATGAGGGATGGGAGAGTTCAGAGGAAGGGGATCATAGGGGAGGTAGGGTCGGGAAGGATTTTACTCACCTGACGGAGATACAGTTTCAGAACAGCCGCAATGACGTGTGGGGGTGTGTCAGACAAGTCAGCATGGTAAACACCATTCTCAAATGCCTGTGGAGATTAAATAAACAGTGTGATCAGCATCAAATTTCTCCTTGTAAACTCAATGCTAAATCAGCCCCTGAAGTCATGAGAATAAAGGATGTGATCACCCAAGGTGAATTTCCTTGATATTTTAATAACTTCTCCACAGTACTTTTATAAGAAACGTATCGGGACAAGATAGGAGAATTTGTTCTTGGATATTTGGGGTTAAAAGACGTTGTCACAAGTGATATATCGTCCTTTCATTAGCGCAGTGAAACCCCGCTTTAGGGACGGTTTTCTTGGCCGCTTAATATGGACACTGATAAGCTAGAGATTAAGCACCACGTTTTACGACAAACGTGAGATTCGCGTTCATGTTTCTTGAAAAACTGAGTACATAGACGAGAACAGTGCAAAATATTTCTGGCCTTATATGCTAACACAAAACTACCCAGTTTTACTGAGACACTGAAAAACACGAGCGGCAAATATAAGGTAAACATGATCACGTAGTCATCGCTGCCGTTTGCCGGGAAGAGTCAGCTTTGGTCCATATACGTCTGCCATCTTACCTGGCATAATTTTTCCACTCTGGATTTTACTCCCGAAACACGATAGATTCCCTGAAATTACAAACAAACAAAAAATACTCAATTGACCGTAAGGACTACATGTCTGAAGGGGAAAAACTCTTCAACGGCAAAACAGTTTTTTTTCCTAGCTGAAGAAGAGACGCCGTTTTTTTTAAGCACTGTATAATGACTTTGCTTCCTTCACTTAATAAGCAAAAGGTTGTTATGAACCGTCTCACAATTGCTATATCGTTTTTTCCAGTACTGTAATGTGTAAGCCTTATTCTGTGAGCCCAATGGTTTCTCCTAAGGCTCCCTCTTTTCTCTTCTTTTAACGTGTGTGTTATGAAGCAAGCAAACAAACAAATAAATAACTAACTAAATAAATAAATAAATAAATAAATAAATAAAGTGATCACACTCACCTTAACATCAAGTCCTGTAAAAAGACAAAAATAAAAATAAGTGTTACAAAAATAAACTTGCTTATTTTTTCTTAGGCAAGGAGCATGGAATTACCCAGACCCGTTTTTAATTGTAACCAGAGTGCTCCTCCCATACACAGTGTACCCTGACTAGGGGTCCCCTCGGTAGTTTAGACAGGTTGCGCTCGCCGTTATAAACCAAGATGGCGGAAGCTGAGCCTTGAAAATCCCACGGAAAAATAGCCCGAGGGGGGAATGTGAACAATCTAATGGCCGTGCGGACTCCCTGTGGCTAGCGAGGGACTTTTCCCTTTATATACTAATTGCGTTCGACGTAGTAAGAACGCACTTCTTATACAGATTGGAGTCAAGATTGAATGGGAAAACGTTGATTCAGTGAGTGAATGAATGAATGAATGAATGAATGAATATGAATGAATGAATGAATGAATGAATGAATGAATGAATGAATGAATGAATGAATGAATGAATGAATGAATCTTGGGATCTGGCATCCCCCGCAGATTTTGCAGGGGGCGGATGACATCATCACCACCTTGGACGAGGAGAGAGAGCCTGGGATCAGAGATCATCGAACGCACTCCCCAATCTTTGATTGTTACTAGTAACAATCAAAGATTGAGGAGTGCGTTCGATGATCTCGATCCCAGTCTCTCCTTTGCCAAGTTGGTGATGTCATCCGCCCCTGCAAAATCTGTGGGGGATGCCAGATACGCGTCCCAAGATCCCGTCATTCATTCGTAGCCTGTAAACAGACTCCCAAGAGGATATAGGGCGAAATGAAAAATTGGCGAGCCGGGCAAGCGGAGCGCATTTTTGTCTTCGCCCTATACCCCACTTGGGAGCCTGTTCACAGGCTATTCATTCGTTGATCGATCCACTGTCCCATACAATCTCGACTCCAAACGCAAATAGTCCAGTTTCCATATATTAAAATTCAGCTTGATACAATAACATCTCTTCAAGGCTCCGGGGAAGAAATTGTAGAGTTTAAATGGGGTTTTTCCCGGCGCCTGACAGTGATGTTTATCGTTTCAGGCTGAATTTTTATACATCGAAATTGGGCTATTAAGATTGCGTTCGTTCTACGTCGAACGCAATCAGGAATGACCTAAGTAGTTTTGTTTGCATACCTCTTTGGTCGATTTCGTCGATACAAGATGAGATTAAATGCGGTATGTTCTCCTCTTCAGTATTGGAATCTTGCAGATGTCGTTGAAAGTCAACTCCGAATGTTGTCATGCGTCGCTGAACCTTCTGTGATTGAAGAGAAAGCAATGAATTAAACTGTTCCTTCGGGTAGAAAATGGTTCACCAAGGGAAAAAAATGAACTTCTGTTTTTACTCCTGTTTCGTTTTCTAGTTTTATGGCCATTTGCTTTGATGAAAACCTAAAGTGTGTATGTACTCAGGCACATTTTTGATGGGGGCGCGCAAATGAGGCCAAATTGTTTAACCCAAAAAAGGTTTGGTTAGCCTACAGCTGGATACACAAAAAGTTCAATGGCCCAGAACAAAAGTCTTTTTTCGACTTTTTTAGACCCGAAAAAGTTCTTATCAAAATCTTTCACATAAAAAAATCACCACAATTTTTTAATCCCAGAAAAAGGCACTTCGCACCTCCCATCCCTAATATGCCCGAGTACCACCTGGGGTGTGACATTGAAGTGAATGGTGCTGTTTATTATGCTGTACAAGGTGGTTCTACCTTTTGAGTCTGTGCATGAAATCTTAAAGTGTGACCATTCAAATGAAAGCTACCGAGCAGTACTTTCCTGTGGTGTTGTTTATTATGCTGTACAAGGTGATTCTAACTTTTGAGTCTGTGGGTGAAATCCTAAAGTGTGACCATTTAAATGAAAGCTACTGAGCAGTACTTTCCCGTGGTGCTGTTTGTTTTCCTTTCACACGTTAAAAACTTACAGGTCAAATAGTACGTTTGAGGCTAAGATCTCGAAAGTAAACGATTCTCACCGTGTACGTTCCACACTTTATATTCAATCTTGCCAGGCACTTCTTGTGGCAGGTTAGTCCACACACTTCACACTCAGCGCCGTTGAAATACACATAACTGTCGCAGTCACGGCATTTGGAAGCTGAGCGGAGTTTCTTCAGCGTGTGAGTCTGCGCTGCAGATGACAAGCGGCTGTTCTGGAAAGGCCCGGCTGACGTTCGGTTCTTGGCCGGGCGCTTTCTTCTGGAACCTGGGTCCACGGGCCCTGAGTAAAACAAAATGACACACCATCTTGGGTTAACGATTACGGTTAAACGTTTCGCTCCTTGCATTTTTGACTTGTTTTTGTTCTCGGCTTTTAGAGCGTTTTCCAGTTGAGTGTTGAAAGCAGTTTTTCGTTTGCGTTGCTTCCACTGTACAACTCACTGTGATTGGTTAACAAAACTCGCACCACTTTCTCAACCAATGAGAAGCAAAACCAAAATCAGTCGGGACTCGGTCGCACGCGTTTTCCCGCGCTTGGCGCGGGTGACATGTATTTGTTTCGAATTCTGATTGGTTCATTGCGCTCTTTGCGTCCGCTGACGCAGTAATTACTCTGGTTTTGGTTTTTAAATAAACAGAGCTCTATCAAAAGAACAGGGTGCAGAGAATGTAAAGTTCGCGGCATGAAAACAGTGGCACCTTTTGCAATTTTAGGAAAAGCAAAACTTTGGCAAAAGTCGCTTTAAACGTTTCAGCAAGTATTGTAATGTAAAAACAATAGCACCTTTTTAAAGCAAAAGCTATATTGGGTTTATTTTTCAAAAGACAATTATACTAGAGTCAATGCTAACCCAAAAAATAGGTTGTTTCAAGAAAAGTTTAAGTTGTGAACGGTTCTTCGTTGGCTCTCTTTTTAAGTTTGTGCTAGATAAGTAACGCCATTTGCTATGTTAATGGAAGAGTGTTTTACAACCTTTAAGATGTTAAAAAGCACTGAGAAAGCCTATCAAGCATTAAAACATCAAACGCTCACCATTCCCCTTCGCATCGCCTCTATTCTCGCCGTCATCGGATGACATCAACTCAAGGGATTTCGCCCGCGGGATATTTCCTTGTTTACGGGACCCAGTGGGGCTACCATTAGGGGACCCGGGAAGGGATCTACTCGTTGTGCTCTCACAATCACTGTTATTCTCTTTCAAATGACTCCATGCATTCATAGGCGACTGCGAACTGTTAACAGCCTGTGATCCGTGTAGATTAAGACTCTTATGGCGCCGGGAAGTAAATGGTGACATCTTTGCATTCTCTTCTATGGCAAGCTGTTGCTGACTGTTGCGTGAGTCAAATAAGGAGTTATGGCGTGACGGGGTCTGCGGTCCTTTATCAGAACTACAAATGGAAACAAAAATAAAAAATTCTGCTTTGTGTCTTCCTTTTTTTCCTTACAAAGACAACAGTTATCTACATCAACTTGTACAAAGGCCAACGGTTGTCTTCAACTCTACGAGGAAGCTCCTATCAGTCTCTCAATGTAAACCTAACCGGCGACCACTTACATGAAGTACTGAGGATTATTTTCCTGTGATAACGTTTATTTCGCTGTACAAGGTGGCTCTCACTATCGCTGTTCATTATGCTGTACAAGGTGGTTCTAACTGTTGAGTCTGTGGATGAAATCCAAAAGTGTGAGCATTCAAATGAAAGCTACTGAGCAGTACTTTCCTGTGGTGCTGTTAATTATGCTGTACAATGTGATTCTAAATTTTGAGTTTGTGGATGAAATCCTAAGTGTGACCATTCAAATAAAAGCTACTAAGCAGTACTTTCCTGTGGTGCTGTTTATTATGCTGTACAAGGTAATTCTAATTTTGAGTCTGTGGATGAAATCCTAAAGTGTGACCATTCAAATGAAAGCTACTGAGCAGTACTTTCCTGTGGTGCCCTTTATTATGCTGTACAATCCCACTTTTGAGTCTGTGGATGAAATCCTTAAGTGTGACCATTTAAATGAGAGCTACTGGGCAGTATTTTCCTGTGGTGCTGTTTGTTTTACAACACCCTGCACTGACTAATACATACCATCCTCCTGCCGAATAAGGTTCAAATTGATATACTGGACAAACAGCTTGTGGCGAGTTGGCCTGCTGCAGACGAACAAATTCAGAAAACTGGTTTCCAGGCTCGTAATTCCTACTGCTTTCCGCGAGGGTCTGGAACTGAACAGGGGCTGGAGAGGCCAGGGCGTTCATCATTTGGAAGTAGTTGCACGTGACCTAGTGAAAAACGGGTATTATTTAAAGTAAGTGATGAATGGATCTTAAAGGCGTGTTTCTGGCATTCGCCGAAGATTTTGAGGGGCGGATGACATCATCACCAACTTGACAAAGGAAAGAGAGCCTGGGATGGAACGAACACACTCCCTAATCTTTGATTATAACTAGTCTTTGTTGCGTGTTGTTGTTGTTGTTGTTTTTTTTTTGGTTATTAATTTGACTCCCGATTAATAATGTTAGTAGGCATTAAAAGGAATATACCCTTCTCCAAAATGGCGGCAACATATTTGAATGAGTTAAAACTGAACTGAATGAAAAACTGATACCAGCACTGGAAAGAGCACCTTTACTTTAGTAACCTTGCAAAGTGTCAGCATATTAGGTGTTATATCGGCTTAGCAAATGTATGATGAAATTTGACAAACTTACAGACGTTTGTACGACTGGGGGTATACGTCATACCCTCACTCATACAAACGTCTGTACATTTTTTTATTTTTCAACTTACATTTTCTCAACTGATACTACACCTGATATGCTGAAACTTTGCAGGGTTACTAAAGTAAAAGTACTCCTTCTAGTGCTGGTATACGTTTTTAATTTTAACTTATTTGAATTTTCGGCCGCCATTTTGGAGAAGGGTCTATTAAACACTTACTGCTTTCATGGTCTGATCACACTGGTACACCAGTTGCCGTAATTCCAGTAGCACTTTTGACTTGGTATTTTCTAATTCCCTTTGCCTAGCATTAGCCTCGTTCACCCACTGTTTGTAATATTCCTCGGCTTCGTCTGCTTTTCTCAAATCACCTTCCTTCTTTTTAGTGCCACGAGCAAAAGCGGAAAGAGTGGCAGAAGATGACTCTTCCTGAGAAGAACAACAAAACAATGGAAGTGAAAAACAGTTGTTTGTTTAATTCATGTTGAGAACCCCGAGGAATGGGAGGGGAGAGATAATCCTTGGACTCGTTGGTCAGAATAGAGCGGTTTTCAATTGAGAGTGGTAAAACCAAATTGACCAATCACAGTAGACTTAAACAGCACAATGTACCAATCAGAACTCGAAGCCAATACGTGTGACTGGCGTCAAGCGCGGGAAAACGCGTGTGGTTAAGGTACGATTGGTTATGGTTTGGCTTCTCATTGGTTGAGTAAGTGGCGCAAACTTTGCCAACCAATGACAGAGCACGAAATTATATTTATATTTCGACACTCAATTGAAAACCGCTCTATGCCACCAGATTTCTCCAAACCCTAGCCTTATTTCGAACCAACAATACGTAATATTTCATACTAGTGTCACAGGTCTCTAAAATCCATTCCCACTTTCAAGCCTGGTGCAGTATTGGTAAATCGAACTTGATCGTGTCCAATGAACCTTTCAGTTTCTCTTTTTTCCAGTTTTCTTCTCACTTTCGTTTGAAGGCAATAAGAGATAAATGCTCTTACGGTTTCACTCCCCCACTGAGGGAGTGGTCAAAACTACTTTACTCGAGCTAGACCCACCAAACCACAAAATAGATGGTGGTCTCTGCCTGCACCCCCCTTCCTCAACCTCTAAAGATGGTGTCTCTATTGCATAGCTCCCTCCCCAGCCCCCCTCTATCCAGCAGTAAAAATGAAAAATGATATTCACGCTTCACTTTTCTTGTTTATCTAGCAATACTGACTCTTGCTAGCTGAATATTTCTGTGTCAAATCAAATTTTAAAGCCAGTAAATTTTGTCGGTAATGTTCATGAGATAGGTGGGGTCTTCAATAACCCCCCTACTCCAGACAAGGCGGGTCCTCTTTGGAACACACTTGTTATAAACAGTTCCCTAACCTCTATAACCATCACAAGCTAACCACAGCATTTTGTTCATTTACGAAAAAAATGGGAAAGTGACGATAGAGATACAAGTACTGATTCTCTTTTCTATCACACCAACAAATTCATAAGTTTGGAAATTCCATTACAAACCTTCTCCAGTTGCTGTTGTTTCTGGATGTACAAGTTTTTAGCCTTTTCAAGATTCCCCAGCGAATCATTCTACAAGTTGCAGGAAATAAAACAAATCATAAGTTGTCATACTTATCTCAGGGGCAAGCAACGTTCCTAGATCGTTTTACGTCCTTTAAAGTGCCCCTAACCCTTCAATTTGTTTTCTTTTGGTAGATTTTCATCTCTGTGAAGAACACTTTTTCGAAAATTTTTTTTATAAATAGGAATAGAAGGAATCTTATGCATGCTGATTCCTTTCTCTACATTTCGAGAGTTGCTGCATCCAAAAGCTACACATTTTTCAACCATTTTCTCTGTTTACAATTGAAGCATTACCGCGAATCTTCGGATATTTTTGCACGATGCCCTTTTCTTACGTCACGCTCCATATTTGGACACATTTGGCCGAGTGGGGGACTAATGCGAACGATAGGTGAAAATATCGACAAGACAGCCTTCACTTCTAGCGCTCGTAAAAAAAAAAAAAGGATTCAATATTTCTCAAATTTTTTTTCGAAAATGAGTTCTTGAAAGATATGGAAATCTACCAAAAGAAAACAAATTGAAGGGTTAGGGGCACTTTAAAGACATATTGTGTAAGCTAATATAGATTCATCTGTTTGGATGCTTTAGCTGAAAAATTTAAGTTGCTGAAAGTTTTAGGAAACTGAGTTTTATTCCTTTGAACAATCGGGGCCAGGTGTATACAGACAGCTCTCGCCTTGTCGACACCTCGCTATTACGGACACCCTAATAATACAGACAGCAACGTTATCCTCAACAAAAACAAATGACAGACGTTTGACTGAAATAAATTCCTGCAATTACGGACGCTTGCTATTAAGGACACTAACTCGCGGTCCCGAGGGTGTACACAATAAAGCGAGTTGACTGTACACGGTTGTTCACTTTATGGAGATGGATGGGGCAAAATGACCCATCTTTGAAAACCAGAGTTTTCTTGTGTTTTCTAAACCTATCTTACCAGTTTTTTACAAGCTTTTGACCATGTGTCCTTGAGCTCCTTTCTTGCTCTCTCGTGTGTGCTTCTTCTCGTTGATAAAGGCTGCACAAAAACATGCAAAAAATTTAGGATGATACACTAGCCATTCCAAGAGTGTTATTTTAATTTTTGACAAGTAATATATCAAACACGAGAAGGTGTGTTTCATCAGATATCCAAACACTGAGAACGAGGTTGAAAACACGAGGCGCAGCCGAGTTTTTTTAAACAACTTCGAGGTGTTTGGATATCTGATGAAACACACTTTCGAGTGTTTGATATGGCTTCTCAAATGATCAATAATTCTTGGAGAGGCTAAAGTTGGCAAAATTTTATGGTAATTAGGAACACATATCCAAACCACGGTCACGGTAGTGATTTTCTTTGTTTTCTCTTGATGAATTGTTAATGAATTTGAGAAACATAATTACAGAAACCAGCAACCGGAAACATTCATATCAAAGAAAGTAAAAACTGTGTTGACCCACAAACTTATTACAAGGGAATTTTACAAAGAGAAAGTACTGACCTCCATAAACTTGGTGGACATGAGTCCTGTGTATGTCTTGCTGGCATTCTCTGCATAATCAATATCCTGTCATTTGTTACAAAAAAAATATATAATTCCTCATTTCAACAAAGTATTACACACTTGTTCTGTTGCCTTGAGTTGCTTCAGAAAGCAAAGGCTGTAAATATGGACAAGTTCTTCTAAATATAAAGTTCTTAATGAAAATAAATAAACAACAACAACAGCATTATTAAACACATAAAGCAAGTTCACATATCCCTCACAAGAATAAAGTATTAGCAAAGCTTATTACTTTTTTTCTAGAAACTCAAGCAACTAGGTTGAGGACCCAGAGCTGGGTTAATTTCTTCTGTTTTGGTGTAAACGGAGAACAAAAGTGACTTTTCTTTGAATTAATTTTTAAGCTTGCAAGCAAAAATAGAAACACTAACCACGTGTGTATTCTATAAGTGATAACCAGTCTGTATATAAAAGTAGAGCTAACTTGAAGAAACTTGGATTTTGCTGCCCCAGAACATATCCACACCCCTCCCACTGAGAGTGTTTTGGTTGCACCCCCCCCCCCCCCCCGCCCACCTTCCCTCCACAGGAAATTCCAATTCAGCTTTGAGACAAACCCAACCTCCCTCTCCAATGACCTTCTTTGGGGGTGTGGGAGGAGGGGAGGGGTGACTTTTTTTCTGGAACCACACATTTTAAGACCAAGTCATCATGTTCACTTAACCCTTTAAGCCCTAACAGTGATCAGCATCAAATTTCTCCTTGTAATATCAAATGCTTATTCAATCCCTGAGGTCACGAGAATTTAAAGGAGATGATCACCCAAGGTGAATTTCCTTGATATTTTAATAACTTCTCCACAGTACTTTATAAGAAAAATATGGGGGCAAGATAGGAGAATTTGGTCTTTGATATTAGGGGTTAAAGGGTTAATCCCTTCATTTGTTGCGACTCACCTGATCCAGAGCTGTGACAAAGATAGACTGAAATGGGAGATAGTTCTAGGAAATAAAACACACAAACTTGCTATAAGAAAAACATATCAAGCTTACTGGATAAACTGGCATAAACTGCAAGTTCTTCCAGTGTATTTTGTAGGAATAAAAAATGATTATTAAAGTTTATTCTTCCTCTGTGAAATTACTTATAATTAACAATCATTCCACCAGAGCGTGTTGGATATGAGATGATAGATAGCCAACGAGGGGCGCTGAGTTGGCTATAGTCATCTTATATCCAACAAGCGCGAGTGGAATAATTGTTTTATTAAAAACAATCAAGATATATTGCTAGATTTTGCTGATTTTGCTTCAAAAGAAAAACCAGACTGAAGACAATTTAATGGTCACTATTCTCAACCATGGTATAATGGCTCATATACCATGGCTGCTACACCAATCAAATCCCTGGAATTGCATTACACGATGATCCAGTTTTTAATGTTAAATACTATTTTTCTCCCAGTGCTCAAAGAGCAATTTCATGTTAGGGAAAATGTTCTAATCTTTGCCAAATATTGACACTGTTTTGACCAAAATACAGCCCAATCTGCCTGACAGGACCCCTTTAAACTGGGATTCTTAATTTATTTGTCCCTTGGTACTGGATGGGCTCACTCAAAGGAAAGATGGTTACCCAGACAACTTAAAAAAGATCTTTAGATTCTAGTACATTTTTCCAATAGAAATGGAGTGCACCCATGTGAAACAGTGTAATTTTGGTAGGAAAACAACATAGCTGTCATCATTTTACCACAGCTTTTTGTGAGAATGGTGTAGTGGCGAAAACAACACCTTGAGATGTAGGAGATCTCATCTTTTTGGAATCAAGAAAGGATTATTTATCATCTTTCAAAACAACTGCATCAATTTGTTACTGACAAGGAAAAAAGTGAAGCTGGGATTTATCTCTTCTTGGTACTTCACTAAAAACTTGCAGTCAAATCTCAAATTGGTAGTCGTACTCACACAACAATCTTAAGGTCTCTATTCACTCACTGGTGCACAGGTCAACCAAGTACCTCTGCTTGTACACAGGACTACCTTACCTCTTCTGTTATCGCTGCTCTTGTTGCCTGAGCCAGTTTCGTTAGTTTATTGGTGTATTCCAGTTCTGTGAAATGGTTAAAAAGGGACTCAATGAGTGTCTCAATAATAAAATTAGAACTGAATTGAAAGAAGTTCAATCATATCAACCAGTGAAGTCCAGGGAATGCTTTTATCGTAAACCTATTGAGAAAATCCCTGTATGAGGGCCGTATGGGAGCAGGGCTGGAAAAAGCCATACAGCCCTGGTAGAGACAGAAGGCCCCTACAATATGATTTGAAAGATTGTTGTTGCTTGTATAACTCATCTAATTTTTGACTTGAGAGTACACACCGATAGCAAACAGCAAATTAAAAATTAACTTTACTTCACAAATCCATAGCTCATTATTTTTCTCTCCATCAACTACAAAAAATTTCAATTGGTCATAATTATGATAAAAAATGTATTGACTCTTCAGCCAAACCCTGTTATTACAGACACCATTGGGACCAGAAAGTGTCCGTATTACAGTGTGTCCTTATTAAGCGGGTTAACTAATTTTATGGAAAATGTATGGAGCAGGACAGAGAAAATTGTCCGTAATAATGAGTGTCCGTATTAAGTGGGTGTCCATATATAAAGTGGGGTTTCTCTGTATAAGGTTAGGCTCTGAGCCATGGTGTGCACACAGACCTTGGTGGGCTTGGTCCATAGGCCATGACCTTGTGCTAAATTTATTCCCATTCAGCTCTCACACTGAGTCAGTAAGTAGATGTTCATTAGAGCGGTTTTCAATTGAGTGTCAAAAGTAATTTCATGTTTGCTTTGGCTTTGCATAACTGCACTCTGCAATTAGTTAACAAAACTTGCGCCACTTTCTCAACAAATGGGAATCCAAACCAAAACCAATTGTGTTTTTTGTGGCACGCGTTTTCCCGCGCTTGGCCCTAGTAACAAGTACTTGCTTGGAATTCTGATTGGCTCGTTGTGTTGTTTATGTCTGTTGCGATTGGCCAGAGTAATTACTTTGGTTTGGTTTTACAACACTCAACTGGAAACCCCTCTAAAACTTCACAACAACTCTCAACTGCTCTTACCTAAATGAGCTCTCTTGTCAACATAAGTTTCAATGTCTTTGGAGTATTTGGCCCAAATCTTAGTTCTCTGTTGAAATAAAACATCCCAAACACTATTAACAAAAAAGGTTTAATTGACGCATTTTCTCCCAAATTACAATGACACATTTGTTTGACAGGCAGATACAGTTTAATGTCAGTTGTTATACAATAAAAATGATCAAGTGAAAACTGGATAGACAAAAACATTTAATTTTCCAACCTGCATAGCAATGTCAACACCATGTTCCAACTGTATTAAAGCTCTATCCAGCTCATCCGCTTTCTCAGCCGATGTATCCACTAAAAATCAAGACACCAAGATTAATTGATAAATTTAACTCACCCAAAATATTTATTCATAAATAAATCAACAAATAGACCTTATGTAAATATGGCTGAGATTTGAAGAAGAAGAAGAAGAAGAAGAAAAAGAAGAAGAAGAAGAAGACAAAGAAGAAGAAGAAGACGACGACGAAGAAAATCTTTAGGCAGGGAGCCCACATCACATGAGTGCATTTCAGTAGAGCCCTTTGTCTGCATTCAAATTAGCCTCACTAGCATTGATCAAGGGTAATATTCCTTTGATTTTTTAATCAAGAACGAGGTTAGTAGGGCTTATTTGAATGCAAACAAAGGAATACTAAAATGTCAGCCATTTTTGCATAGGGTCTATTGGATGCATGCTATTGTTGTTAAACTTTGGTCTTGTTTGTTATTTTTGTAAATAGTGTAAACCCCCTAAGAAGCCCCACGGAGGTGTATTTGTATTTCAGGCCTGGAGAACACTGAGGGCAGGAGCTTAACCCCTTAAGGCCTAACAGTGATCAGCATCAAATTTCTCTTTGTAATATCAATGCTTATTCAACCCCTGAGGACATGAGAATTGAGGATATGATCACCCGGGGTGAATTTTCTCGATATTTTAATAACTTCTCCCCAGTACTTTTATAACAAAAACATGGGGACAAGATAGGAGAATTTATTCTCTGATATTAGGGGTTAAAGGGTTAACAGAGAGTGGGTTTATTTCAAAGCCTGAATTTGGAAGAAAAGTTGAGTTTAGCTTTACCCAAAATTTATCTTCACAACTGACTGAAACATTCCAGTACTGAGTCACATAATAATATAACTCTAGAGTAAGTAGATAGTTAATCGCCAACAGCAATTGCACGTTTGTTTTGGCTAACTTCTTTATTATGTATGTAATGCCTATTGTAACTATGCTTAGTCTTTAGAGAACAAAATTAGCTTGCAGGATCCAAAAAATAAATTTAAAGCATTACATTTAAAGCGTCATATATTTCCTCAAATAAGTTTTGTCTTACTATTGTAACTCTGCTTTTGTCCTTGCAATTATAAAAACAATGAATGCCGTTGTTACGCTAGCTCGATAACACTTCCGCCTATTGTAGCTCACGTGCTGATAGACCCACTGGGAGCTGTTGTTTTTGAACATGCATTGGTACACTGAGTTTTTAATTATTTCTGTTCTTTTTTCGAAAAGCTTCAACAGGAAATTCTGGTATAATAGTAGCCTGGCCTGCTTATTCTCAATTTCAGTTGTCAATCAACCATCAGAGCATAAACAATTGACAATCAACATGCATGTTTTTCTACAAGCCTTACTGATAAAAATAATTGTTGGCTTAGTTTTCAGAGTAAATCCTTTTAACAGAACTAGATATCAAATGTCTTATATTGCTGTGGTGATATTATGAGATTCCGAGGCATATTTTTCAGAGGACGCTAGAGTCTACAATGCAGACGCTATAACAATATTTTACAATAATGTAAGACTCAGTTATAATAGGAATAACAGCAAAAGTTAAGACTAGTACGGATTGATTTCCATTATTGTCTACACTCATCATTACACACTACACACAAAAACAGAACAACACAACATGCAGGTTTACACATACTGTTACAATATATGATTACAATAATATATTATTATATAAGACTTAGTTAAACTAAGAAGTTTTATAAGCTTTACTAGTTTGTCCATAATATTCTATTGAGATTTACAATATTATTTACAAGGCTAAAAAGTTAAAACAATATTAAAAACCAAATGTTCTCGACTAATCAAGTCATTCTTAGGGTAAAAAGACCGTTCCCATCGGAATCACCTAACGCACAAAAGAAATGCACGTAGCGGACGGTCTTTTTACCCTGAGGATGACTTGATCAGTCGAAAACGTTTGGTTTTTAATATCTTTTTAACTTTTTAGCCTTGTTAATAGTATTCTTTATTAGTTTATTACAGTAGTTTTATTACCTGACTCTTTCTTCTCAGTTGGAACTCTCCTCACATCTTCAAGATAATCTTGTTCATCTTCGTTATCTTCCTCGTACCCTCTGTCGTCATCCTCGTCGTCATCATCACCAAAGTCATCTAATGACTGCTTAAAAAATGAACCAAAGTAAAAAAAAACTGTTAGTATACTTGAAAGGTAGCTGCTTTAACCCTTTAACCCCTAATATCAAAGAACAAATTCTCCTATCTTGTCCCCACACAAGCTTTTCTTAGTAAGTACTGTGGACGTTTTTAAAATATCAACAGAATTCCCTTTGGGCAATCATATCCTTAATTCTCATGACCTTAATTAGGGGTTGAATAACCATTGATATTGCATGGAGAAATTTGATGCTGAGCACTGTTAGGGCTTAAAGGGTTAACCCACTAACTTCCAAACCAGCCACAACTGGTAGACCTGCCAACTTTTTCTGACTTAAAGGCATGAGATCTCTATCCTGGGGGTGCCACGATTTTCAAGACAACACGACTACATCTGAAGATTGCCAAAGACGTTCCGAATTATTCTGAAGTTCTCAAGAAAATGATTTAATATAAGCTCCATAAGGACCTTCAAAAATCAGAGATTTCAGGGAAAGTATTGTCATTTACCCATTTTACATGGACTTTTTGTTTCTTGCATCGGTTTGAACTTACACATTTTTGGAAAGTGTGTCAGTTAAGGTTGTAATAGCTCACATTTTTCAACCAGGCGCGAGAAATTGGTCTGCAAGCCTGAGCTGGCATGAAATCGAAGTTTTCAACCCACAGGCATGAGACTCATGCCTAAGCCATGAGAGCTGGCAGGTATAAACTGGCTTTCTACCAAAATTGAGGAACAACGTGTCCTTCCTGGCAAATGACACATTTCTTTAAAAACTTTCTCATTCACCATGTCTACATGTATGTGGAAACATTTTCAACATCAACAAGGGTGACTGAAAGGTCAAAACCATAAAAAAAAGACAAAGAAAGATAACAAACAAAAGACAAACAAAGCCAAAGCAAGGAGGTTCAAAGCTTGACCATCCATAAGTTTTTCTCATCAAAGATTTGCGTTATTTGTACATAATGATAATATTATACGAACACTCCTACCAACAACAAAGGTGGAACACATGCCTAAAATTAGAGAAGGCAAGTTCATTTGCAAACTTCATTTACTTTAAACAACAAACTGCACTGTAAAGGAACAATTCCTGCCTACTTTGTCACTGTGAGAAAGAAAGATGTTAACAGAGTGGAATCAGTGTTTTCAAGAAACAAAGCCAAACATGTCTTTCAAAAAGAAAGTGCATATGATAAACAGCAACTCAGCTGTAACCCAGCTTGCTTTTTTGAGGGGGAGGGGAAGCAGGGATGGTAAAGTGGTGAGACCTCTTGCTCTTAGCATACTTGTTGTAATGACTTACTCCCAAAAACTGTAAGGACATGCAGTTTACCATTCAGGGAACTAAGCATAAGCTAATACTTAAACCATCTCTAGCCATTCAGAAATTTTAGTAGGGCTTGACACAACCATGACACAGACTTGAATCAATAAATAATCCTTTGTTGAATTTACAAACCACTGCTATTGAAATATAAATATGGTTAACAGCAATAAAAATACCAAAGGTTGCACAAATTTATCAGAGGGTAAACAGAGACAATTTGAGCGGAATATTTGTCATTTTTGGTTTTCCTGAATCATACTGGCAATTTTAGCAAACAGGATCTTCTCCCCCACATTTTCAAGTTGCTGCTGGCATTTTGATCATCCTTGTTGGCCTCCTTTCCAACAAGAAACAGAATTTTGGTTCCTCCAAAACATAATAGGACTTTTCCATGTTATCAAAGAAAAGTCTCGTTTTTCATTGCAGTTAATTCAAATTTATAATTAGATGTGATTAAGGCTAAAAATGCAGACATTCCAATGAAACAAACCATTGGCTGGTGTTATCAATTTTAGACCATTGGCACTTGCAGGAAAAATACAACTAAAATTCCAAGTCCTTTAGCTGTCAAACAAGTGAAAAACTTGAACTGTCCAAGAATTAAACACAGTAAAAAAAACTTAAAACCACTAAATTAAAGTAAATACCTAGAATAGATTTGATCCTCTAAAATATCTCTAATCTTACGTAAATATTTATTATGAACCAAAAAAACAAATTAATGTGAGTAGTGCAGATAAATATAGAAAAAAACAAACAAATACTTATAATCATATTTTCACAGAAAGAATTTTGTGGATCATCTTTCTAGCCACCAATGTATACTCTATCAAACTAATCATTTGGGGTTGCTACAATGCACGTGTTGTTAGCTGGACAGGCATCACTATTGTCGAGATGCATGTCATGTCACAGTTTGCACATGTTTGAGGACTTTTGAACAAACTGATCAAGATCAAGGATAGGAAGGTTCAATGCTAGTCAGTGCATTGTGTTCTTTTCTTACTCCACACTGTCTCTCTTCACCCAGGTGTATAAATGTGTGCTGGCGACATACTGCTGGGGGTAACCTGCGACTAGCATCCCATCCAGGAAAAGTAATGCACTTAATTGCTTTGTGCTACAGAAACCAGATTTAAGAATAGTGGAACCCTTTTACTTAGACCACCTTCGGGCCATGAAAATGTGGTCATACTATCAGGGTGGCAGGTGAACGAGGTTGTAAAACTAAGGAAATGACTGGAATTTCAATTTGCTCAGGGCACAAAAAAGTGGTCGTAATAACGAGATGGTCATATTAACGATGTGGTCGTAAAGCGGGGTTCCACTGTATGGCCACCAATGAACAAACTGAATCAGTTACGGTAAAAACCCACATACAAGAACACCCATTTTCGGGGTTCAGGCTGATTGGGTTCTTATATATCGGGTAGTTTAGGTGAAATCAGCCTGTAAGTGTTCTTAAGTGTTCTTAATTTTTTACGTCTAAAAAAATGTAATTTTCATGTAATTATAAGACTTTTAATTCCAAATACAGTTGTTGTACATTTGCCATACACAGCAAGTGAAATTACTAGCATTTATACAGATATTAGCTCAATACCACAGTAAAGCTACAGATACTGTTTGTTCTATTACACTGAAAAGGGAAGAGTTTTTATATATAAGAACAATTTTCAATTTTCAGGCTGAATGTGTTGTTATATATATGCTCCTTTTTTACCAAATGTCAGCCTGGGTGTTCTTAATCCACATGTTCTTGTATGCGGGTTTTTACTGTATTCCATTGGAATCTACCTTACTACAACTGTTGGTTAATGAGGTACTGTTACAATCCATGATTAGACAAACATGATGATGTCTGATTAAGACAGAAAATGATAATTTTAAGCTCAGTAAAATGAATAGAAAAGATGAAAAGTTGATAAAAATAAATAAATAAACAAATCACTTTATTTAAGTGCCAATGTCTTTAGCGCAGAGCACTAATTGGGGACACTTTCCAAATCGAATTAGAATTTAGGAAGTGTTGGCTCTTGAGGAGAGGGGAAAACTGGAGTACCCGGAGAAAAACCTCTCGGAGCAAGGACGAGAACCAACAACAAACTCAACCCACATTGGTGGGAGGCGAGTGCTCTCTCCACTGCGCCATCCCTGCTCCCCTAATCCCCTAATCTTGTCACAAGCATTGAAAAAAGAAAACATCTAAGATACTCTCATAACTAGACTCATATGTAGCAGGCAACCTGTATACTGCTAGGATCAGCCCTGTTGAAAGTGGCATGTGCCGGTAAAGAGATATAAAGGTAGTGAATTAGAAAAGATGAAATTTTTATCTCGTCACAACAGACAAAAAGAAAACTATGTTTTGAGTCTGTAACTGGAGTCAAACCCATGACGTTATACACACCAAACAGATACAGTCAAATTAAACCCTCCACATATCAGTCGCATATGTGACTGATGAGTGGAAGGTAATTGGTTGGATTTCCATCGCAGACAAATATTTTTTCTGTGTCCTGTTCTTATGACAAGATGAACATATTTTCATAAATTCTACGACAAAATGTAGTGCAACAGTTAGCAAAGAGTAGGCACTGTTGTCATGTGCATAAGCTTACACCTTATGTCAATGTAACCATGATCATCTTGAGAAATCACAAACTCTGACCAGATATTACTATCTCTAACAGCATAGCAAGTCAGATTAATTAAAAGCAAAGGTAGAATTACCTATGGACAAAAGATGGTCAAGAGCTTTTGTAGGTCTAAATGAGTTTTCCGTTAAATGTGATAAGCCTAAATCTTAAGGGTAGACACAACTTGAGAACCAGCAGTTGTAAGAAGATAGCAAAAGGTTAATTTCAGTGGAAACAGAACCATTTTTGGGCAACACCAAGTAAACACCTACTGTAAACACCATCTTTGAACAACAAGCCAATTCAAACAGACTGCAAATGAAACAGTTTCAATAATTGCAAGATGAAGAAACTGTCTGTGGCCATGACCTTGGCTTAAAAAAAACTTTGAGATAACTTAAGAAATAATCATGATGTCATGTACAGTATCGTAAAATGCCCTTTTATATATATCTATGGTAAACATTCTTAAAAAAAAGACAAAATATTCATAACAGATGGCAAAAGATTAACATGTGAAAGCGCAAAAGTCATCTACAGACAAAAAATCTGACTGAAAACCTTCAACGAGGTGAATAAATTCCAAGTAACCTATGTAAAATAGTATAACATTGATCAAGATTTCTCAGCCAGTAGAAATTAAGATCAGATAATTTTACAGGAACAGCAGCCTACAATTTTCACAAAATGGTATTTACTTATTATGTGGTAGTAATAAATTATATCACTTTTTGGCGACAGTGTATGAAGTTGGGATTGCATCACTAGATGAAGGTTCAAAAGTAAAAAACACATTCTTCCAGTATAATTATTTGTAATTAACACACTACAGTAAAAGCATTGGTTACACACTAAAATTTAATTCAAATCACATGGTTCAATCTGGTTAAAGGCAATAACGAGTAACCGATTTCTTAGTAGCCTGAAATTTCCAAATGAAGTGGAAAGACTCTTAGCTGCCATCTAATAATTAATATTAATATGAAGCTCTCATTACCTGATCTATGCTTCCTAGCAGAACTATATCAGCCATTCTAACTGTATCCTCAATAAATGGATTCTTTCTCATTTTGTGTCATAACAGATATCCAAGCTCAGTTTACAATAAGATGAGGTCAAAATAAAGTCAATCTAGAAGTCAAAATGTCTAGAGCTGTTTCAAAAGTGCCACATGTATCACAGTCACAACAGGGCAAGCGGTGCGGAATGAATTCAAAACATTCCCACGCCTACTCCCATCAAAATTCAGGTGATGAGGAAAAACTGATGTAACCAATTTCCGGGAAACTTGCTTCACATACATTCCATCTGACAAAAAAGTGAGGTCACAGCAACATCCAACTATCCTTGTAAAGTAGTTCATTTTTCTTACATATAAACTGATTGGTGCATCATTGAACACTTTCAAGTAAAAACTGAAGAACAGCCTGAATAGCCCTGCAAATATTGTAACAGTGTGTACATAAACAACAAAATTGAGAATGATGCATAAGTCAGTAGATGACACAGTGCTCCTGCCAGGAGTCAAACCCAAGACCTTCCAATATTACTAGTTCGGATGCTCTACTGCTGAGCTACAGGAGACACATGGGAGCTAACCCAAACTACACCGTAGTAATTGGAAGGTCTTAGGTTTGACTCCTGATCGGAGCACTTGGATTTTCTTTCCAAGTATGCCTGTGTCATTTACAGATTAATACATCATTCTCATTTATTCATCAGGCTTAACATATTCCATGGCACTATTTCCATTGCGCATAATAAAATTGTTGTTCTTGTAGCATATGTGTAATTCAAATTTATACAGAGTGTATTCAGTATGTCCTTGTAGCATGTACAGTGAATGGGTTAATATACCTGAGTTTTTCTAACATGGTGAAGGGGGAGGGGAGGGAGACGGCTTAGAGGGGTACTGTCACAGCGATTTTGCTGTATTTTGGTCAAAACTGCTCAACTTTTTAAGAATCCTTTTGCTAAGATGAAATTATGGAATTGCTGTAAGAGCGCCAGGAAGAAAAACTTAAGAGATTTAGCCAGGGAAAAACAAGCTACAAGCAATTTTTAGTGACTTCTCCACAATACACAAGTAAGAACTTGAAAACATTGGCCAATCTTTTCAAATTGTAATCCATTTCCATCCTAGCCATCCACAGCCAAACATAACTAACACTAATTTCCGTGCACTAGCTGGATTGTTGTTAACAAAACTGAACCATAATTTCACCATTCCATCGATTCCAATCTGTTTTTCTGGCTACTCAATATAGGTGACACATGTATCAATATAGGTGCAGTAGCTGGATTATTGTTAACAAAACCGAACCATTATTTTGACAATTCCATCGATTCAAATACGTTTTTCTGGCTACTCAATACAGGTGACACCACCCCTTTAGTAGATTTTTCCAGTATATCTGAATTCATGAATTCCCTAATTAAAGTAAGGTAGCCGTGGCACATGATGGCACGTACTACAGACAAATTCAGCGAAATGGGAAGTTGTTTCAACATTAATTAAATTAGGTCACCACATATTTAGGAGAATGGGGTCAAAATGGCGAAGCAATTTAAAATGATTTGGGGTCAAAATAGCAAAGCAATAAATAAATGAAACATTCCAAAACATGCTATCACCATTAAAGGAACATAAATATAACAACCTTATTAAATGTTGGCTTATTGTTTACCCTTTAAGCCCTACAAGTGATCAGCATTAAATTTCTCCTTGTAATATTGATGCTTATTCAACCCCTGAGGTCATGAGAATTACAGATATGATCACCCAAGGTGAATTTTCTTGATATTTTAATGTCTTCTCCACAGTACTTTTATAAGAAAAGTATGGGGGCAAGATAGGAGTTTAAGTGTTAAGTTAGGTCACAAGCAGACATGAGATAGGACAGTTTACACACCAAAGATAGACTTGTAGATAACAATGACACCACTAATTATACCCTTTCACTTCCTTAATGTCATTAATTTTTGTCTTTTGCAAAGGGATACGGCTGGTATAATAATTATATTTTTTTGGTAATTTGTTGTGCAATTCTATAGTACTATTGTATTGTTACCCTGCAAAATTGTTTCACTCTTGTGTAGCTATTTGTATGTCAGAAAAGTGTTGTAGATAACAATGACCCCACTAATATTATACCCTCTCACTTCCTTTATGTCATTAATTTCTGTCTTTTGCAAACGGATATGGCTGGTATAATAATTATATTTTTTTGTAATTTGTTGTGCATTCTATAGTACTATTGTATTGTTACCCTGCAAAATTGTTTCACTCTTGTGTAACTGTTTGTATGTCAGAAAAGTGTTGTAGATAACAATAGACCCCACTAAATATACCCTTTCACTTCCTTAATGTCATTAATTTCTGTCTTTTGCAAACGGATATGGCTGGTATAATAATTATATTTTTTTGTAATTTGTTGTGCATTCTATAGTACTATTGTATTGTTACCCTGCAAAATTGTTTCACTCTTGTGTAACTGTTTGTATGTCAGAAAAGTGTTGTAAATAACAATAGACCCCACTAATTATACCCTTTCACTTCCTTAATGTCATTAATTTCTGTCTTTTGCAAACGGATATGGCTGGTATAATAATTATATTTTTTTGGAATTTGTTGTGCATTCTATAGTACTATTGTATTGTTACCCTGCAAAATTGTTTCACTCTTGTATAACTGTTTGTATGTCAGAAAAGTGTTGTAAATAACAATAGACCCCACTAATATTTTACCCTCTCACTTCCTTAATGTCATTAATTTCTGTCTTTTGCAAACGGATATGGCTGGTATAATAATTATATTTTTTTGTTATTTGTTGTGCATTCTATAGTACTATTGAATTGTTACCAAGCAAAATTGTTTCACTCTTGTATAACTGTTTGTAATTGTCAGTAAAGTGTTCTTTTTAATAAGCACTTTAACACTGAGCTTAATCTCAAGTTGACTAGCTGTGTCATGAATAGATCAAGAATATATTAATATAGTAGCTTCTTTGTCCATAGTTCATGGATGATATATATCTTACCCTAAGGTTGTCTGATTGGCAATGACAATGATTGGATCAGAAGATAGCCAAAAAAGCAGCGTAAACAAAGCTGTCGAAAAGTAAATGTGTTGTCCCACTGTATTTATTAATTAAGGAAATCAACAAACATGCTTTCCAAAGTTGAAAATGTTGAACCTAATTCCTTTAAAAGGCAAAACATATTGTAAAGAAGACAAAAAGATGATTTTTGGTTTCTCTTACTTTCCTAGAAAAGATTAGAATTTCTTCCGGTATACGTCATCACGTTGGTTTCATGCAACGTGCTTCGTCAAATGATCAATGTTTATTTTTAGTTAATTTTTGTCATTTTGCTGCCATTTTTATATTCTCTAAGCCATTTTTTTAAATCATTATGATGTCCTGAGACTAATAACCAATGGATTAAACAAACAGCCACTGTATTTATTGAAACAATCAAATGAATCTAAAACATGCTTTCCAAAGTTGAAAATGGTGAGACTATTTCCTTTAAAAAGGTAAAATATCTAAAAGAAGATAAAAATAGGCTTTTCATTTCTCTTCCTTTCCTAGAAAAGATTATAATTTTCTTCCGGTAGATGTCATCACATTGATTCCATTTGAGTGTGTTTTATATCCAATGATCAATTTTATTTTTAGTTTATTTGTCATTTTACCGCCAATTGTTTATTCTCTAGGGTAAATGTTATTGAGTCTTTTAAATCATTAGTGAGTACAACGCTGTGAGACTAATGACTAAGAATGTATTTTATGTGAACACAAACAATCACATAGCACAAGGGAGATCTGATATTTGCATCAATGGATGAAACCTTAATAAAGTGTGAACATTTAAAGGACACTACAACGCAGAACTTTCCTTCAGCACAAGGTGGTTCTAATGCTTCAATTTGTGGGTGAAATCCAAAAGTGTGAACATTCAAATGAAAGCTACTGAGCAGTACTCTCCTTTGATGCTGTTTATTATGCTGTATGAGGTGGTTCTGATGTTTGAATTTGTAGATGAAATCCTAAAGTATGACCACAAAAATGTAAACTGCTGAGCAGCAATTTTTTTGGAACTGTTTTCCATTCTTTTCAGAGAGGAGTTTTTTTTGGTTTGTGGATGAACCTTCTTTTGCTTGTATGGGTTTTAAGCCTACGCAACAAAACAAACTTTGAGGAGATACTATCCTTGCGTTTGACAGCTATATAAACCTGTCATTTCTACCTATTAATACCTGTGGCACTTAATCAAGTTTACAGTATTAACTGCCCTTCGCATGATTTGACTAAATATTTGAACAGAAAATAAATTGGTGTGTAGAAAAGCAACCACATTGTCTAAAAATCACTGAAGTTTGCATTGAGTTTAAATTCAACACTGGAAGTGCATGTACACTTGAAATTATGTACAGGAAGTACAATTATGGATAAGGAATATTCCATGAAAAAATGCGCTTGAGCCGCATGCACAACAAAAGAGGAATGAATTTCCCCTTGTACAAAGGCAATTGAGATTAAAATCTAACGACACAAGGAAAAAGAAGAAATATTTGAAGCCATTAACTTACAATGTAGCTTACTGTTCTGGTCTGAAAACAACTTAGCTGTTTTCTTTTTCGTAGAAATGACATTGAAGGGTTGATATCCTGTGTGCTAACGTCACAAGAATTCCCCAAAGTAAGCACCATTTGGACTGTCCTATTGCACTTCAATTCGTTGGCAGTTTGAAGATAAAGCTCATATCCAACCATAGAAGTTCATAACAAGGTGTTATAGCCCCACTGGGCACACAAATGTACAGAAAATAATCCGGAAAATGGCCATGCTTGTTACGCAGGAATGCAGTCACTGTTGTGGGTTGACAAAAATATGCATTCAATGTGTAGACTCCATGTGTAACTCAATATCCCGGTTTATAAGGGATGAGCCAAAGGTCTGTCTTATGTTTGACAATTGGAAGTGACAACAGCTTTGTATGTGATCGCATGACTGAATTTCCTAGGAATGCGCCAGACAAGATGCCTTTTCAACATGGCGATGACTTTTGCCCCTTTCCTTGAATTGAGTTTCACCACAAAGACAAAATATAAACACAACTTTTCCATCTTGAGGAATGGAACATCAACGGGTAGCTCAATGATCAGATAAACAGTATTTTCACAGGAAAGATTTAAAATAATATTTAACTAAGACCATATAGTATTTCACTTCTTAAGCTTTCTGGAATGTAAAGCACTGATGCCTAAAGAAATCTATCCTAACGAGATTAAGTTGCAGATATTTTTTATCAGAAGATCCAACAGATTAAAAATCTTGTTTGGAGAACAATATTATATCTTGCAGCTGTGTTGAAATTGAAAAGAAGGAAAACTGAATGACAAATACACAGACTGTACGAGTAATATTTGCAGATTACTGGCAAAAGATAACGACATCATATTGAAGCGCCAAAGACAACAAGAAAAAAAGTAAGACTTGCCAAAGAATAAGAAAAATCTCTAAATAGTCTCCTTTTTCTTTTCCTTCTAAAATTATAAACATATATTTTGTACTTTTTATTCTGAATTTCCTCACTTCTATTCTGCCTTAATTTTCTTTTAAAACCGGTACAAAAGAAGATGTACCAGTAAGTGATGATTTGGCTTTGGTAAAATTTCTTTGACAGAGCTCTGATGTGAGCAATAATACAGGCTGGCTCTTGCATCAGAAACGTATAGTTCCATGTTTACTTTGAGATTTGAGGAATTCACCCAAGAAGCTGATGACTTTAGCTTGAAAGCTGAACCAACTCTGAACTGTTTTAAAGTGATGTTTGAAATGATTTGTTTAAAGCTAAACAAAAGTTCTAACATAACAACAACTATCTTAGCCAAACCTGAGTCTAAAGGCTAGTTATCACAGAGAAGAAAAGAAATATGGAACTATGTTTTTGGCACAAGAACCAGTCTGGGTGCATGCCAAATTAGGGCAAGTTCAGAGAAATTTGAATGCCAAGGCCAGATCATCACTTGTGTGTTTTTTCACAGAGGCCTTCAATTTATTGTCATCATCCTTGATTCCTATCGATTCTCGATAAGCAACTGTGAGCAAAACAGCTGCAACTATAAAAATTGAAAAGTTCAAAGTTGAAGCTAATAGATACGTACTGAATGAACTTACATTTATTTTTGTCAGGAATGCCTAGACAGCCGTACTTCACGATAACACAGTTCAAAATAAACAAAACGATTTATTCTAAATTCTCTGACAATTACACTCATGGTTCATACACCCACAGCGGCTCGCTTCAATCTTTAATACATTGGGCAAGGTTCAAGTTCTCCTGATGCCCTGCTATGCAATGAAATCACTAATCACTTTCAATATTTGGAAAGTCTCCATCAATGATTCTTTATCTTATTGATCAAAAACTAGCAATTTCAAACAAACAAAATTAACAAGAAAGTGTCAAGCTGTCATGCTACCCACTACAATTTCTCAACATTTTGTTGATTGACCTGAAAAGGGCCAACTGGCAAGGCTTATTTTAGCAGTGGAATCAATTATTTAAAGAAAAAAGTACATGAAACGACTTGAAGGTTTACATTCATTTGTGCGAACTGCCAACAGGATGCCCAACATAAGTGTGTGAGATAAGTTTCTTCTACTGAATTATCGTGAACAAATTGCAAGAAATTGAAAGGAAATTGACTCTAAAGCAAACAGGACATCTGAGGGGGCCATAAAGCAATATAAAGACAATACAGTCAACTCTCTCATAGCGACCACTTCTCCAAGCGACCACCTCCCGTAAGCGACCACTTCATAAACAACCGTTTTGTTTCCCAGTAAAATACTGTTTCAAGAGCTCTCTCGTAAGTAACCACCACTCAAATCCATGCAACCACTTTTTAGGCCAGAAATTTGACATGTTCTTTTGTTTTCTGTTTCCGGTAAGCGACCACCCAACATACATGTAATCATGTATGATCGTTAGTAAATTATAATTACTCAGAAGTGATAAAAGTTCAATTTTTAATGACGCTACCCCGGACTGCTGACAGATAATAAAAGTGGTCTGTTCAAAAAGGTCAAACAAAGTTTCATGCCAGTGGTTTCAATGTTTTCCTTAAGCCAAGGACTAGAAAATGTCATTGTCTCCGTAGAAAATGTAACTATTTGCTTAATTTTATGTAATTAATTAATCAAACTAGCTAGTATTTGGCTTATTTTGTTGATCTTTCCTGTAAGCGACCACCTCCCGTAAGGGACCACTTTGTTGTGCCACGTGGGTGGTTGCTTAAGAGAGAGTTGACTGTAATTTGTTTTGCCATACTCCTGACAGATTTTTCTACCACTATGATTCACAGCTTCATATCAGTAAATAAACTTGTACTCATATTCTACAATAATAATACTAATACTAATACTAATAATAATAATAATAATAATAATAATAATAATAATAATAATAATAATAATAATAATAATAATGGACTGCCTGTGATTTGTTGAGACAATTTGCAAAACAATTGAATCTCAAAAAGCATAATTAGTAAAGAAGACTTTATTTAAAGAAAAAGTAAATATTTAATAGTAAATTCATAAAAAAGACAAGAAGATGATTTGATATAACAAAAAGTTATTCAGTGCATTTAAGAGCAAAGTGAGTGTAATAATATTTAATCTAAAAGCTGCATGGTACACCATAATAAATTATCATACTGACAAAATAGAAGTTGATCTGTGGCGATGATCAAAGCAAGTATCAACGTCACACCCAAAATTTTGCACAATTGAGGAAAACGACTTGTAGTCAACAAAGGCATAAAATTGAGGTACAGAATAACATGGCACAGAAAGGGGCAACATCGCCTAAATTATTTGCAAAAATTTCAAATTTCTTAGCATCTTGCACAGGAAACCCAAGTTTCAGTGGTTATGGCCTGAAATACAGCATGCCTCAAACCTGGTGGCTTCACGAAAATAAAAGTAAATCCTGGATGAGGTCATTCCAGACATTTGACATAAGAGAATGAAAAGATGGGACAGACTTGTAATAAAATCCAATGGAATCTCTTTTTGGAAAGACTAATTAAACTGATGATACAATAATTCTCAGGAATGTATTATTAAAAAATGCACTGACATAAACACACCACATGATCTTCTTTACAAAAATCCAAGAAATTACATTAATCACATTGAGCAACTTAGTGGTACATGTAACTACATCTGTAGGTAAACCCTTTTGAGAAGATTAAAATTATAAACAGTACTGCAGGAATGTACTGCTCAGTAGCTTTCATTTGAATGGTCACAACTTAGGATCTCTTTCACTGAGTAAAAAATGAAAGCTCTATTACACGAGCCAAGCTTTGTATTCAGGGTAGAAAGGATTAACCGTAGACTATTGTAAAAAAGATAATCAGTTTAATTTGTCTCAAAACTGTGATCTACTTATCTTTGTTGATCACTATCACAGTACTCTTATTATTGACAGACGTATACAAAATGCCATGAGATTCAGGGAACAAGGGGAGGGTGCATCGTAAAGAAACAAAGGTGACCGGCCACACACTTTTTGCTTACAGCATGAAACACTGCCATACACAAAATTATAACCCTTTAAATCCTAACAGTGATTAGCATCAAATTTCTCCTTTCCAATTGGAAAGAACTGCTCAGAAACTTTCATTATTTTGAATGGTCACACTTTAGGATTTTGTCCACAGAAGTACCAGTAAACATGCCTAACCCAAAATAATGCCAGTGGACATAAAAATTAATGGTACCTCATAGAACAGTAAGTCTTACCCTGGAATGATGCTTAGACATTGCAGACTCTGACAAAACCATATCCTGTTCACCCATAAGGAAATCAGAGACACTGTGGACAGTGAAAACAAATCAATCCTTAATGACAGAGTCAACAGAGAGTATGGACTGTGCCTCTTTTCACAAACCAGTTCCTGGTGTGTGGAAATCATATGAAGCACTCTTCTTTGTGTCTGATACATAAATTTACATGACATAATACTAGTTATAATAATAATAAATTAGATTTATATAGCGCTAAAATAATAAAATATTCTAAAGCGCTTTACAATGAAGCATGTATAAAAAATAGAATCATTTAAAAAAATAAAAATAAAAACATATATGATTAATAAGATGGATCGACCCCTAATTTAAAAAAGTAAGTCTTCAACTTTGATTTAAAAACAGTCGGAGTTAGACTTTGTCGTATTTTTCAAGGGAGATTGTTCCAGAGAAAAGGGGCCGAGTGTGCAAAGGAGCGATCACCAAATGACTTGTGGTTAGATCTGGGAACGGCAAGGAGGCTATGGCCATTTGAATGCATAAGATAAGTGCCTGGGTTATTCTTACTTGCACAAATTCTTTTTATCACATATCAGCTGTCATAAGTTTTCAGCCATACACTGTATCTGTAACAAGCTTGTTACCTTGAGTAAAATACACCACACAAGACCACCCATGTATCAAGATACTATCAAGGGTATTCAGCTATAACAGGCATTCTCAGCTATGGCCCTTATTAAGGTCCCTCAGATTTGGGTACCAGTCAAGATTGAGTGAGAACAGGACTTTCCAAATTAATCCAATTTATGTACTTTTGATGATAACTTGCCAGACCGATCATGTTTCTAGAGTCAGTCTCAGTATCTGCTGGTAAGGAAAGAGCGCGAGTTCTGAGGAATTGATCTTTTTGAAAAACAATATTTTTAGTGACTACTCTACTGACTACTCAGCTACATCACCATACCTTCGCTGTAACTAAACAATAAGGCCCATATCCAAACACCAACACTTCTCCATAGTCAACAGTCAGAGACAATAAATTTCTTTGCAATAACTTTCATAATTCCTATGCACTGATTGGCTCGTAGGTATTGTCTTTAAGAGCACAGACAATCAAAATGACATCAAATGCAACATGCACGCTTTCTGAACAGAAACTAAAGCCAATTCCACTTGTACGTTTTCCATGTTGTTGTAAAAAGCAAATCAACAGCAATTTTCTATGGTCTCTAGACCTTTTTCATAAATGGCGGCCAATAGAATTATTCTTTTGTTTTCATGAAAATAAGCCTTACTATCCTCGTCAGCATGTGCAAAATCCAAAGAATTTTTACTCTGAAATGGGGTAAGTAGCGCTAATTAACACACATTGGAAAGAATAATAAATCGGCCATAAAAATGATGCCATAAAATGTTCAAAAGTTGGCAGTGAAACCAGGAGCCGTTCCATTTGAGTTCTGAACTTCTTATGATGTCATTTTATGGTCTACAAGAGAGTAAACCTAAGAGAGAGAGGTTGACTTGTTAATTACCTGCTGCTAAAAGCCAGAGCAAGTTGGTCAATAGACTCGTAGAACTCATCCGGTGCTTTACTCGTGTCCTCATAGTTATGACTCTTGACTTTACTGATGAGTGTGCCAGCTGATGCAAGAATATCTGTTGAGTGAAGTGGCTGGTATTTGTTGAGGACTCCTTTAAGGACTGATAGCACCTCACCAAGGCGCTCATGAGCTTTCACTTCTGGGGGATCTCCTTCAGGGTTATCTGAAAAAAAAAAAAATGGTTCAATAATGTGTTAACTCTCACAATAAATTGTGAACATCTGGGACAAGATGATGAAGTTTAAGTGATTTTGTCAACATATTTTATGCATGTAATAATTTATTACTTATTAGGCCCAAATTAACATCTGAATATGATCAAATGCGCTGTACAACTATAACTACCAATAATAATTACAATAAAATATACTTAAGAATACCTAAAATTTAAAATCTAAATGTAACTATAACAGGCAAAAGCCCTCCTAAATAAATAAGACTTTATTGTTCATTTAGAAACCAAAACGTTATCAATGTCTCTGACACTTGCAGGCAGACTGTTCCACAATGTAAGGGCAGCTATTTGGAATGATCTGTCTCCCAGAGTTTTCTTCATTTTTCCTTTGGGTAACTGCAATAGTAGTTCTTCAGAAGAACGAAGCTGGTATTTACATATCTCTCATGTAGATATGTGATAAGCGTTTGCTTATTTGTCACTTTTTAAACCACCAAGGCCAAAGATTTTCAGCTGAAATGTCTTGCTAAGTTTTTTGATAAACATTTTGTTTTTAACATTTTTTACAAGTCAGAGTCACACACATTTTAGATTACATTATGTGATGAAAATGTTCAAATTAGCCTCCAGGAACACCTTAAGCCTCAATATCAACATCCATGTTCTCCTAACTGTTTGCTCCATGTTTCTTATGGTAATAGTTAGGAGAATTTATTTTAAACAACCATTTTCTTTGATTTATGAAGTAATCATTGATTTTTTTTTTTTGCCTTTGTTAACCCTTTAACCCCTAATATCAAAGAACAATTCTACTATCTTGTCCCCATACTTTTCTTACAAACTGCTGGGAAGAAGTTCTTAAAATATGAAGAAAATCCACCTTGGGTGATCATATCCTTAATTATCCTTGCCTCAGGGGTTGAAGGAGAAATTTGATGCTGATCACTGTTAGGGCTTACAGGGTGAAGTAGTGACATTGTTAGGGGAAATTTGATACTGATCACTATTGGGGAGTAACCAGTTAAAAAGCACATAACTCTGTTTCTGTTAAGTTCATTGTTATCAGACTGAGTTCTTTGACATTCTTACATAACCTCGAGTTTGACAGAACATTTCTGTTTAGGGATAGGAGAAACTAAGTTGTGTTGCAGTTTTGTTTTTTGTTAATTTTTCGACTATTTTTCTTTTTTGTGTGTGTGTTACTCGTGATTTCTCTACCTCCCCTAAATTTTACATATTAAATGAGATAAAAAGTTCGCTTAGGAAAGTACTCTAAGTCCTGTCCAAGAGCTTTCATCAATAGACTATAGGCGGCAAACGGTAAACGTTACTGAACAACCATTATGTTTAAGAAAAGTAGGTCACGTGATCAACTGTTGCAAAAGGCCTACTCTACTGTCTTGGGTCATTTTGGGCTGGCTGGGCTTCAATCATGATTGAATTACAATCAAATTATTGAAAAGTGTTAACATTTACAAATATGATAATTACTTCAAACAACCTCCCAGGGAGTATTTGATAGGATTATGACGTCAAAATCAGTCAGTATGACAGGATAAACTTCTCATGAGTTCCAAACGAATAATACAATTACATGTAGTTCAAACAAATAGAAAATCTGAACAATGAATGAGACAAATTGGAGAAAATAAGTACAGGAAATTCCTGTACTTATTTTCAGAGATAAGATGCAATTTAGTCATCAGCCACTCATCCCTATTTTCAAACAATAGCCCTCCTCTGGGAGAACCATGCACAGATGTAAAAACAGTACACAGTTATACATTGCATGTGTTTTCCTGACGTTTTAACAAAATTAGATATTTATATTTTCAAAAAAAAAATTAACATACAAATTAAATTTACTTACTTTAAATATTAAAATATTCACTTGGTTATAATTATTATTATATTATTATTATTATTATTATTATTATTATTATTATTATTATTATTATTATTATCTTGTTTTACTGTTTACATTCTGCCGTGTGGGTACAATTTTACAATTTCATTTATCTTAAATTTTAATCATTATAATTGTAATAATTGGAGATTTTATTATTCTTTCTCTGTTATCCTATTACATATGTAAAGTGCACTTGATTATTTTTTATGGAAAGTTGCCCTATATAAATTTTAATATCATCATTGTTTCTTCCAATCAAAAATAATAATTAACAGTAAGTTAGATAAATTTTTTCATAGCTTGCAAAGACATACACACTCTTTTTAACACATACAGCTGTTTATGGCAAAACCACAATAAAAGCAATAATTTATCACGATTACCTTGACAGTACTTGAAGAGGTTATAAAAATAATTATCAATTGTAAACTTGTGGAGTCTAGTCCCATCATGACTTTAGGTTATATTATTCCATTCATGATAATATTATTATTAATAGGAGATTCTCTTAACCACACAGTAAAACTAAAGCTATGAATCAACTGCTCTTGACAAATGTCACTTTTATGTTTGTGGCTAATTAAACAGATAAGAACTTGAATGTTTGAATGTCTCACAGAAATTACTTTACATTAGCAACTACCCCCGCCCCCTTAAGCAACCACTTTATAAATCTTCTTTGAATCATAGCAATTACTTTAGGGTATCCTGTAACAGACTGTTCCCTATCTTCATATCCCGAGACATGTTACTTATGAAAACTTAACAGTACATACAGTCAACTCTTGCCTTGTGAACAACCTGATAATACGGACAGCAACAAAATCCCCGGCAAAAATAGATTACAGATGTGTGGCTGAAATAAATTTCCACTTATATTGTGGACTCTTGCTATTAAGGTCACTAACTTGCGGTCCGGAGAGTGTCTGCAATAAAGGGAGTTGACTGTAGATAGCAGATAGATTGTCTATCAGACTTGCCGTCTATTGATGAAGCCCAGGTTTAAATCCCAAATTCTATTGACAGCATTTGAGTGTTACTTTACCACTACAGTACTTTTAATCCTTGCTCTAAGGATTTTAGCTGAGCCTCTAATCTGATCTGGTGTTCCTAACTCTTTATCATAGCTTTCTATTTTGCAGGGTTTTTATCTTTTTAATGTAACATTTTTTTTTTCATCTTATCATGGAGTTGTATTAGGATTTTTTTCTGTTATTGTTAGCGCATTTGAACATTTTAAGAAATTTGTGCAATACAAATTATTATTAAAATATATTTTTTAAATATAATTCCAATTTGAATCAAAACCCAATGACTGGATATTTGTAAGCTGTTCAAAGAAAAAAACTACCAATAATTGTAAGTTTCTTAATGGTCAGTTTAAGGTAGTTTTGTTTATAAGTGGAAGTCTCTTATTATTGGATTTGCTTGGACGAAGGGCTATCGTTCAAAACGTCAGCACTCGAATCTCTTTACAGAGGCCAATTTCCCTTCAGTTATCAACTCTGTTGATAAACCAAACATTCCTTTCTACCCCCCACCAACATAGCACCACAGTTTCTTTAGAAAATAACCCCCTTTATCTTATTTTAATGGTCTATATCAAGGCACTGTTAAAAGAGGCAATGTTTCTCAAACTTGCCAGCACATTGTTCTCATTAAGCCTTGCACTGAAAGTTGAAGAAAACTATTACATGCAGATGTTGAAATGCAACAGATGACTAGTCTACTATGGCTACAACTTGAATGTACAATTCTTTGATGCAAGACAAAGTTGCAAAGAGGGGTAGTGTAATGCAAAAAATTTCACCCCAACTCGTGCTGCAAGGCTGCAACAGAAGTTTATTGCAACTTGTAGAAAAACAAAGTAACAGGACCTTCAGTTATAGGCTCTTCCTCCTTAAAATCATTAGTCCTTAAAATAGCCAAATCCTTTCAATAATGATACCCTTTTTCCGCATGGGTAACACAGGGGTTTCCTTTCAGGCCGGATGCCGGACACAACGTCTGGTTGCTTGAGATGTAATGTCCAGTAGTTCACACCTGGTTCACACAGTAGTTCACACACCAATTAATCATTTTTTTTAGTGTGAAAATTGGTTTGTTTTGTATTCATTAATCAAAGATAGAGTTGACTATTTTGCGCACTTAAGTAACGCGCACAATCGGCAAAAAAGAGATAATTCCTGTCACATATAATACATCTACTAAAAAATCAGACAATTGCGCTCAGACTGTTAATTATAATTGCCAAATCATGATCAAACATTTCATTTATTTGTGAGTATTTTTTAATGCCTGAAAAGACCTTCCCGGTTAACCAATTCCAGTCCAGGGAATGCAGGAAATTGCATTTTAGAGAGTCCAATTTTAAAAATTTCCAAGGGAAGCATGCCCCCTGACCTCCATGAAAAAGAAGTTTGTACCTCCAGCAGTCAACGTTCACGCCTTTGGTGCTCAAGGCAGAAGCTAAAGCCCGCCCGTTTAACCTCTGAATCTGGTACGTTAAAATGCTACCGCAAACCATGGGGTAAAGGAAACAGCCACTAGCTATTATACAAGAAACTGGGTTAACAGAGAACAAGGAAATTGAGATGTTTCCAATTTCTTCTGTTTCTCATAATGCTTTTGACAATGCAATTCAGATCAAAATGAGATGAGGAAAGTGTGTTTATTTTTGATAATACTTATGTGGTTCACATTGTTACCTTCCACGCTTATTTCAAAGCTGCTCTCATCTGGAATGCTTGTATCGAAATGTTTCACTGGTGTGTTTAGCAATTGAGGTATTACGGAAAAAAGTAAACAATTACAACAAAGTCCGCGTACTTGCTCTGTGATTTTGTGAATGACTATAGCAAATCAATTCAAATGAGGTTTAGACAGTCAGCCATAGAATAAACATTCCTTTACTGTCATCTGAGGAAAAAGCCAAAGTTATGAAAACATTCTGCGAATTTATTTGATAACTTCACAGTTGGGCAATATCAGTGACTAAAAGGCCTCGTAACATATTCCTCAAGTTTTGATTTTAAAAAGACACAACAAATTGGCCATTTTACTGACTCTGTACCCTGCTAAACAAATTTCATGATGAAGTAAAACACGCTATGCAATCTCTCATTTCGTTTGTAATAATAACATAATGAACAAATTTTTTAAGTCAATATATTCAACTTATCGGGATAAGTTCCACAAAATCGAGCTTAAAACCCTCGACTTAGAACCTTTTAAACCTAAAAAAACGCTAGAGCGCCTAAAATCGTTTACACACGAGAAATCTACATGCGTTTCAGTTTGTAATTACGAAGCTAGTTTGCTGTTCTACTTTTCAAGAGTTTTGCGAACCAACCGCAAACAAACCACAAAACACGATGGTTAAATAATTTGAAAGCAAAATCTTACAACAGAATATGCTCTACTAAAGGTGAAATAAATAGCTAAAATTTAGGTTTCAAGAAGGGTAAAAGATAACAGTGCATGTCAAGGTTCGAAACGTAAATTCCGTGACAATCACAAAACTCGAGAATGCACAAAGAATTGCAAGATATCACTTCTTTCCTAACACATAATTTGAGGAGAAAATGTTCAATAAGGTCATTAAAACCAATCAAAGGCTTTATGTCTAAAATTCCCTCTAATTTTGATTACTAAAGAGAGACTTTCGCAGCTTAAATAAATTGTCTCGAATTGCGTGTTGCACGAATTCGGTAAGCTTATAATGTACAGTTTTTTCGAAATATTTCCCGTAGGAAAAGCTCGAATTCAACATGCATTGCAAATTCAAGGTAAGTCACATTTTGTACAGCTTCTTTAACTGCACGTTAAACAACGGTGAATAAAAGAAAATTGACTTTATACGTCTATACAACAACTACATGTCGTACTGGAGCTCGTAGTAAAAAATAAACGGGTAAGCTTACCTTCGCATTCAATAAAAGTGTTCCGTAATGAGCTAAGGGCTTCCGAAAACGTTCGAACGTGTAATGTTAAGGCAATGATATCCTCTTGGACAATCATTGGAACTTCTGCTGCTTCGGTATAATAGCTAGTCTCGCTGTTCACCGAGTTACTGCGATCAGTAAAGTTCACGGACGAAAATGATTCTCTGTGTAGGGAAGCTGTCACAGGTTTGGTGGGTTGACTTGTACTTCGGACATGTCGTATTCCATATCTTAAATCAGGCACCGACTGGCTCAGTTGAATATCTTCCAGTACCAGCGACCCGGCATCGGTGGATTTTGTCCTCCGAGTTTCTAGCGGTGAAGGAATGGGTGAAGAGCTTCGCTGAATTGCTCGCGAAGGATCGGCCGGGCTCGATGGGGGCTGCTTTCGAATGGATTCCTTCAGAACAACAAAACATTCTTTCAATAAATGCTCTTTGAAATAACCCAGATTGCACCACAGAAAAGCTACGAAACCTAAAAGCTACAAACCGGTGTCAATGGTCGTAGATATGGCGGCGATTGTGCATTTGAAGCCGGCGGCACTACTGAAGATCCTGGCTTCGGTTGTTTCTTCTTGGTGGAAGGAAGAAATATTGCTTTCACGGAGGTCATTTTAAAACCTCACAAATCCCGCCCTGTTGCCTTTCACGCCTCGCATTATCACACCATTGTGCAAAGAAGCAAAACTGATCGACATTCAAGACCGTATGAGGTCAAAATTTAACACTTTCACAAAGTCAAAAGACCCGTAACTTCTCCTTTCCCAGCGAGTGTTTGGAGAATGCCATTACGCTCGAACTTTGATTGACAAGCAGTGATGAAACCGCAAGCTTGGTCACGTGGTCAAATAGCATAAATTATTGGAATAAATTTACGAACTGCAGGAACAAAGACAAGTACCTTTGAGGAAATAGGAATTTTACAATTATCTCGAGGAATTTCTTCCAGTGACACTTAATTTTTGAACAGCAATAAATAGCACGGGTTCTGTTTCGAAAGCAATGAAAGATTTCAACAAACATTTCGTTTTCTGTTTACATAGTAATTTTGCCAGACTTAATGACGACGGACCTCTTCCAGACAAGAGTGTTTTCAAATGTTTCAGTCATTTATCGTGTCATTTCATTCCAATTTGAAGTGGTCAGTCACATACACGAAAGTATATCCCAAAAACACAGGTTAATATAACTCCAAACTACCGCGAACGGACAAAATGCGGGTTTAATAAGCGAAGGCATAAATTAAGGCTAATTATTAAAAGCATTTCCTTGATGAAATGAATTGCTACGGGCAATATTCTAAAAAAAAAAAAAAAAAAACACGCTGTCGAAAGCGATCCAATATCACGTTTTTCAGTAGCCTATAAATACAGCAGTTGTTTGTAAACAAGCCTTTTATAGTTTCCTTTGTTATAAATGTGTACTTTTCTTCTTTGGGCTCAACGCATCAATCATATAAACCCTGAGTTTATTTGAGAAAATAAATTGCTTCCTGATACTGTCATTTTGTGGTTTAGAAAACAAGTTTGCTTTCAGTATACATACAGATTCCGGGCAGGAGTCGAAAGCTAACTTGTTTTCTAAAAAGTTTGCTTAACTAAAAATACTTATATAGCGCATTATCCATAAAATGTTCTAATGCGATTTACAGAGTAAAATCAATCGAAGGCTTTCCTAAATAAAAAAGTCTTAACTTAAACCAAGAGAGGACTTTAAAGGAAGAGAGACTTGTGGTAGACCGAATGACCAAAGGAAGAGCGTTCCATAATTAAGGAGCGGCAAATATAAATGCACGATCACCAAGAGTTTTTGTTCGAGAATACTGAAGAAAAATTCCATCGTCAGTACTGCTAGAATAAGGTTGTAGCGAAACGCCGACTTGAAAGCTGAAATGAAGTCTGACAGGTAGGCACGTGCTAAATCATGTAAAACATTAAAAGCCAATAATTAAGAATATTTTACTCTAGTTAATCTATATTATATTTTTTGTATAGCTTTTATATTATATGATTTTCGTGTATGAACAAATAAATAAATAAATAAATAAATAAAAGAATAAATAAACAAATAAAATGGTTAGTAAAGGCGATTGAGCAGAGGCATTCAACAAGAACATGAATACTTAAAATGTTCTCGTTTGGAAATAATGTGATGGAATATGTTAAGCCTGGTGAATAGATGAGAATGATGTATTTAATCAGTAAATGCCACATTTACTGATCAAATTCATCATTCTCATGTTCTCCTTTGTTCCCTGGTCGTTTTGTGACCTTTTAAAGACATACAGTACTGTGCACATGCAAAGTAATACAAATTGAACTGATTGGATGCTTCAGTTGACAATTTCCAACTGAAAGTTGTAGGAAATTATGGAATTTAATTCCCCGAAATTATTACTCTGCGAGCAATAGTGGTTTGTCCACCGGACGTGGCGTAGCGTCCGGTGGACAAACCACTGCTTGCTCGCAGGGTACGAATTACTCGTTGGTTTTACGAGAACGGCTAGCTCTCACGAAATATTTACCGCAACGAAAAGCAAAGTAATTAGTTTTTTAGTGTTTAAGAAATTTTGAGCTGCAGATTTTCTTTTACAGATATCTATCGAAATAAACAGTTGGGTACTCCTTGAGATAACAAAATAAACATAAAAATACCTTATATTTTTTTCTTTTATACCTAAAAATCGCTGTACTAGAGCTTCAGGCTGGGCATGGTAAAGCAAGTCTTATAAGTGCTTTCAGTTGAGGCGTCCGACGACTTATTCCGAATTTCGATTAAGCGATTCCGATTTAAAAGACCTTCCCAACACTGATATCCACCGAAAATAACTGTTCGGTGCCTTGGTTTGAGAAAAGAAAATAAACAAAAAAATACATATATATTTTTATTTTATACCTAAATCGATTTTTACTATTCACTATGTATATGTCTGAGTGTCAGCACAGGATATAGTCAAGCAAGACTTTTCCGCGTCTAATCACAACTTCCATGGTATGACAATACTCGCCTTTTGAAGAGGAATTTTCACGGTGATTTAGCTGTATTTCGATCAAACGGCTCAAATATTTGACAAAGAACCTAGCTGTTTTGTAACAGGAAATTGCTCTTAAAACATCGGGAAGAAAATATTAAGGTTTTTCTCGTACGAAGAACAAACCATAACCAATTTTAACGACTTCTCCAAAATACACAGGAAGATCTTGAAAAATTTGGCCAATTTAGTGAAGGTGCAATCCACTTCCATAACATTACTGTTTGTAACTTTAGAAACTCTTGACAGTTATGCTGACATTCGGCACTCTTATTTCTGAATTAAAAAAAGTCATCTTAATTATAATTCAATCATAAATCATAATATTTTTCTTCACTTTTCATTACTTTTTACTCTTTTGACAAATAATGTATTCAAAACTGACTTTTTTAACGCCTTCAATTAGTAATTCGTTTACGTATGTCCTTAACACCGCCTGCCTAGTTTGCAGGCGGTGTTCATTTGTAAGTAACTTTTGGAAAACTTAATAAACTTGAACTTGAACTTAAACTTGAGCTTCCATCCTAGTTATCCGCAGCCAAACGTAATTAATAGTATTTTCTGTACATTAGTAGGGTTATTGTTAACAAATCTCTACCATTATTTTAACGATCACGATTCCATTGAAACAAATACGCTTTTAGGCTATTCATAGACACTTAATATAGGTGACACTGCTTCTCCAACTAATACCGCCATCATATAAGCATCAGCATCAAGAGTGTTTATATCAAGAATTCGAAGTAAGATAAGTGCCAACTCAGTTTTGGAAAATTATCAAGAAGTAAACAGTCACGCACAATCAACAGCTTTCGTTTGAATGATCACACATGAATGAAGATTCCATTTACGCATGCGCTCAGTACTGACCAATCATATCTTACGGCACATGCACACAGTAATAAATTATTCGGGAAGTCCGTCAACTTAGCTACAGGCAACAGGGGATGCCAAATGTTACTTACCATAGAATTTCTAAAAATATTGTAACTAAGCCAATTCAAAGGAGAGTATCTTCTAAGTTTGCTTCAGGGAAAATCTGAGGATAGTATTCAACCATAACTTAGGGACGGACCATTAGAAAAGTGATGGGGGGGGGGTGGGGAAAATACAAAAAAAAAATTCGTGCAAGCCAAAATGCCTGAAAAAAAAATTCTTGCAAGCCGAGACGGAAGAAAAAAAAATTCTTGCAGAAGGAGATTAAGGAATTATTATAGAAAATACCTTTTAGGGTTTTAATGACAAAAAAATTTCTTCCAGAATGCCCCAAAATGGCCTTTTTAATGTTTTGAAAATCTAAATTTTTTTGTGGAAGTTTGTTTTGTATGAACAACAAACCAACCTCACATTTTGTGGCGTGGCTGGAATTTTCCCTTACTACAACTCAGTATTTTGTTTTGTGTTTGTAACTGGTAGTAAACCCAATAATCACGAGCAATAGGTCAATTAGTTTTGAAGAAAAACGATTTTGTCAGTAAAACGCTTCCAGCATATCTGCTTATCCATAAAGCGCTTTATAGTTTTATTCGTTGGGCCACAGGGTGCTTTATGGTTACAAAATTTAAAAAACTGAGTCATTTTCAAGAAGTCCTCTTTTAAAAACGCTTGTAGGAGCATCTAGATTGAAGGACAAGTGTTCACTTTATTCACCACAAAATGCTCTGTGGCTCATTGTCAATACCACAAAGTGCTCTGTAGGCAAATTAAAACCGCACAAAGTGCTTTGTGATCTGGTGATCGAAAGTACTTTGTATCTTGTGAATGACTTGCTGTTTACTGAAGGATTAAGGCGGTCAATAATCGACATAGTTTTAAAATAATTTATGTTTAAAGCTTTTACTGCAAAAATCAGGATGTAGGACAAATTTGCTTTGAATATAGTACGGTGAACCCTTTCTATTAAAAAGACGCACATCGTCGGGACCGACTCCAACTGTCTGGCTTAGAGAGGTTTCGGGCTTATAAAAAGTAGAGGTATTAAGGTGACACCAGTAATACTGAGATAACAAGCTAAACCGATGCATAATGACTACACGCGGCTGTATTACGTCCGTCTGAAGTCGTGGGAGAGGAACACAAGAGGGAAGGGACTGCAAAAATGTACAGGGAAACCATGCACCCCACAAGGCTTCCTCCTTTCACACTGCATTTACATCTATGAGAAGCTTTTGCAGTAAATGTATCCTTTATGTATGTTTAGTGAAAATACAGTGTGTATGAGAAAGGCACACGTGGAAAGAATTGAATAGTTTCATTCATCAGCATCATGTTATAACGAAAGTGTTAAAGAGGCAAATTCTAGTAATAGTAGCACCAACACATAAATGAAACATTCTACAAAAATATATTTAAAAGAAGCAAGATCATACATATAAGTCTGATCATATACAAAAAATATCATTTGCATTTTAATCATTGTGATATAAAGTAAGAATCAACATTTCACTGTGCTAATGATACTCTATCGTGTATAAAATGAAAGGGGACTGTGTCTGTAGCAAAAGAGTATCCATGTAATATTAAGCAAAAACATTAACAATCCCACCATGAATTTGACTTTTAAATTTTAAGTAAGTTGAGATTATATACTACTTGAAGTGTTTGTTATGAAATATTTCATAAGATTTCTTGGCGCCAACAGTTTTGAAAAATTTTGAATCAATTCTTATTAAAATGTGTTAAAAAGTAAACAATCAATAAACAGACAGTACATGAAATTTGATTTAAATTATTTTAAAATGATGACCAGTCTTTTATTTAAGTATGAGGCTGATTTTACTACCAGCACTAGATACTAGGTTTCGTTGTTTTTGTTTAGTTTTGACCATTATGCTGTAATTTTTAGATATTGTCTCAGGGGTTAAAGGTAATCATTCCAAGCCCACAAAGTACAACTTTTTTTTAAAAATCCTTTATTTAATTTTTTTTTTCTGGAAAACAACAAAAAAAAAAAAATTCGTGCAGAGGGTATCAACTGAAAAAAAAATTCCTGCACAAGCACTGAGCATAAAAAAAAATTCCTGCAGACTGAAAATCCCCCACCCCCCCCATCACTTTTCTAATGGTCCGTCCCTTAATTGGACAAAAAGAAACACACCCACTGCGAAAGTAATGCTCAACAGGCACATCAGTGTTCCGATTTAAAAGCAAAGACGTGAGCATTTTATTCCCAGAATGTAGGATCCAAACTTATATTAGCGCCAGCTTGTGCTACATAACAAACAGAGCCTCACTTTGCAACGCCAGGATTTCATCCAAAGCCTACAAAAGAGAGCCTGTACAGCAAAATAAACCGTACCACGGGAAAGTACTGCTCTATAGAGTTAATTGCGGATTTTCTCCACAGACTAAAAAGTTAGAACTACCTTTCAGTATAAAAAATAGTACAAATGGAAAGTACTGCTTAGTAGCCAGTTTCAGTTTGAATGTAACATTTTAGGCTCTGTTCCACAGACTTAAAAATAAGAACTACCTTGTACAGCATAATCACCAGAAAATACTGCTCAGTAGATTTCATTTGAATGGTCACACTTTAGGATTTTATCCACAGACTTAAAAATTAGTATGATCTTGTACCGTATAATAAATAGCTCAACTGGAAAGTATTCACCTCGATAGCTTTCGTCTAAATAGTCACACTCTAGGATTTTCTGATAGAGACTCAAAGCTATAAACAATCTGAAACAGCAAAAAAAAAACAAAAAACAGTAGCCTGCGAGCAAGCTCTCTTGGGGGTGGGGGGGCGGGAGGGGGAAAGAGGAGAGAGCTTTCTCCTCTTTCCCCCTCCCGCCCCCCACCCCCAAGAGAGCTTGCTCGCAGGCTAAAAAAACAGTGCCACAGGAATCCATCACGCGACCCTTTTTCGTTTTGAATGGTCATAGATATAATAGTAAGATCTTGATCAAGAATTAAAACCACTTTGTACATCGTCATATTGTACATATAAGATGAGATAAAAAGTTCGCTTAGGAAAATACTCTTAGTCATGTCCAAGAGCTTTCATCAGTAGACTTTTAGCCGACATAAGGTAAACGTTACTGAACATGCAACCTTCAGCATACAAAAGTCTGCTTAATGTATAAAGCGCATGTCCAAAGTCAAACGTTGTCAGGCTTCACACTAAAGCTTTTTGTCACTCGAAGTTCAACTGGTCGTTATATCGATCTTAGCTTGAGCATCAGGTGTCTCAGGTAGGAATACCCAACGACACTTTTAGAGAAAATTACTCCTACGTTGCACTAAGCACTAGCTGAGTGTCCCTACGTCAATCTTGGTTACTATTTAACGTTCCTTGGGAAAAAATACCCGCTCTTCTGCTCTGCCAGCGAGCAAGACTTTTAAGAAATGAAAATCTCAGCCAGCTGTAACTGTGATGTCTGTCAACTAGCCAGCAAGCAAGTCAGCTTGTAGGTACGCAGCATCTTCCCAAGACTTAATTTGTTTATATATCTTTGTGTCATCGGCAAACATGGCAACATGGCTCATCAGGACCGAATCGGGCAAGTTAGTCACATGGATGAGAAATAACATTGGACCTTGAGTTACTCCGGAGCTGAAAGGCAGAGGATCAGAGGTTTCACCCAGCACTGTTACACGTTGGTAGTGACCCATCCGCTAAGAGCTAATTTCACATACAACAGTGGAGCCACCGTTATTTCCTGGCGCACTACTTGTCTTCAAATATCCGATTGGTAAAGACGGCGTAAGAGCGAAAAGTCAAATACGATTTTTTACGAGCCTGACAGAGGTCTTGACAGGCAGGAAAAACTAACGAGACATTTTTACCCAGCTATAACCAGTGTTTTAATAAAAAAAAATCTCAGCAAATTAAACTAGATATTTAGAAACGTTCCAGCCAATTAACGGTATAATGTATTCAGTTCCCAGCCAGCTCTATTCCAACCTGCAGCCGTGACGGGTTTTTAGTCAGCGGCCCCATCAGGTACTCTTGATCCGAGGTCTTCCTTAGGAAAGACTGATGCTCCTAATATTAATCAAGCTAAATAGCCTCATTAATAGCCATAATACAAAAAATATAATATAGAAGATATAGTATATATTAAAACTTCGGATGAACGAATTGATAATTTATCGAGACACCATCGCAGTTATATGCTCATCTTAAAGGGGCACTGTCACGGGGATTTTGCTGTATGTTGCATGGTAACGACTGCTCAAATATTTGACAACGAATCTATTCTCTGACATACTAAAAATATGTGACTCGTAAAACCTCGCGAAACTAGGGCTAGGTGGACAGTTGATTTGAAGTTAAGGAATCTGCTAAGGCAGCTAGAAAGTATGAATTGTCTCATTCTTTATGATAGTGAGAGAGAGGAAAGTGTGCCCTTTGGATAACCCCACCCTTGTGCAAGTTGTGTGATCACACCCACTCTGCATGTACGATGTCATCCCCACAGACTGTGGGAGTGACACACTGTAATTAGCAGGACGTTAGGGATGCCACCTGGAATGATCTCTCCGAGGAAGAATAAACAATTTCAAGCGATGTTTTTAAAGTACACTGGAGGAACTTGAAAAAATTGGCTAATTTCCATCCTTGCCATCTGCAACGAAAGATGATTGATTTCTGTCACTCGTGGTTTCTGCGCACTAGTAGGGTTATTATGTTAACGAAAACAGACCATTATTTTGAATGTTTACATCATTGAAATATGTTTTTCGGCTATTCAAACGACACTAAAAATTTAAGCAGCTACGAAAAGAAAGCCTTAAAAAAATATGTACCTTTATGGGTATACCGTGAACTCATCAGCTCTCGCTGGTACGCAGAAATCATGAGTTCGAATCTCGTTCTCCCAATTCCATCCTGAATTTTTTTGGAGCCTTTTTTCGCAGCTCAGCTAAAGTTGATTTCGATGGTGTCTCTTTTATTATTATTATTATTATTATTATTATTATTATTATTATTTATTATTATTATTATTATTATTATTATTATTATTATTATTATTATTATTATATGGCAGTAAAAACTTCTGGATGCCCAGATTACCTAAACAATGATTGGGCGGCCAGCCGTTTAGCCAATCAATGTAACGACCAAATTACAAATTAATTATTATTATTATTATTATTATTATTATTATTATTATTATTATTATAAAATGTGAATAGGTTTTTAATAGCTCTTTTTCTATATACTTTTAACTTGTAAATAGCAATTTGTGTGGAATATTTTAATAAAGAATTTTCATTATTATTATTTTTATTATTATTATTATTATTATTATTATTATTATTATTATTATCACTATTATTTATTTGGACAACAGTGGTTATATTTATCTATTTATTCACTTATTTTTTTTTAACTATTTATCTGTTTACATTGTAATAGATCATGTAATTGTTATGATTATTTGATTGATTGATTGATCGATTGATTGATTAATTCACAGATTGACTGAGTTGTTAGTTGATTAATTGATTGATTGATTGTACGATTGGCTAAATGATTGATTGATAGACTGATTCATCCATCGATCAATCGAACCTCCACAAAACTATGATTGAACTTTAATCATATTTAATATGCCCTTCGCTTTATGTTTTCTGATTGAGCAACTAGCTGTTTAGTAAAAAAAGAAATATATATTTATTTTTTTAAGTAGTTTGTTTGAGATATTCACCTCGTGTATTTAAAAGAATAAGCAAACACACAAATTAAACTGACAAAAAAGACAAAAAATAGATACCTACATATAGGACACAGCCATGTAAATCCAGAGTAGTTAATCAACAAATTTATGTACCAGGGGCTCTCCATGTAAGCGCAGTAGGGTTTATTGAGAGCTCCTGCTCCTAAGCTATTAATAATACTTCTGTAAGAAAACATTGAACGGGGCAAATAAAGCATTGATTTGATTTGACTGTCGGATAAACATTATTTCATTCTCAATTTTACCGAAAATTGATGACAGCGAGAACGCGTTGAAATCACTCACCACCGCGGACTTCACGAGCGCCAAGGAACTTTTCCCGCGAGCTCGTGTGTTTTGCGTGCGCTTGAATACCATCGCGAGAAAACAAGGAATGTTTTGATAGTCAACTGGCAAGAACAACAGTTAAATTTTATATTATACTACGCGTACGGCTTCAGGTTTAAAAACAAATCTCGTGTATTCACTGAAGACCAATTGAATGTATGCGTAAAAAGATTCACAACATACCTTTTAAACTTGAGGCGCTGACTGACTTCTTAAAAAGGCCCAAGTTGCGTTTTCGAAAACGGCTCACCGATTCTGCCCAAGAGTGACTTCTTTTGAGTTCGACCCTCTTGACTTTACTTGTTGGAGATCCCAAAATCTTTGATCGGTTTGTAACCTCGCTGTTCGCAGCCATTTATACTCGCCTTTTGATTAAATCCTACCTATTCACGTAAATTTTCATCCAGCCTTTTTCACCGCGGTCTGACGTATATTACTACCTAGTTGGTGCACGTCACAACTGTTCAGGACTTAGACATAACTTGTCCGACTTATGGGTAAACAAAACCGGCATTCTGCACGCACGATCATGAAATATCGCTTGATATGTTGCATTGTTAATGTCGTGTGTTTCTCCCATGAGGTCGACAATTATCCGGGGCACTCCCTTCCGCAATACACAAGGGACAGATATTGTTTGTGTAGTGAACAAATTAAACACATTTATAATGTATGTATAACTGATTTTGTCTCAAGAAAAATCAAGCCAATTAATTATCGGGGGCAACTATTAAACGAGTAATATTTCAAATGTCGTTTTCTTGTTTAATCTAACATAGTTTGATTTGTTCGGGTTTTAAAGCTGAGAGGAACATGCCGGACCCTATGCCCCGAAAGCTGTTACTACTTTCGTTCACCAGAAAATCTTAGCTGTCTTTACAGAATTTTTCGTCCCTTTGAAAACAAGAAAATAATTAATTTAAAATAATTTTTCAACGTGACAAAGTGCGCTAGAAAAAAACCTTGGTTTTTCAATCTGAATTTCTGAGGTGATTAAGGCCTCTTAATCAGTTCACCGAAAAAAACCGTTGGTTGTCATGGAAAAACTGCAAGTTTGACACGAAAATATTCTAACCATATTCACCATGAAGAAATAAAATCTTTTCTCAGTCTGTAAGCGGTTTCAGAAGACTTCATAATCAATTCACTGCACTGAAATGCAGCCACTTGGAATCTATACTGAAAACTTGACAAATGTTCCAAATTCGTTTGTTAAACTGAAGCTTTGTGTAGCAAACTGGGTCGTCGTTAAATACTGCTCAGTAGCCGCTTAGTAACACCTTTATAGCACAGTTAAGGATTTTATCCACAGACTCAAAAGTTAGAACCACCTTGTACAGCGTGATAAACAGGTCTGTGCAGACCTTTACAGGAAACTACTGCTCATTAACTTTCATTTGATTGATTACAATTGAGCATTTCGTCCATATCCTCAAAAGCTAGAACCGCGTAAGTTGATTCCAGGTAAAGAATAACAATGATACGCGGAGAACCAGGAGCCCATCCTGCGAGAACCAACTCGACAATTTCCTAACCAGACAGGGAGTGACCAAAGTTTCAATATCACACCAAAACAAATAAAAGACAACGATAACAGCAGATTTCAAACAGTCTGTCTTTCCAGGCTGAGAGGTATTCAAATAAGTACACGTGAACGCAACGCGTGGGCACGTGAGCGCACGTGATGATGATATGTGTTATGATTCGTGCGACAGGCGATTTTCGCGCGCGGAGTTCAGGATTTTTCTCGCGCACGTCTACGTACCACTTAGCCGACGGAAAAGGCTGTTCACAGTTTACATTAACAAGAAACAGCATAATTTATTCTTGATCCATGATTCACATGGTATAAAGACTTCACGAGGCGGAAAGTACGTGTTTTCCTTGAAGAGTCAGCATGTTTGACAGCCGGGTTAGGGCGTGCGCTGGGCTTGAAATCCATGCTCACAGATCTAGCCACTAGCTATGTAGTCCTGTGTAGCCTCGGCCACATACATACACGTTTGTAAATAGCCATCTGGTTTATCTCCTCTTTGCTGGGGTTAACGTCGTCTTTCCGGTTTCATTAACAAGAAGTGTTTTACATGAACTACGAGTCAACCTCGTTCCCACGTCTCTTCTTCCCGCCCCAAGAGCTCTTGGGGGTGGAAGAAGAGAGACCTTGGGAACGAAGTTGACTGCTATCATATAACAAACTGGTACATCAGGGGAGTGGGGGTGGGGTGGGGTGGGGTTACTCTCCTGTGTAAGCTATACAGGTAAGTACAGCCTCAAAGGTTATGGTTTTTGAGCCGTTTTGGTCTGAAATCGGGAACATGGCTGATTCACTTAGCACGAGTATTCCTCGCTGTCTGTTTCATATCGTAGATTTTAACCATTTTGGTCCGAAAGCCTGAGAACGGGTATGGATTTTACAAACCGGCCTCTGCAAATGGATCTGGATTTTAGACGCCAGGTCTGAAAAAGGGCACCGGAAAATTACATATTTTGATCTGAAATAGGATCAGGGTTTGGAGAACTGAGCCGCACACCCCAACTAAAACTTCCGAGAAGTACCCATCCTATATGATCTTTATGTATCCGACTGTCGTATCTACCCGAAAATATTCGTGTGTTACTCGTATGAAACGAGGGGAGCTCGGAGGGAGGGGAAAGGAAGCACCCGCCATAAGTCTTTTCCCGTGCGCGTCCGATTCCCGCCCACGCGACACAGCGGCAAAATGAGTGCGCATGCTCCGCAGATTTGTGATTCGAGCGACACCGCGGCAAAATGAGTGCGCATGCTCCGGAGATTTGTGATTCAAGCGTGAATCAATTACAAATGCTCCACTTCAATCGCCAAATTCACACCTGTTACCACAATATTTTTTAGATATGTGATGGAGGAAGTTCGAAGGAACCTTTCCTGAAAGCAACAACCCTATCTATTTTGATTTGGGCTTATCCACGCAAAATGAGAACAAGCAATGGGAATTTTAAAAATGTCGCCATTTTGCCGAGTAAGATTGCTCACGTGTGGCGAGCATGCGCACTCATTTTGCCGTGTGCCCTGTCACGCAGGATATCACCGCGCATGCGCCTAATCGTGCGCTAGGCTGGACTCTTCTATAAAAGTGGCGGGACAGTTTGTGTAAAGTTTGAAAAGTACCCCTTAACTTGAAAGGCACCACAACCTCGTCAACTTGTGGTTTGAATAGACCCTGATCACTCGGCGGCCATGTTGAGTCTCAGGAGAATATAAAATATTTGTTTTTGCACGGCACGTCTCGCACTGAATTCGCGTCTGGCCGAGGCTTGTTGTGCAAAAAGAAAGCTTTTTATTCCCCCGAGACTCAACATGGCCGCCGAGTGATAAGGGTCTATTGAACTTTATCCTTGAAATGGCGCCATGCCCAGGTGCCAACGCTTTTCGCGGAAAGAGCGGGAAAACAGAGGCATAGGGCTTGATGGGAAGGACGCGAAACGCCAAACCACGTTCGACGAAAGAGAGAGACTGGGGACGAGGCAGACCCCTAAGAGCAGGCTTTAGAAGGTCCGTCAACCTCGTTACCAGGGAAAACGAGGTTGAAGGTTCTGCGTTATTTTGGCCGACATAACCTGATGATACCCGGATAAGGGTACCAACCCTGACGAATTTTAACCCCTTAAGGACGGTGCCTACTAATAGCGAAGTAGTTTTGGGCTGTTAATGACTATGCGGGAAAGGCAGGTCTTAGCAAGGGCTATGGAAATCCAAAAAGAAAATTGGGGATAACCACGCATTTTTTGAGATAATTAAACAACAATTATTCTAAAAAGCAGTAAAATACAAAGTAATGCATGGCATTTTCTTCCAAATTTAAGCTTTATTATCTCTGAAAAATGCATGGTTACCCCCAATTTTCTTTTTGGATACTAAGAGCACTTGCTTAATTCTGCTTTCTCCTCATAGTTTAAAACCGCACAAAAATATCCCTGTATAACTAGGCACCACCCATAGGAAACCCCAGTATCACGAGATGCGCAGAACGTATGCGCAGTAACAATAGTAGGCACCGTCCTAAACGGTCCAGTCACTTAAAAGGGAAGCCCCCTCTCTCGAGGCTCCAGCACAGAACGTAGTAGTTTTATGAAGAAGTCAAAGTTGACTAAGATGTCACTTTTATTCGTTCGTTACAGCACATTATACGATGGAATTCTTTTTACATCCGTATTTACGGACCTTTACACATCTACATCTTAATTCTCTACAATATAACATCGAGAATTCTTTAAAATTTACAAACTCGTTCATAATTTTTGACTAAATATACTTTTTACAAGATGTCATGTATAAGACTGGCAGAGAATTTTGTTGTTACGTAAATATAACGAAAGTCAAGAGAGGATGACTCTTGCAAAAGTACATTAAATGTTTTTTGTCTTGGAAAGAAATTGTTCGCAAACTTTTCATACACGATTTTTTAAAACAAAAACACGTTAAAAGCTTGAAGCAACCGAAGGAAATGCCATTTTCCACTTTTTACTGCGCTTTTCAATAACATACGGACACTGAACTTCAACCCAGCTAATGATTTGCGTGTTTTACTGCCGTCAATCATAATTACGGTGACAAGCAACTCACCAGAAAAATACAGAAACCGACAAAGTGGATCGAAATTCGCCAATCACAGCGCACGAACGTTTTGTTTTCCAGGAGGTCCGCTGCAGTGATTGACGGCAGTGAAAAGCGTAACGGTTGGTTGAATTTTGAAGTTTAGAGTCCGCATGTTATTGAAAGGCGCAGTAAAGGGAGTTCAAGATTTCAAGATTTTTTGCTGAGCTGCCCAAAACTTTATACAAACCAAGCTGTCTAAAAACGACGTTGCGTAATACGAAAATGTAATTTGAGAAAGAAAACACTGTTTAACGTCTTCGAAAAGTATGTGTTTGGATAATATAGGAAGGGTAAAGTAGCCTATATAAATAATAATTTTCTACAATTATAAAATACGCCGCACGGAGTATTGTAAATTATTGCGAACGGGCGCTGTTGGAATAGTTGTTAAATAAACTGTAAGAAGGGTAACAAGGAATTATTACGTGATTGTGAAGAGTAAAATTTGTTTAATATTAAACATTTTAAGGTAAAAGGTTACTTGAGTCACACAAGAGCCTAGAGTGGCCTACAAGGCCCAAATATAACACGGTTTCTGTAGTATGAAGCAACTAGGAGTATTGTTACTCCCCCCTGGATGAGATGCTAGTCCATCGCAGGATTACCCCCTCCCTTCCCCCAGCGGTATGTCGCCGAGACCCATTTACACACGTGTACAGGCTCCTGATGTGTATTAATCCATACACTCTTTTTGTGCTTTGTGCGTGTTCCGCACGTGATGGACGTAGCGAACGGCGAGGCCGCGAGCCACGAGAAACGCGGGCGCAGAGGGAAGGAAAAAAATACTGTTTCCTCCCTCTCCCCAATCCCTCCTCCCTCCTGATTCTAATTTTCATAATTTTACCCTCACATTGCGCGCGTGATCTAAGAAAAAAAAGGACGACAGCTCGCAGTCTAGAGGAACTCTGTTGTTTTGGGAAGGTTCTCAGGTTAATGGGTAAAGGCCAAGAGAGGATGAAGGTAAAGGTAGAACTGTGTTATTTGGGAGCTAATATCATGCATCTTGTTATTCCTATTAAAATCAGGATTGTCCCAAAAGAATACTCCCTTAATTTCATACCATCATTTATGTCAATTGTGTACTATATGGAAGTTTAGTTAGGTAACCTGCGGCGCAAATAAATTTTTAATTAGCGTACTGTTATGTTTCAGTATAATTAGGACCAACTGTAAAGCCTTGGTCAAACGGCACATGATAGTCAATGACAGTTAAAACTCGCGCGCTCGTTTGACCACCAACTATCATTCACATCGAGCATGTTCACATTTTTCATGATAGTTGATGACCACGCGCATGATAGCCGAGGATAGTTTTTCGGTCAGCTGTTTTCTCCGCCAGCGTTCTCGAGGTTTATCCTCCGTTAGTTCCTCCAACAACTCAAGGAAAATGATGCAGGCTGCCACCTTCTTTCGCCGAGGAAAAATTCACCCGTGCGAAGTTTTGTAACGTAACGCCATGTTTGCAATGTTTACATTTGGCAGGTACCTGAGACAAGAGGCTCACGGTGAACCATCCTCGGCTATTGCGAGTTTCTTTGAGTCGTTTGACCACCTGCTTGATAGTTGATAATAGTTGATGATAGTTTTGACTATCATCAACTATCATCGACTATCATGAGCCGTTTGACCAGGACTTCAAAAGTCACCGAAGATTCCAAAAAATAATTCATCACTCTTAAAGGTGGATTTTAAGCTCATCAATCAAGTCATCCACACTTACTTTGTTATCTGTTGTTGAACAAGTTCTTAGTGAGTTTTCTATTAACTCGGCTGAAAAGTCCAACTGATTTACAAGGTTGTAGTTATTAAGTAGACGTCGAGCTTCGTCAGCCTCAATAAGACCTGTAGTGAAAACAAATGCAAGCAGAAAAACGTTATAATTATTATTATTATTATTATTATTATTTCTATTATTATTCTTATTATTCTTATTCTTATTCTTATTCTTATTCTTCTTCTTCTTCTTCTTCTTCTTATTATTATTATTAATATTATTATTATTAACCTCTAAGTCAGGGAATTCAAGATAGTGAGAGTATTGGTTTGTTTGGCAAAAGACTTAAAAAATTCTTACTTTGTCACATAAACTCTTTAAAGAGCTACACACTCGTTTTCTTCTTGTTTGTTAGTTTGTTTTGTTTTTTTTGCTATTTTTCCCTTAAAAAGAACCCAAATAATCTAATTACATATTCAGTACCCGAAACTCACATTATTTACTCTATATTCCTAGGAAGCATATGGTCCATAAGCCCCCCGGCTTCTATATAGCCTTCCTTGCCAAAGCCTTTTTTTTTTAATATCTAACATTTACTGTAAATGTAAGTATTACACTATATGTATGCTTGTATATTTTTATGGTTTATGGCAAATAAATTGAAACAAGTTACTGCAATTACGAAAATTTCGAATGCAGGGGACCACACGACGCGCAAATAAACTGTTCTGAATACGATTACGCAGGATCTCTTGCAGTAGAGGTGCACGTGCCAGACGTCACTTTACGTGTAAATAAACCAAATTTTTAAGAACCGTTTGTTTTTTTCTCATTGTTTCTCTTAATAGAGGGACAGCTTTTTCGCAGTAACTTTTACAAAAACATAGAAACAAGTATGGAATAAAAAAAATCGAGTTTGTGCTTTCATTCAGTTCCTACCTACCTGACTGATGCTGATCACAGACATACAAAGCATTTGCCAACTTCATAAACCGCTTGACTTTACTCTCTTCCTCAAAGTAATGTGCTGGGTCATAATCCTTATCATCGCCATACAATTTCTGTTTCTGATTCTTTATAATCTGCTCAATTTCTTCTTGTTCTTTTTGCACCTGTCGTTTTTGTTCAATCAGATGATGCTGACGTCTCAACAATTCCTTGCGCCTGTCCTCCAATTGTTTTGTTTCTTCCTCAGGATCTTCTGACATCATGTTATCTCCACTGCCTCTCCTCTTGGGAATTTCTCGATCTCTTGAGTTTGCGACCTGAGAATCTCTTTGCTGCTGACTGAAGCCGCCTCTCACCCTGTGCTCCTCCAGCCGTTTCACTACAAAATTTTTCAATTACAGTTGAACCTCTCCACAACGGCCACCTTGGGGACAGAAGAAAGTGGCCGTTGTGGAGAGGTGGCCGTTATGGGGAGGTGGGGTTGTAATATGACACCTTTTTTTCGGGAAGTACAACATGTTTATTGTGCCAAGTTCATGCTTACTGTAGCCTATAATGACAATCCAATCTTAAATAATATATATAGATAAAAAACACAATAAAACGTAAATAATGTTTTGAATCAAAATGTTTACCGGAAAGACAAAACGAGCAAAGTTCGCAACATTCGCTATATTATTCTAGACAATTTATGCTTACTGCAGCATATAAATGGCACACAATTAAAGTACGTATATCATTAAAATGGATACAGAAACGTAATTTTCCGAAGACAAATGTCGAATACTGCATCCGTTTATAGAAAAAGGCTTTTACACATGAAAAAGAACTGTACACTGGCCGTTGTCGAGAGGTTATTTTGGCAGTTGGGGACCCGCTTTAGTGGCCGTTGCCGTTGGAGAGAGGTTTAAACAAGAGTTAATGTATGGACTGTCCGCCGGGGCAAAAAAGTGGCCGTTATAGAGAGGTGGCCGTTAGTGGAGGTTCGACTGTATTATTATATTACAAAATTATCAAATTAATACTAGTAACAATCAAAGTTAGGGAGTGTGTTCGATGATCTCGATCCCAGGCTCTCTCTCCTTTGCCAAGTTGGTGATGATGTCATCCGCCCCTGCAAAATCTGCGGGGGATGCCTGATACGCTTCCCAAGATCCATTCATTCAATCAACGTTGTCCCATACAATCTCGACTCCAATCTGTATTAGGAGTGCGTTCTTACTATGTTTAACGGGTTTATTGTTTGAAAAGTGCTCAAATCAGTTAAATGAATATTTTATTACAATTCCCTTGAAATGGATATTTGCCCAACTTTTTTAAATTCTGATTATCATTCCAAGAAGCATAGGTTTGTTATTTTTTGTTTTTGTTGTTAAAATTGTTTCGCAGTGCATATGGAAATGGTAAAATGTTAGGTATATCACGCATGGCAATTAACAGCAATCTCCATGGGCGATGCCATGATTGTCATGAATGCTGAGAGTTGCATTCTATTCTTGCAATTACAGTTGTACATGAGCTACAGAGGTTGCATACAACAGTTGCAAGTAAAAACTGCTTTCCTTACCTAAGATGTTTTGTTGTTCATCATATATATCCTTTGAACCCGAACCACTGTCTTGAGATGGATACCTTCCCTCTCGGCTCAGCCCCTTAAGGGGCTGTCTTGTTTCCCAAACTGGCCTGGATGGAGGGGTCTCTAAACCACGCCTACCATCCCTACTTTGACTGTGGCTTGAAGCAATGTTAGGTGCAGGAAGAGGCAGGGCTCGATCAACAAAGGACAAGAATTCAGGCCAGCTGAGGAAGGATAAAAAGAGCTTCACTAAGATAAGATTAAGGCTCAATGTCAACCTGGGAAGGGGGAGGGTGACTGGAAAGTTTTATATAGGGGGCTGTACCCCAAGATCCAAACCTTTACTCTTTTATATACTATTTTTCAAAGGAATGTAACCATTTCATATAGCTTTCATAGCAAATGGTTCCTGTTTAACATACCTACCATTAATCTTGTACCTAGAGTCCTCAGGCTCTTTGGCCAGCAGTTGGTCGGCAGGAGAGACTCTGGGGAAAAGGAATTTTGTTACCAAAGGATTTCTGAGGTAAAACAATGCAAGCTGTTACGAGGCAGCCGATAAAAAATTAAATTTTTTTCGAATTTGCTAGAATTTCTCCTGGCAACCAACCGCTGGCCAAAGAGCCCAAGGACATCTCTTGTTGGTTGGTCTGTTCAAGATATTCTGAAACATCCTTTAACTAATACCAAAGTATTTTTGTGCGGTGTATGACTATGCAAAAAACGCAGATCTTAGCAAGGGCTATTGGAATCCAAAACGAAAATTGGGGGTAGCCACGCATTTTTTAGAGATAATTAAGCAATAATATCTCTAAAAAGCGCCAAAACATGGGATTTCTTTTCCTAAATTGAAGCCTAATTATCTCTGAAAAATGCATGGTTACCCCCAATTTTCTTTCGGCCTACCAAAAGCATTTGCTAAGTTCTATTTTCTCTGTATAGTTTTAAACCTCACAAAAATATCCCTGTATTAGCAGGCACCACCCATAGGAAACCCGAGTATCTCGAGATGCACAGAACGTATGCGCAATAACAAAAGTAGGCACCATCCTTTAAAAATATCTAAAGGACAGTTTACCCTATCCTTTGAATACTTCAGCTTGTGAAATCCCTACCATTTTATATATCCACAGCCTGAAAATTTGAACCCTTTTTGGGCATAGCCTCCGATTAAAGTCATGTACCACCCCCAGCCACATCATCTCTACATACCATCACTTGCCACAAAGTTTACCCGGCAAGTTTGCCCTCATTTTACTAATTTTAGTCATTAAGTACAGCATGCAAACTTGCAGATTATGTATGTTTTACATGGACAATGTATTATTATAAATTTATTTATGGCACTAAAATTGGTTGTAATGAGATTTAACCAGTTTTATTCAGTTTCAGTTTATTGTTTTGCCATAAGTTGTACAAAAGCAAGGAGAAAATAATTATTTAAACACTAATGGTGAGGAAGCCAATAATTATTTAAGCTTAGTAATTATTAAAGTAATTAAAATAATTAATAATTATTAAAGTGTTTTATGCAAGAAAATTATTTATTGATAGTGACTTTTTTTGCCTTGAAATCAAAATTGCAACAGATACATGTATTAAGCTCTATTTTAATTGGCACAAAGACTGCTTGTTATGTAAGAACTGTGGTTGTATATTTAGTTTTTGAGTAGAGTGCTAAATGAACAAGAAATAGCTTATAAATTACTTTTCTTTCAAATGCTAGCAAATCTACACAGAAGAGGTACCAAATGAATGCTTGACTTTATATTTCTTTTGTTCACAACCTGCATGAATACATTGCTTGAGTTGGTTCAGTCTTGAACACAACAAATTAAAGTCAGTTGACAGTTTTTAGTTCAGTTTATTGTTCTGCCATAAGTTGTACAAAAGCAAGAAAAAAAATTATTATTTAAACAATAATGGTGAGGAAGCCCAAGGGAAGCCACCGGGCTTATAAGGAATGGGCTCCCTCAGTTAAGTATTTAGAACAAAATATTATCATAGTTACACATGGGACCAAAATCAATGGCAGAGCTACAGTAAATCTTAAAATATACTACATAGTCATATAATTTGAGCATAGTTAGGCTAAAAAAAAAAAACAATGAAAGTGAAAAGCAGAGGTAAATAAATAAATAAATATACAAAGAAATATTTATGATAAGAGGAATGTTTTCAGCTTACTACAAAGGGAAGCGGTACTTGTTGCATTTCGAATTTCAAGACTAACAGAGTTAAAAAATTAGGACCTTGGAAACTGATGGAGAAATTTCAGTCTTGAACACAGCAAAGTCAGTAAAGTGTTGGTTCTTCTTTTGTGTGGGTCACTTGCATTTTAAAGAGAAGTAATATGCTACCCTTGGGGTGGCACATATTAATAAATAATTTATTTACATATACATGTAGCTTGTATTTAGCAAATAAACCTCTTCAGGCAGCTGGTAGATTGGAGGATAATGCCCAACGCTGAAAGATTGTCCAAAAAATGAACAGTTAGCTGAGAAGTGAAGCTCCAAGGGTAACTGTGAAATTGGGACAATCTTTCAGCTGAGGGCATTATCACACTGATAACAATAGCAAGCCAGAAAGGAGGTTATTCATATTTTATTTAATAACCCTCCAACTGATTTCTGAAACATGCATGTTTTACTATGAAAAACACAAAAAACAGCCAGTCATGGCCATGGCATGACTGACTGTGGTGACACTAGAGCAGGGCTGTCATTAAGAGGTGGGGGCCGGGCCCCGGTTACTAAGAACATGGCCCCCGCCAATTTTCATAGGAAAATAGAAGAAAAATAGAACCAAAAGAAAATCCTAGCTGTTTGATTCCCCGCCTACTTGTTGTATTTATCCAGCAACTTGAAATCTTAGTGACAGCCCTGCTAGAGAGCTAAAGCAAACTTTTGAATTATGATTTAGCAAATTTTATCTGGTAGTGAGTAGAATGCCAAGTCAAAGCTGCCACATCTTCGCATGCTTTTGTTGTGTCATGTCTGAGACAGCAAGCTTTCTCAAAAAAGTTATAATATCCTGATGGCTGATAAAGTCAAAATAGTCCTCATCTTGGTTGCACTTTACCTATTAATTAGGAACAATAATTGGGAAACCAAGGTCTTGTCGCCTCACAATGGTTCAAATGTTGCTGCTGAGCTGACAACGTAGGCTATATATACATTCCTTGTTCACATTACTTATTTCAAACAAAGCTCCTGGCTGCCAATCACTTTTAAAAATAAAGCCAAGAATGTTGATAAATTCTTGGACGTGTTTCAAATTTGTCTGCTTACCTCTGCTGAGGCTGACAATCATCAATTTGGAAAAAAGGGCCAATGGCGCGATCAGACATTTTCTTGTGTGAGACTTTTTTGATGCCAAAAACAACCAGACAGCAGTAATTTTTGAGCTTGCAAATAATTGGCTCACCGAACAAGCTTTAGAAAAGTGCTTGAGATAAAGCCTACTTTTTTATATGCTTTAGATTGCACTTAAGCTCTTTGAAATCTGCTGCTTTTGGTTTCAATTACATCGCCATCTGCTAACATCTTGAAATTGACTTTTTTGTTGGTCGCACAAGAACTTTAGCTAAAGCGTGATTTTGCATGTCGTAATCATGATTTAACCCTGTAGTGCAACAACAACCACTTTAACCAAATAATTGCAAGCTAACTACTGTAGTTAACTATATTTTTTTAAACTACCATTGGATTACAACAAGTTAGACTGAAACTGTGATGTTGTTATTTGTTTTTCTCGTCAAAAAAAAATTGGGTGACTGTTATGAAATTGGACAACTGTTATTGTCTGATAACTGCCATCCAATTTTGTACCATGTGATGTGTTTTGACCAATGAGAACATGCGGGGTTATTTATACCAGGGATATTTACCTTGCACCCAAGACAATAGTAATGACAGTGAAGATAATTATAGTAATCTTGACGATACAGCGATGGTTAAATGATCATAAAAAATTATCATGATGATGGTGGTGATGAAGATACCACTACCTGAATTATAAATACTTATTGTTTACCTCACTTTTCCAGAGTTGTGTCTGTCAAGTCGGTTGATGATTTTATCCAACAAAGAGTCGTTGAAAGGAACATGATGCTGCAAACAGGCTCTCTTTAGCTGAGGAACGGCAAAAGTTGAGTCAAATATTTACAGAATAAAAAGGTTTGCTATCATTCAGCTGACCTGGTTAAACAATTAACTCGCTGCATGCATGAGTGAAAACTGCCAAATGCCGTGAAGTATTTATGAAATAAATATGACTATAGACCTAGTGTGAACAGTAGCTCTTAATAATTATTAATGTGTGACTTAAGGTAGATGGCACCAGTTTCCATCACTTTCTAGCATTAATACTTTAACGAATCAATACAACTACATGTACTCTTTATCAGTTTGTACAACCATAATGGTATCAAGAACATGCCTAAGCAACGTTATGATCATTTTCTCAATATCATAGGTTGCCACAGCAACATCATAACCTGTGAAAAACACCCCTAATTTTACCTTAAAGTGTTTATAACTGGGAAACGAGCTTGGTCACCCCCATTTTTTATTATGGAACTGTAAATTATCCTGTAATCAGCATGTTCAGATACAAATTTTTGCAAAGTTAGAAAAAATTATGCGAGGTGGGTGCAGAACCACCTAAATTGTCAAAAAGTTGTATCAACTTGTAGCCAGTCATTTTGAGAGTTTGCAATAAATAACTGGGATGAATAATAATACTAGATTAAATATACTTGATCATGAAATTTCTTAATATTTGAACTGTGGAAGAATTATATGTAAAAAGATGTGGAGAATCATTGAAGAGGGTCGTACAGGGGTATTTTCGTGACGCGTGATTAGCTGATTTTATTTCCCGTGAAACGGGAATGTAATAAATTATTCTTCGTAATCCGTGACCTGAAGGTTTTGCGTGACCCGTGAAGAACTTGAAAACGAAATTTTCATTTCTATGATCCGTGATTTGCTATTTTTTCTGTTCGTGAACCGTGCAAGAGACCCCCCTGTACGACCCTCATTGAAGGCTTGAATAATTTCTTCTCACTTTCTCTTGACAACTCCTCAAGTTGCATTCATAAATTCAATAATCTTCCTTACATGTATCTTTGAACATTTCTTTTGCAGTTCAATTAAATTCATTATTGCTGTTTAAAAACCTTTTGAGATGACATATATTCTGCTCCTTCTACATCCTGTTCCTGTAAAGTTCTTCTCAAAGCTTGAACAAGTCCTTGTGCTTGATCAACTTCTTTCAATATTTGCTCCATTTGCAGTAAGATCTCAGTATCTTGCTTGTCTTGAAAAGCCTTTCTCATCGTAATAGCACTCTGCCGACCTTTCTGCATGTCATCACCTCTTGGTGACACCTGATTTGGTTTTAGCGGCAAGTTGGTTTCCCTAGGAGAACTTTTAGACATTTTTTGTTGAAGGCGGTCTCCGGGATTCGATGATAGATCAAGCTGTGGGATGGTAAATTCTCTTGCAACAGTTGGCTGAACTGCACTACTGATAAATTTCAAAAGCTGTTCGTAGTTCACCCAGTTCGGTCTATGAGCAGACATGAAAGAAGCTAACAGTTCATTTAAAAGCCTTCCTTTGATAGGGATTTGTAATCTGGAGAATTCCCTTTCAATTTGATCTGCAGCAACAAAGCCTGTCAAAGTAGAATCAAAACCTGCAAAATTAAGATAAGCATCTTTCAGTTTCAAAGTATCAAATCCCATGAGCACCGCATTAAGACTTGAAGCTAGACCTCTGGTTTGGGCTATTTTATCATCAGCGACACCAGAATCCTTTTTGATAGGAGGCAAAACCGGTGACGAATTCGGGGAAGAGAATTTCCTTAAGCCTTCCTGCGAATTATAATGACGATCATCTGGATTCTCCAATGATTTTAAAATCTTTCTTGGAGGTGTATCACCTCTGTTTAGCCACGGAGGAGCAGTTATAACGGACGATTTCGCAGAGCTTGCAGACGACAATACCGAAGAACTTCGATCATATTGTTGACCTTGAAAGCTCGATCCTGTCTGGTTATTGCTCTTTGCCTGATTTAACGGCTTTCCATGCTTGTCAACGGCGACCTCAACTCTCCTTCCACCCACAATTTTTACTTCAAGATGAGGTTGATCGTCTCTTCCAAACGGTGCCAAGCCAGCCATTTTGAGAACTTTTACCCCAAATAGACAAACTCACGTCTGAAAGATAAGTTCTTGGTAGTCAAGAAAATTATAGCTGTTATATCCATTACTGATATAAACACAGATGGGAATCAGAGAATTTCTCTACAAGATGAATTTAAAGGTTGAATCGTCGTTGCTATGGTGTGTGAGCTACATTTAGTGACGCTTACACGACCAACAAACTGAAAACCGACCTTCTCTCCCCAGTCTTTACCTTCAGACCTGGTACACAAGCCGGAAGTACAAAGGACATATTTGAAGTAAAAAGTGCCGTTCGTGTTTTGATCGTGCTCACACCACATTGATTTCCTTGCTTTTGAAAGCTCGATCCTGTCTGGTTATTGCTCTTTGCCTGATTTAACGGCTTTCCATGCTTGTCAACGGCGACCTCAACTCTCCTTCCACCCACAATTTTTACTTCAAGATGAGGTTGATTTTTACTTCAAGATGAGGTTTGATAGAGCGCTCTAAACAAAGTAAGTGAAGGGTAAGTACCTCAAGTTCCAAAGAAATTCATGGTGTGTCTCATTACTTCAAAAACTGTTCGTGATATGAATGCAAATCTAAGCTATATACACTACTGCTACTTTCACTTTCGTCATCGGAATATTATCATTATCAACACGTTAAAATTAAGCTAATTGTTAACTCTATGTGTTTGAAGACCGGTAATCGGGAGAAATGATAGCAATAGTTCTGTACAAAACTTGTTGCAAGACGTTAAATTAACGTGAAGGAAAAACAGACCTACCTAACTTAAAAGACGATCAAATCTAAACACCACGGGTGTCAAACTGAACTGTCTCGCTTCTGATCTTTGTTGGTTTCTGGCACTTACGAATTGCTCGCATCTTTGATAAATATCTTTAATCTTTAATTAGCATAATTGCCATTAGCAAAGCTAATCCGGCAATGGAGCGGCCAGCGGACGCATAATAGGTTAAATTATGCATGCAGAACATATAAAGAACTAATAAATTCCGAGTAAGAGCCAGAAGTTGACGATGTCAGGTGGTAATGCATTCCACGCTGGGATTGATCTTACATAAAATGAGTGTTTGTAAGCGTCGACTGAAGAGAACGGTAGACTTATCTTAAAGTCATGACTCGCGCTTGTACGGCTGTACGCGGGCACAGAGGTAAGCTCGTGGGGGAGGGAGATGTTAACGTGACCTCTATGTATTTGATAAAACATGCCGATATCACATATGCTACGTCTTAATTGCAGTGAGGGCCAATTTAGGTCCGTGAGCATAGATGATACAAGTACTATAACGGCTATAATCGTTGTTAACAAACCGCGCTGCGTACAGACTCAATGCAGTCAATCCCTTTTTTGGTGTGTGGAGACCAGGCAACAGTAGCGTATTCAACAATCGGGCGCACTAAGGATAGATAGCAATGTTCTTTAACAGATCTGTCACATGATGAAAGGTTTGGAATAGGGGCACCGAACGAGAATTTTAAAGCAAAATACTGAAATTGTTGTCCCCTGAGTGCCCAGATCGTTAGCAAATACAGCTTGATTTGTTCGGATGCTTTAGCTGAAGATTTTTTAAAATCTAACAAGTTACAGAGTGTTGTAGGGGACGGAAAATTATTCCCTGAATTTATACGCCGATCAATTCAAAACTGTAACATCCTCCCGGGAGGGGGGAACCCTACGGGCATTTCAACTTTTGACAATTAGGTTGTTCAAATTCTCTCCTCCCGGGGCAAAATTTAAGCTGTTCAAATGCCTACTCTTAATTGCTCCAAGACCTCTCCTCTACTTCCATTGATCATTATTCATTTTTTGCAAACAGTGATGTATTAAAGGGAAAGTATCATGCAAATTTACTATCATTTCAAAACCCAATTTTTAACAACATATTTGCCTCTTTGAACACAAAAGAAATTAGTTTTCCAGCGTTTTGAAAGTTTGAGCTGAAATTTTGCCGAAGAATGTTGCCGGTAAATTTAGATTTCTTTACGACTTAATCCAATTTCTGAGATGATTCAAGACTTTCCGAACATATATCCAACAAAATAGACAGTTAGGTGCCCTGGTTGGAAGGTCTTTAAACTAGCCATAATCCATCCAACATCGCCCAGGGGTGGAAAGAACATGGAACTGAATGAATATGAAGCCTTAATAGAAACTTGACTTTTTTCACCTGGCAATGGAAAGTGCTGACTCAGTGTTAACTCGGAAGTTGTTATTTGAGACAAGACCTAAAGGCTCAAGTAAATCGTCAGCTATCTCAGTCTGTAGAATGAAGAGGGAGTGATTAGGGAAAGTTCTTGTAATATGGAGAGGGGGCGGCATGGAAATATTGAAGGCGGGGGGTGCTGAAATTTTAGGAATGTGTGTTGGGGGACCTCTGGAAAAATAACAGGGCCACAAAGGGGGTACCCAATTTTTTCCTTGAGTTTTCTGATACTGTGATTATTGGGATGGTTACTGGATCTGGCAGAAGAGCTGTCAAATTCTCTTCACGGTCTCAGGATTTTTATCTCTATTGACTTTTACGATATTGATCTTGGACATGGGCTCCTGTCTTGGATTAAAAAAAAATCCTTTCAGTTTAATAGTCCAGTTCAAGGTACACACATAATGCGATATCTGGGAGTCGATTATTAAGGTGGCCGTGTGATTAGTGATTCAGCGATCGTTTTTCATAAATTTTCATGGATTAATTTTCTTTTTATTCTTGTAGTGGAAATGGCGGCTTGTAACAACAAAGACAATAAGTGGGATGCCGTCGAAAATCAGCTCCAATCTTTGAAAGAGATTTCATCAGATATTTCCAGTCAGCAGGAAAAGCTTGATACGATAGACGATTGGGTGAAAGAACAGAAGGGAAAAAGCCAGGAGAAAGCAGAGAAAATACCATTTGAAGATGTGGGTAAAGTTCTAGAAGCCGTAGTAAAAGGTGCAAAAAAGTTTGAAAGTGGTTCTGAAGTGGAAATTATAAGAGGTGTTTTAGACATCATCTCAAGCGTTGCTCCGATGCTGGCAGGAGGGCCTCAGGGGGTGGCCATTAAAGCTATCTGCGGCGTTATTGGTGCGATTCTCATTCGTGACGCACCAAAGCAGCCAAGTGTGGTCAACCAACTAGCCAACGAGATGAACATGGAACTCGTAAAATTCAACAGAAAGCTACAGGACCAGAAATATGACGGCTTTAAACGACGTGTGGTAGACCAAGCCACCCAGCTGCGTACAATGAGGCCGGGAGAGAAGCTGGACGATCCAAACTTATGGAATGACTTCATTCAGTTTATGGGTGAGTTGGCCAACAGGTTAGAGTCACCCCTGCCATTTAAGTACGACGAACATTCCCTTACAAAAGATCCTGACGTGGCAGATTTTGTGACGGCTGTGGCAACTTACTGCCAGGCTTACAGCTGCTTCATGGCACTTCTAATGGCTGCCAAAGGAAAGTTTTCAGAAATGGGGAGCGAATACAAGGAAGATGAAAAAGCAGTGGATCGAAAAATTAGCTGTCAGATAAATGATGCTGAAGCGAAACTTGGTTTTCTTTCCGATGGCAGATATTTAACATTTCTTGGCAGCCTTCCGTACGAGGGTGGAAAACTGACAAAGATCCTCGTTTTAAGCAGAAAATTGTCTGCTAAAAGGCTGGTAGAAGTGGTAAGAACCAGCTTAAATATGTCCCAAATGCCTAACTTGACAGACGTTGAGTCTGCGGCAGTGAAAGTATCTCGCCAGTCGGTGAAGCTGAAGTTAGCCCACCGGCATCAAGTACCTCCTGGAAATGGTTTGGTAAGGATGGTGTCAAAGGTGATCGGGGCGCCATTTTGGGTTCAGTTCATCAATGAGACTGACTGCCCCATGAAAGTTGTTTCTGGTACAGCCGGGCAGTGCAAAAAGCTCAAGTTTGTCCAGGATGTTCAGCCTCGGTCATCATACCCACAAGGATTGTGGTTTTTTTTTGAGCCTTTTTTTTCTACCGGTGGTTACCTCATGCTTTACCTGAACAGAATCTTAAGTTCTAGGTTAGAACCGCCTGTAGACGATGTCAGGGTAATAGAGTTTGCGTTGTCGCGAGAAGAAGGCTGGCTAGGTCAGTTAGATGCTCGTCAAAAAATCAACATCCAAGACAAAACTAACGATGAGTTCACCCGCGGCCAGGACGCCTACAACTCAATGGAATGTGGTGAAACAGCCAAAACTCTGTACTGGTTTAACCGTGATATCCATTTCATGATGCGAGCAGAGATAGTTAATGGATTTCAAATAGAAGTTTGGCGATTCGTCGTTCAAACCTTTGATCCTCTTGCATTACAGGACTAACAAACAGCGACGTACTGCATGTAATGTTAACGCTGTGTTTTGGTCGAATAGCCTCAAAGCAATTGGACATTAAAAGAAAGTATCATGAATTTTAAGAACTG
>NW_028145656.1:550000-552500 GCF_977016875.1 Pavona decussata | reverse complement strand
TTGCGAAAGTATCAAAAACAGCGTAAACACATTCGCTTGAGAAAAATAACATAAAACAGCGTAAACATATTCGCTTGCGAAAGTACCATAAACAGCGCAAACACATTCGCTTGAGAAAAATAACATAAAACAGCGCAAACATATTCGCTTGCGAAAGTACCATAAACAGCGTAAACACATTCGCTCGAGAAAAATAACATAAAACAGCGTAAACATATTCGCTCGTGACAGAATAACATAAAAACAGCGTAAACATATTCGCTCGTGAAAGTACTATAAAACAGCGAAAACATATTCGCTCATGAAAAGAGGAACATAGGACAGCGGAAACACATTCGCTAAAGAAAGAACCATAAACAGCGCAAACCAATTCGCTCGTAAAAGTTACAAAACGGCGAGCACGTGTAAGCTAGCGACAAAATGCGAAACAAAAAGCTAGCGAAAAAATACAAACACAGCGAGATAACACACTTACAGGCTGAGCATCTGCCGCCTCTGGAATAGCCTGAGTATCAGGCCTTCCTAAGGGGAGGGGGGACGGGGAGGGGGAGGGGGAGGGGAAGGGGGAAAGGAAGCCTTTTCTTCCCTTTTCCCCTTCCTCTCATCCCCCTCTCCCCCCCCCCCCCCCCCGAAAAGCCTGATACTCAGGCTACCTCTGGAACGGCTTGAATCGGCGCTGGACCCGCTAATGGCTATCCCTAAAACAGGGGACGGGGAATGGTGGAATGGGGAATGGGGAATGGGGAATGGGAAATGGAGAATGGGGAACGGGGAACGGGGAATCTCTAAAATAGGGAATCTCTAAAAGGGGGAATCTCTAAAACAGGGAATCTCTAAAAGGGGGAATCTCTAAAAGGGGGAATCTCTAAAATAGGGAATCTCTAAAAGGGGGAATCTCTAAAATAGGGAATCTCTAAAAGGGGGAATCTCTAAAAAATAGGGAATCTCTAAAAGGGGGAATCTCTAAAAAATAGGGAATCTCTAAAAGGGGGAATCTCTAAAAGGGGGAATCTCTAAAAGGGGGAATCTCTAAAATAGGGAATCTCTAAAAGGGGGAATCTCTTAAATCTCTAAAGCTTTTTTACAACCACTGTTTCGGCAGGCTTTTTTGTTGTCTGATACTGGGTAATAAACAGCGCGCCAAATGAGCCTTGACCAATTACTTCCTGGCTCGTGATCTCGTCCCAGCTAAATTTTGGGAGCCCATCAAACGCCTCAAGCTTTTTTCTTTTGCTGACAAACGCCAATGGAAACTTGAAATTGTTATCCATGTTGACCTGAAGCCACCGATTTGAAAAAAGGTCGATGACATGTCTTATCTTAACACGTTCTTGCAGCCATTTCCCGCCATTTGGTACTACTGAAAGAGAATTTGTCTTTTTGGTACAAAAAAGCAGACGCTATTAAACCTTATATTCTCATTACTAGTCTTGTTAATTACGCCATGAAACGTAACCAGCCAGACACAATGAAAACATATTTAGCATTTGCAATTTGGGTGGCTTCCGGCCTACGTCAGACATGTCTTTATCCCAGGGAGATAAGCATGTCTGGTACCTGAGTGATAACATCATCGATAAGGTGAATTTTTTCCTTGACCAGTGAAACCTTTTTTTTCTTGAAAAACATTGAGGGCGTTTGTTGCAACTTTCGAAAAGCATAAAAGGAAATTGGTTAGTTTTAGAAATAAGAAAGGGCTTTTTTATTAGACATCGTTGTAAGGCCATTAGGGCTTATGCATCAATCGCAACACAAACACCGCGAATTTCACAATTGGCATTTTTGAACTGATCACTAGATAAGCTTTTTGCAGGCGTCCAGACGTCTGTCTAGTCCAGTTAATGATGGTCGACCCGTGTTACAGATGCCAGGCCCGGTTCCAGTTCCAGTCATTTTGAGTCTACGGCTTATTCAGAGATTCAATTGCGCTTTCATCTTTACCGTTTTGCAGTAAGATGCTGTAGAAAATTCGATTTCTCTTCCTCTATGTGGCCCTTTGGTATCGATTGGCATAAATTTTTTAGACCACCCCTACCGAAGATATTGCGGCAAGCGACGACAACAATTTATTTTTATCTTATATATCTAGTAATAAATTATTATGACAACAACTGTCAATAATATTATTGGTTGTTGGCCAATGCTGTAAATGTCTCTTAGGAAAAACTCTACTTCTAAAACGTTCATAGATTTATCCAGTTTGTTGATAGATTCTCCTGTTTAGAGATTCCCCTTTTTTGAAATTCCCCCTTTTAGAGATTCCCTATTTTAGAGATTCCCCCTTTTAGAAATTCCCTATTTTAGAGATTCCCCCTTTTAGAGATTCCCTATTTTAGAGATTCCCCCTTTTAGAGATTCCCTATTTTAGAGATTCCCCCTTTTAGAGATTCCCTATTTTAGAGATTCCCCCTTTTAGAAATTCCCCCTTTTAGAGATTCCCTATTTTAGAGATTCCCCGTTCCCCGTTCCCCATTCCCCATTCCTCCATTCCCCGTTCCCT
>NW_028145656.1:500000-545000 GCF_977016875.1 Pavona decussata | reverse complement strand
CTCGCTGATAACAGCGTAGACATATTATAAATATATCTTATTCGATGGTTTTACATATAATACGCGCGGATATTTTGCGAGTTGCGTAGTATTTTTCCGAGCCCCGAAGGGGCGAGGAAAAATACGAGCAATGAGCAAAATGTCCGCGAGTATTATATGTAAAACCATCGAATAAGAGATTTATTATTCCACTACAAAAAGATTTTGTTATTTTGGCTTCTCTGTTTTGGTAACAGTTTTCAAATGCACCCGGCATCAACTGTCCATCGGTATATGGCGCGTACGAATGATGTAGACAACACAGAAAGCCAGTTAAATGTCTTTAATTTGATTAGATAAAATGAAAAGATAAATGACAAGTGAAACTTGTTTTCGAGTCTGCATCGTTTCAAAAACTATTCTTCGTCCAGTCCTGACATTGTTGCTCCTTTTTTCTGCCTTTTCCGTCCGTATTCGCTCTGTTGTAAACCGGTCAAACCGGGACACTACAGTGTATTACGGTCTCATATTTTGCGCGTTCTCTTGACCTTATTTGGTGAAATGACATAATAGTGGAATAATAAAGTGCCATAAACAGCGAAAACATATTCGCTAGCAAAAAAGTTACATATAACCCAGCGTAAACACATCCGCTTGAGAAAAAAATAACATAATAAACATATTCGCTCGTGAAAGTACCATAAACAGCGTAAACACATTCGCTCGAGAAAAATAACATAAACAGCATAGACATATTCGCTCGTGAAGGTACCATAAACAGCGCAAACACATTCGCTTAAGAAAAATAACATAAAACAGCGTAAACATATTCGCTCGTGAAAGTACCAAAAAACAGCGCAAACACATTCGCTCGAGAAAAAAAATAACATAAAACAGCGTAAACATATTCGCTTGCGAAAGTACCATAAACAGCGCAAACACATTCGCTTGAGAAAAATAACATAGAACAGCGCAAACATATTCGCTCGTGAAAGTACCATAAACAGCGTAAACTCATTCGCTCGAGAAAAATAACATAAAACAGCGTAAACATATTCGCTTGCGAAAGTACCATAAACAGCGTAAAGACATTCGCTTGAGAAAAATAACATAAAACAGCGTAAACATATTCGCTTGCGAAAGTATCAAAAACAGCGTAAACACATTCGCTTGAGAAAAATAACATAAAACAGCGTAAACATATTCGCTTGCGAAAGTACCATAAACAGCGCAAACACATTCGCTTGAGAAAAATAACATAAAACAGCGCAAACATATTCGCTTGCGAAAGTACCATAAACAGCGTAAACACATTCGCTCGAGAAAAATAACATAAAACAGCGTAAACATATTCGCTCGTGACAGAATAACATAAAAACAGCGTAAACATATTCGCTCGTGAAAGTACTATAAAACAGCGAAAACATATTCGCTCATGAAAAGAGGAACATAGGACAGCGGAAACACATTCGCTAAAGAAAGAACCATAAACAGCGCAAACCAATTCGCTCGTAAAAGTTACAAAACGGCGAGCACGTGTAAGCTAGCGACAAAATGCGAAACAAAAAGCTAGCGAAAAAATACAAACACAGCGAGATAACACACTTACAGGCTGAGCATCTGCCGCCTCTGGAATAGCCTGAGTATCAGGCCTTCCTAAGGGGAGGGGGGACGGGGAGGGGGAGGGGGAGGGGAAGGGGGAAAGGAAGCCTTTTCTTCCCTTTTCCCCTTCCTCTCATCCCCCTCTCCCCCCCCCCCCCCCCGAAAAGCCTGATACTCAGGCTACCTCTGGAACGGCTTGAATCGGCGCTGGACCCGCTAATGGCTATCCCTAAAACAGGGGACGGGGAATGGTGGAATGGGGAATGGGGAATGGGGAATGGGAAATGGAGAATGGGGAACGGGGAACGGGGAATCTCTAAAATAGGGAATCTCTAAAAGGGGGAATCTCTAAAACAGGGAATCTCTAAAAGGGGGAATCTCTAAAAGGGGGAATCTCTAAAATAGGGAATCTCTAAAAGGGGGAATCTCTAAAATAGGGAATCTCTAAAAGGGGGAATCTCTAAAAAATAGGGAATCTCTAAAAGGGGGAATCTCTAAAAAATAGGGAATCTCTAAAAGGGGGAATCTCTAAAAGGGGGAATCTCTAAAAGGGGGAATCTCTAAAAGGGGGAATCTCTAAAATAGGGAATCTCTAAAAGGGGGAATCTCTTAAATCTCTAAAGCTTTTTTACAACCACTGTTTCGGCAGGCTTTTTTGTTGTCTGATACTGGGTAATAAACAGCGCGCCAAATGAGCCTTGACCAATTACTTCCTGGCTCGTGATCTCGTCCCAGCTAAATTTTGGGAGCCCATCAAACGCCTCAAGCTTTTTTCTTTTGCTGACAAACGCCAATGGAAACTTGAAATTGTTATCCATGTTGACCTGAAGCCACCGATTTGAAAAAAGGTCGACGACATGTCTTATCTTAACACGTTCTTGCAGCCATTTCCCGCCATTTGGTACTACTGAAAGAGAATTTGTCTTTTTGGTACAAAAAAGCAGACGCTATTAAACCTTATATTCTCATTACTAGTCTTGTTAATTACGCCATGAAACGTAACCAGCCAGACACAATGAAAACATATTTAGCATTTGCAATTTGGGTGGCTTCCGGCCTACGTCAGACATGTCTTTATCCCAGGGAGATAAGCATGTCTGGTACCTGAGTGATAACATCATCGATAAGGTGAATTTTTTCCTTGACCAGTGAAACCTTTTTTTTCTTGAAAAACATTGAGGGCGTTTGTTGCAACTTTCGAAAAGCATAAAAGGAAATTGGTTAGTTTTAGAAATAAGAAAGGGCTTTTTTATTAGACATCGTTGTAAGGCCATTAGGGCTTATGCATCAATCGCAACACAAACACCGCGAATTTCACAATTGGCATTTTTGAACTGATCACTAGATAAGCTTTTTGCAGGCGTCCAGACGTCTGTCTAGTCCAGTTAATGATGGTCGACCCGTGTTACAGATGCCAGGCCCGGTTCCAGTTCCAGTCATTTTGAGTCTACGGCTTATTCAGAGATTCAATTGCGCTTTCATCTTTACCGTTTTGCAGTAAGATGCTGTAGAAAATTCGATTTCTCTTCCTCTATGTGGCCCTTTGGTATCGATTGGCATAAATTTTTTAGACCACCCCTACCGAAGATATTGCGGCAAGCGACGACAACAATTTATTTTTATCTTATATATCTAGTAATAAATTATTATGACAACAACTGTCAATAATATTATTGGTTGTTGGCCAATGCTGTAAATGTCTCTTAGGAAAAACTCTACTTCTAAAACGTTCATAGATTTATCCAGTTTGTTGATAGATTCTCCTGTTTAGAGATTCCCCTTTTTTGAAATTCCCCCTTTTAGAGATTCCCTATTTTAGAGATTCCCCCTTTTAGAAATTCCCTATTTTAGAGATTCCCCCTTTTAGAGATTCCCTATTTTAGAGATTCCCCCTTTTAGAGATTCCCTATTTTAGAGATTCCCCCTTTTAGAGATTCCCTATTTTAGAGATTCCCCCTTTTAGAAATTCCCCCTTTTAGAGATTCCCTATTTTAGAGATTCCCCGTTCCCCGTTCCCCATTCCCCATTCCTCCATTCCCCGTTCCCTGTTTTAGAGATAGCCGGCCTCTAATGGCACAACTACCGGTGCTGCTTCTACCGGCGCAACTGGAGCTGGTACTACAACTGGTGGAACTACTGGAGCTGGAACCGGTGGGTCTACGGCTACAACGACGTCTGCTTCAGCAGGAATAACCGGGACGTGAGCCATGGTAAAACGAGAAAAAAACTGAAAACGCAAATTACGGCGCAGCGATGATACCGTACAGGAGGTTTTTACGCACTTAGCTAATCCTCCCCAAACGCCGTGGAAAGGACTTTTGAGGCTATAAAGGACTAACCGCACCGGAATAAGATTATATATAGCCAAAAAACGTGTCAAAGGTTGCATTACCATTCTCATGCTAAAATTCCAGGGGTTTGGAGTTACGTTACATGCTGAAATTCACCATTGTTTGAAGGAATCCCTGGTGAGAATAGTCGTTGCCATCATGTGTGAGCTACATTTAGTGACACTTACACAACGAGCAAACTGAAAATCAACCTTCTCTCCCCAGTCTCTATCTTTTCAGACACTGGTATGCAAGCCGGAAGTACAAAGTACAAAGTAGATATTTGAATACCAAATTGATTTCCTTGCTTTTGAGTCCGTTCCTATTGGATACAGCGCGCTAAACAATCTAAGTGAAGGGTAAGTACTTCAAGTTCCAAACAAATTCTTGGTCTGTCTCATTACTTCAAAAAATTGTTCGTGATATGAATGCAAATATAAGGTAAACTTGCACTTTCGTTATTGGAATGTTATTGTTATGCACACGTTAACATTGAGCTAATTGTCATCTGCTACGTGTTTGTAGATCGGCAGTCGGGAGAAATAATAGCAATAGGTCTGTACAAGACTTGTCGCACGACAAAACTTGAAGGAAAAGTAGACCTACCCGATCAAATGAAAACACCACGGGAGTCAGATTGAACTGTCTCGCTTCTGATGTTAGCTGGTTTAGGACACTCACGAGTTGCTCGCACCTTTGATAAATGACTTGGAAAGTGTTGTCCCCTGTGTACACAGACAGTTTGTGCTCTTTTAAAGGCAAATCTGTGTTAGCAAATACAGCTTAATCTTTTCGGATGCTTTAGCTGTAAATTTAACAGTCAATCCATGTCACGCGTGACCGGTATTTTTGAAATTTAAACGAAGTTTGAAATTGACATGTCGAACATTGCCAACGAGATTTCAGAGTTCGCGTAGAAATTTCCCTTGTTTATTGACGGTATAAAGCTGTAAACTTTACTTTACGTTACAGCATTAAGTATTTTAAGAACAACAATTGTTTCCCAAGTATTTTGAAAGATTTTCAGAGATATGTTCAAGGAGAAATTCGAATGTTGATTTTATTTTCGGAAATACTGGTCACGCGTGACGTGGATTGACTGTAAGTTGCAGAAAGTTTTACGGGACGGAACATTATTCCTCGAATTTATACGCCAATCAATTCGAAACTGTAACATTCCCTCCAACGGGGGATACCCTACGGGCATTTCAAGTTTTGACAATCAGGTTGTTCAAATTCCTTCCTCCCGGGGCAAAATATAAGCTGTTCAAATGCCTACTCTTAATTGCTCCAAGACCTCTCCTCTACAGGGATGTAATAATGACGCCTTCCAATCCCAAAACTATTGTAACATTCCCCTCGCGGGATACCCTGATGGGCATTTCAAGTTTTGACAGTTAGGTTGTTTAAATTCCCTTCTCCCGGCCCGGTGCAAAATTTTAACTGTTCAAATGCCTACTCTTAATTGCTCCAAGACCTCTCCTCTACTTCCATTGATCATTATTCATGTTTTGCAAACAGAGATGTAATAATGACGCCTTTCAATCCCTTTTCAATCCCTAACCCTAACTTCAAGTCAGAAAAAACGGCGCACGAATTCCCCCAGACCGAAAAAATAATCTGGTTTAAATTGCCCACTCAAATTCTGTCGTCACCCAGCCCCGGGCTGCCGTTAAACAGTCGTATACCCGGAATCAGGGGTTCGAATTGATCGGCTCATTAAATTAGTTGTTGTTGGCTTTACAAAAATACCAGCTGACTCGGCTTTTTCGTAATTTTTAACGACATATTTGCCTCTTTAAACACGAAAGAAATAAGTTTTCCAGCGATACGAATGTTTGTGCTGAAATTTTTTCCGAAGAATGTTGCCGACGAATTTAGACTTCTTTACGACTTAATCCAATTTCTTAGATGATTCAAGACTTTCCGAACAGATATCCAGCAAAATAGACAGTAAGGTGCCCCGGTTGGAAGAATTTTAAACTGGCCATAATCCATCCACCATCGCTCGGGACTGGCAAGAACATGGAACTGAATGAATATGAAGACTTAACACGCTCGTCACAACTCTTAGGTATAGGGATCTAGCCAACTGTTTTTTCGCGTGGCTGTAGAAAGTGCTGACGCAGCGTTAATTTGAAAGATCTTGAGTTTTTGAGGCAAGACCTAGAGCCACAAGTGAATCGTCAGCTATCTCTGTAGAATGAAGAGGGAGTGATTAGTGATTCAACGATCATTTTTCGTTAGTTTTCATGGATTATTTTTCTTTTTACTCATGCAGTAAAAATGGCGGCTCGTTACAGCATAGACAATGGGTGGGATGCCGTCGAGAATCAGCTCCAATCTTTGAAAGAGATTTCATCAGATATTTCCAGTCAGCAGGAAAAGCTTGATACGATAGACGATTGGGTGAAAGAACAGAAGAGGAAAAGCCACGAGAGAGCAGAGCAAATACCAATTGAAGATGTGGGTAAAGTTCTAGAAGCTGTAATAAAAGGTGCAGAAAAGTTTAAAAGTGGTTCTGAAGTGGAAATTATAAGAGGCGTTTTAGACATCATCACAAGCGTTGCTACGTTGGCAGGTGGGCCTCAGGGTATAGCCATAAAATCCGTCTGCAGCTTTATTGGAGGAATTCTCATTAGTGATACACCAAAGCAGCCAAGTGTGGTCAACCAACTATACAACGCGATGCACAGGGAACTCGTAAACTTCAACAAAAGTCTTCAAGACCAGAAATTAGACGGCCTGAGACGTCGTGTGTCAGACCAAGCCGCCCAGCTGCGTACAATGAGACCGGGAGAGAAGCTGGATGATCAAAACTTATGGAATGACTTCACTCAGTTTATGGGTGAGTTGGCACACAGATTAGAGATACACCTACCATTTAAGTACGACAAACACTCCCTTACAAAAGATCCTGACGTGGCAGATTTTGTGACGGCTGCGGTAACTTACTGCCAGGCTTACAGCTGCTTCGTGGCACTTCTAATGGCTGCTAAAGGAAAGTTTTCAGAAATGGGGAGCCGACACAAGGAAGACGAAGAAGCAGCAGATCGAAAAATTAGCTGTCAGAGAAATGACGCCGAAGCGAAACTTGGTTTCCTTTCCGATCGCAGATATTTAACATTTCTTGGAAGCCTTCCGTACGAGGGTGGAAAACTGACAAAGATCCTCGTATTAAGCAGAAAATTGTCCGCTAAAACGCTGGTTGAAGTGGTGAGAAGCAGCTTAAACATGTCCCAAATGCCCGACTTAACAGACGTTGAGTCTGCAGCAGTAAAAGTATCTCGCCAGTCGGTGCCTGAGCTGAAGTTAGATCACCGGCATCAAGTACCTCCTGGAAATGGTTTGGTAAAGATGGTGTCAAAGGTGATCGGGGCGCCATTTTGGGTTCAGTTCATCAATGAGACTGACGTCCCCATGAAAGTTGTTTTAGGTCCAGCCGGGCCAGGCGAAAAGCCGCTTTTTGGAACCCTGAGGCTGAACTTTGTCCAGGATGTCCAGCCTCGGTCATCATACCCACAAGGATGGTCGGAACCATTTTATTTTTCTGCTGGTGGTTACCTCATGATTTACTTGAACGGGATCATGAGTTCCGGGTTGGAACCGCCTAAACACGATGTCAGAGTAATAGAGTTTGCTTTCTCGCGATTAAGCGGCTGGTTAGTTCACCGTCGAGAAATCACCATTCAAGACAAAACTGACCATGAGTTCACCCACGGCCACGACGCCTGCGACGGAATGATGAAGCGTGGTGAAACAGCTAACACTCTGTACTGGTTTAACCGTGGTATCCATTTCATTATGCGAGCAGAGATAGTTAAAGGATTTCGAATGGAAGTTTGGCGATTCGTCGTTCATGACTTCGATCCTCTTGCATTACCGGACTAACAGACAGCGTGGTATTGCATCAATGTTAACGCCGTGTTTTGGCCGAATAGCCTTAAGGCAACTGGACATTGAAAGAAGGTATCATGAATTTTAAAAACTGATTTAAGTTAGCGATAGACATAGGCATTGAGATCCTTTGAAAACTATAGTAGGCGAGGGTGGGATGACATTTTCTGCTGTATTACCTGACAGCCAAATCACGAGTTTATGATCGAATAGCTTCAGAGCAACTGGACATTGAAAGAAAGTATTGTGAATTTTAGACAGACATTGGGATCCCTTGATAACTATGGTAGGTGAGGATAGGATGCCGTTTTCTTCTGTATTACCTGACAGCCAAATCACATGTTTACAAATAACTACTCCCGCATAGGAATGCATAGAATAGAAGGTATTCATATTTTTTAGGGACAAGTTCTGTTCATTCTATCCCTGATAAAAGTAAGATTTATTTAGAATAAGAGGTATTGGCAATTGCGTTATTTTAGGAAGGTTTTTAGGTTTATAGGAATACGCGGAATTGCTTTCTAACTGGGCGTTCTTTCAAACTGGTATTCTTTTCTCTTCCTTCTACTCCGAAACTGGAAATTGTTTGAAATGGTCTCAAAAGAACAACAAAGAAGAAGAAGAAATAAAACGTATTTGGGGACAAACCCATGCAATGCTCCCATCACTCTTTACTGGCACTTTCCCGCCTTAAAGAAAAGGCGGTAAATAACATCGCGATACCACATAATCCGCGCATAAGGCCATTTCCGAGTTACTGTGAACATCGTTATGAAAGCGAGGCTTAGTGTAAAGCTTTTCATAAAGCCTCAACTTCCTTAGTTTACAGAAATTATTAGGGCGCGATTTTTCAAGGGCGGACTTAATGATGGCCGTTCAAAACGGTGTTAGTTTGCCAGTGTGATTACCTTGTATTTTCTCTCGAGTCGAGCAAAGACTACAGCTGGCAATGAATTAAAATAATAATAGATTTGTAAATTTATAAACTTTTTATATTGTGCGTAGTAATTCCATGGCGAAATGACCGAGGTATCGAATGCCTGAGATTTTTTGTGTTGCAAGTCATATTTCTAAGATTGTTATGGATATGAACTATTAATAATTTAGATCATTTTTAGTGAAACAGTTTTAAAATGTCTACTTAGGGAAAGATTAACTTTGGTAGAAGAGCTAGCTACGGGTCGTATGTATAGAAGCCATATAACTGACTTAGGTGTGCTGAGGAAAATAAACAAGCAACCAGCTTTGCGTTAATGGAGTTAAAAACTGCTTTTAAAAGCAGAAACAGGAATGAATTTTTCACGTGGTTTTTGAAGATAATAGAGAGATTTAGACTGATTAAGAGGGAATGTCTACTAATACCGAGCGAGGGGTGGCACATGATAAAAAATGAAAGTCGTTCACAAATTGACTAAGGATACCCTATGGTAGTTCTAGTAACGTGGTGGTTTTGATTTCTCGGAATTCTTTTTTAAACCCAGAAAAATTGAATAAAATGTGTTCGGGCCCAAGTGTCTATAAAAGCACCCAAAATAGACGTGTCCCATACCTTCTCTCAACTTCGCTCTGTTTAATTCGCATAGATAAAAAACCTCATTTTAAGCTTGGAAATGTGCAGTTGAAGTGTTTACGAATCGTTTGAGGCCAATAATAGATCTCTGCTTTAGTTTTGAAGGTCATGGGGAAGGTACCGAAAGTTACTAAAATTGGCTCAGTCGAAATTCTCAATTTGGCGCACTTTTTCAGGAGAGAGTTTCCCTACCCGGTAAAACACCGAATCACTTGAAATTTAGAATTCTTGATTGACGAAATGCCGTTCTAAAAGCAGGTTTAAAAATCAGTTTCGGGCTTTCTATCAGCGCTGAGAACTAACGCTCTCAAAATCCCGATAATTGCAACATTATCTGTCAACAACTGTAAGCGATAAACATGTTTGTCAAAATCACCGAAGACTTTTGTAATTTTTTTCCTTGTTTCCCTCAATAGTACGATGGACCAATCAACAGAAAGCTCATATTTAGCTCACCTTGAATAAGATGTCATCTAAGTATCAGTTTCTTGGCTTAATGCACCATACAAAGCCATCATAGCTCGAAGGGTTGATAATTGATCTCCTTCAGTGACTAATGACTTCTGCTATCGCATTCACGTCACTTGGCAAATGCCAATTGAAGGGGCAAAAATCCTTTAACGGTAACAAGACCTTGTCGGCTCAAAGAAAATATTAACAGAAATATCTAATTTTAAAGTTCTCCACAGTCATCTCAGAAACCGCCGGACTTTATAATCTTCCGTCTTCGATTGTTTTTGACTGTACTTGTTTCGGTCACGCAACGGCTTCCTTCGGAGTGTTGGTTTTTCTTACATATGGCCAAAATCGAAAAAAAAAAAAAATTCAAACATCAGGGCGTCTGAAACTAGCTCCTTTAAAGTTATTTGAACATCCAAACGTGACTGTTCACGCATTAACGCGGCTTTTGAATTTCTCCGTGAACAGTGATGTTCGATTCAGGTTGTTTATTTCACGACGGTCATGGCGTGTGCGTGAATGGTTTATTCAGCAAGGATAATTGCTTGAATGATGTTTTAACGAGAGGAAATTGAACAGATACCGGTATAAGGTGATATAAGAAAATTGTGACTTAACGAGAACTTTTTTAGTTTCTCAACCAGAATGACGTTCGTTCTTTTCGCATGTGTCGGTTTGCCAACATAAATAACAGCTATAAACAAGATAAAAGATATACAGACAGATAAAGAGTTCCGTGATCACTGATGATAACAGTACCTGAAAAAGGGTTGGGTGCATCAATTCTTCGTTAACAAGATCTTTAAAAAAGTTCAGTTTTCTGTTTAATCGTTAATTTTCTCTGATCTGTAGCACTTTTTTTTTAATGTGTTTATTTTAGTTACAATGATCTGTTGTGTTCTTATAAACACCGCCGTTGTTCTGATTGAAATATCGTCACGCACCCGATGGACACACAATGATGATGCTGGAACAATTACCAAATATACAAAATTTCTATGTTATAAAACACTTGTAGATTTTTGTATTTACGCTGCGTTTAAAGAATTTTCTGATAATTTCAATCATCCTAACGGCCATTTCGGTTGTGACCGGGTGAAATCAGCTTGTGGGATTTGCGGATGCTTCAATTATCTGACAAGGTGGTCAAACAGAAAAAAAGTGTTTTAGTAAACCGTTCAAATCTTTCTTTGGTGCAACTCTAGTGCAAAACCGTTAAGACAACAACAAACTTAAAGGACCCTAGTCAGCCTCCGCCATTTTCGATGCCATCAAAATTATTGATATTGCATGGTGAAGCTAAATCTTATTGCTTTGTGTTCCTGAAAGTATGTTTCATTATCTTTAGTAGTTTCACAGTGATTTCGTTCATTTCGACATGCTCCGAGTAAAATATAATAGCCAAACTCTCGCATATAAACAAAAACAAAGGCGTGGCTGGCTAGGGCCCTTTAATGCATACCTCGTGAAATTTCACAAAACAAACACGTTTCGGGACAACACTAGCAGTATTCGAATAAGTGATGTTTACTCCGAAGTTGAGCTTATCTTAGCGCGGGCGTGATTCTTTCTTCCGCTACATTTCTGTGTAAACCATTATAGACTTGCCACAAGTCGACTTCTTATGCACCGAAAGAGTGACCAACAAGGCGACGGAGTCGTGAGCCGAGCACCTGACTGGACTCCCACGAAAACGGACTTTGAAAAAGTCTAACCTGTCCCATCTCAGTGCGAAATTGGCCGGTGCAGAGGTGCTAACCAATGACGAGATCCGCATGGGCTCTCTTAACATACTGCAATACTGACAAGGTGAGAATAGCAGACCGTGGGATAAGCAAGTCGGAGTCCATAGCTTTATTGCGACAAACCGGTGTACTGATTCCATTGGGCTCTTGAATTGGTAAGTACACCTTAATTTTGTCATAAACGCTGGCCTCCTCTGTAACTGATTTACGAACAATGGGCCAATTTAGTTTGGAAACAGTGCAATCCAAACGTAGCCTGGACCCACGCAGTCGTCATTTTAGGGGACATCGTATTACCTGCTCCCCTTAAAGCGGCTGCTTGGGAGTATAACCCAAACGTGACTAGCATTTGTCTTTTTCGTCGCCGGTGTTTTGAACTTTAAACTAATCACTACATAAATCAATAAGTGAGCTTAGCAATCTTTTGCATAGGTATATGCCGTGACCGCGGGCCTATTGCCAAAGCTACCGAGGCGACACCAAAAACAGTACCAGAAACTGCAAGCATTGGATCGAGCCCGAGGGGATTGGGGGGATGGGGGGGGGGGGGGGGTTTCTACTCATAGTACACAGTATGTGTGAAACGATAGTAAGAGTTAAAATTTAGGTGTGAAAGGCTCGGCCGCAAAAACATATAGGAGCCCCTTTGGCTTGTCCTTTTGCACAGTTCAGATTTGGAACATAAAGTAACTTTATTATATCACATCAGGAGCTACATTTAGGCCTATAGACGCACTAAATTCGCACTTGGCACCTACAGACGTCAGCCCTATTAGGTCTCAGCTAAAACGCTCATCGGAAAATGCGAGCGGACGAACTTTGATGGTGGACAAGGGGTGGCTCCTGTCAGGTACATGCCAAGAAATGACACCACATGAGACAGGCGCCCTGTCTCGCGCAATACGTTCACCAGACACGCTGCGTCGCGAGCTCTCTAGTGATAAACATTCTGATGTCGCAGCACACTGTTGATGTGCTAAACGGACTTAAAGAGGAGTTTGCATTGACTGTGAAGCAAGCACAGGGAAACATCTTTACATCGTCATGGAAGGCCCACATGCCGGCGCTCTATCAACCAAGATGCTGCAAGGGTCGACGTCCTAGAGCGACCTGAAGAGTTATCAGTTTTGGTTGTCCGAAAACCAAAGTGTGCGATTCAGTAAACATGGTATACTCCTTCGCATGTCAACATAGCTCAAATCCTATCTAGAACTCCTTTTTTTTTCTTTTTTGTCTTCTGGAGACGGAGAGGGGCAGGGAATCCCCCTCCATAACTTCACAAGTACAAAAAGCATGGCAATGTCGGCTATGAGACTCCGAGGAGAGATCGTACGTTCAAGCATGTCTCCTCTGGGGTCCGCAACGGGGTATGATGACGTCATATGACAGCTAGACGTGATGGAAGCGGTTGTCATATGGCCGACACCAGCTCTCCCTAGAGCGCGAGACGAGAAGTCCTTTGACAGAGCTTCAGTCGACTATGCGGAGAAGCTTGCGGGACAAACCACGCTGTTACCGGTGGTCAGCATAGTCAGTAAGAGAGCAACAGACTAGATATGGTATGGATACTCAAGTCAAGTGCGTTACGAAGGACTCGGTTCTAGTTCAGAAGTCCTATTTGACAGCAAACCGGAAGTAAAGCAGACCCTGTATGCGACACTTGCAGGATCAGACCTTGGTGACATAAATACTGAAGTGTGATCCGGTCGACCTCATTGCCTGATGAAGACTAGCAGAAGCAGTCGAAACGTCGCGATCTACAACTTGAGTAACTACATCGTGAAACAAACCATTATTTAATTTATTACAATGTATTGCTGTGACAAATGATCCAGTTCAAGATCAATGATTGATGTGTGCTGAAGTAGCTAGCAACCTTAACAGCAGGTTTCTTCTTGCACGTTGCCTCGAAGAAAGCACTGGTAAATGATGAATCAAAAGACGATAACGCGCCGCTGTTCGTGAAAATGAGCACGCGCTCACCCCATCCCCGCCCAACCCCTATTTTTCATTTACCATTAGGAAATTTGTATTTCCTTTGGCATTAACGTCTCAGCTGTAACAATTCAATGGAAAAAGCCATACATCGACAAACTGCATTCTCTTTGTCAAGGATGCGCAAGACAGCAGTGAGGAGTGATTTTTTCTGGCTGATAACATTGTTTTGTCCCATCCCCAAGAGAACAGTCAGGGATGAGACCGTAGTGACTTTTGCACGAAGGCGAAAACCAAGGCGTTAATACTTAGTGGTTCTAACAAGAAAAGTGTTCCCCAAGGTTTCACCTCATTAAAATGCAGAGTAACATACTTTAGCAAGGCTTGCTTTGTGGCTCAGTCCTTTTGGTGTGTATAGATGTTAAAAACATTCGGCTATAAATCATCGGTCCTGTCCACACTTTGGTAAAGATTTCATTGTTTTTAATTTGTTTTTTGTTTTCAGCATGTCAGGACACACGTTTCCCGTGTGTTTTTCACCCAACATAGTCAAACCTAACGTCACGTGAATTAAAAAAGCGTGACATTTTATTGCGTGACTTATGCCATAAACAGAGTCGAACAGTAATCCACGAGCGCTTTCGCTTCAAGTAAATCCTGCGAACGGATCTCGAAACGACAGCTCGAAACAAAAAAATCGTTTCGAAATTCAAAGAAAATCAAACTCATCTCCATTTTAAACGATCTTCAAGTCGAAAAGAAGTCGTCCGATGGTAAGTCATTTGAGTTTTATATTGTCGCTCCATCGCAATAAGCGATGATAATTTATCTTGTTGACTTCTCACATCAAGATGGCTATATAATAATGAAAGGATACAAACACAACCAAATATCTTATTTAGACAATGCTTTATTGCAGTTAGCGAAACATGACCTTTCACTGGTGGTTTAAAGCCGAATGCCGAGGTAAACTACATGAAATTTCAATAGTTTCTCTTAGTTTGGTTGCAGTCGTGTGCAGTTTGTTTACACGTTGATATTGCGATTTTCGTGATTTTGAGACCTCTAATGCTCGGCGCTGGTAAAAAGCCCGAAGCTATTTTTTAAACCTGGTTTTAGAGCGATACTTCCTCAATCTATAATTGTAAATTTGAAGGGTTTTACTGTTTTACCGGATCGCGAAATTTTCTATTAAAAAAGTGCGCCAAATTCAGAATTTGGAGGAAGCGAATTTTTGAGACTTTTTGTGGCTCCTCATGACCAGGAATATTCATCCACTGGAGTATTTTTGGACTCAGATACTTAATAAACATTTCAAAAGCAAATTTTCAAGAAGAAAACTGGGTTTTCTTTGATGCGAATTGAACAGAACGAAGTTTACGAGAAGGTGCGAACCATGTTTATTTCGGGTGTTTTTCACACCACGAGGGGCCGTCACTGTTTTTTCTATTTTTTCCGGTTTAAAAAATATATTTCAGGAAAAAAATCCCACCACGTTTTTTAAATTAGTATGGAGTATCTCTGGACGGAATATGCAGAGTTTTGATTTTTTCATCATGTGCCACTTTTTTATGATTTGGCTCGGTCTTAGTAGACATTCCCTCTTAAGTTTACAGCAAACGGAAAACTGGTATACTGCTACTGCTATTGTAAGATAATGTAAGTATTGTGAACACTGAGAGTATTCTGATTAGTATTGTAAGTATAGCATGATTTTATACGATTAGTACAGTAAGTATTGTAACTTTGTAAGTATTGTAAGCAGTTCGTAGTACTGTAAATATTATTGTATTGTGGGTCTAAGGCTAACAAAAATCTAAAAAAAAAAGCAAAAACGGAAAACTGCAGAAATGACAGGGTAACCATGTTTATCCTATATTTGCCACTCTTGTTTTTCCGCTTTTCAGTAAAATTGAGTAGTTTTGTGTTAGCACCAAAGGCCAGAACTGTGTTTTCGCTATTCTCATCTATGTACTCATTTAGGGTGCGTTCGATTGACCCTATTCCGGAATAAGAATACATTCCAGATTATTCCAGCCATTCCATCCTTTCGTCAATAAAACGATTATTCCGTTTCTGGAATAATGCCCGCGACATAACACGCAGACAGCAGTTTTCCGAAGGAAAATGCAAATTTCCGTAACATCGTGAACAGCAGCATGGCGGCGACATTGAAGGTCATTGTTGCAGGTTTTGCAACTTTTGTTGAAGAATTTCTCGAGGAGGAATCTGTACAAGAGGAAGAAGATGTCTTAGAAGAGTTTCTGCCCCTGTTTTATGCAAATAACTTGTTGTCAGAGCGGCGTAAAGCGGTTCGCATCGAAGGTTATGCGGAAACTGTTGTTCCTAATTATAATTTGTCAGAGTTTCGCAGCCATTTGCCTTCGCACTGGTCAGCCCGCGGCGAAATATTTCGACCACTCTCGACACTCTCCGCTTGCATTATCGCCGCAAACACTTCCCAGACTTGTTTCTTCTTGTAGTTAACATTTGGAACATCTCTTTCTTTTCTTCGTACAAGGAAATGAGGAGAAGGGTCTCTTCCCGACTCCAGGAGTATCCTTTTTGAGTAAAATTTCGTTTTGCTCGCACGCAGCGGAAGCCATTTTGTTTGTTGATTTGAAAAAAAACCGCGAAGCATGACGTCATTATTCCGGATTATTCCAAGTATTCTGCTTTCTGGAGCAGAATGTTTGGAATACATTCTATGTATTCCGGAATTGGAATAGCGTCTCAATCGAACGGTTGCTCGGGTTTATTCCTATTATTCTTACTCCGGAATAGTGTCAATCGAACGCACCCTTAATTTTTATAAACTCGAGTCTGACATTTATCGTAAAGGTGATTCTAACAGATGAGAGTCTCACATCCATGCTACAAGATAGTTTTTGGAATAGATAGACTTCCATTTCAGGATTTTTGGATTTCACCAAGTGTCGATCATCGAGCTAGAGCCAATTGCGACTATAATCTGCATGTGAAAATAACGATTCGCAATTATGTATCCTTATTAAGCGGACTATCTTGCCTAGACACGTTGGGCATGCTGGTTTTGTAACTCTATTTAGAAACAGACTGAAGATTTATGTAAAATTGTAATTAGTTTTGAATGTTTTTTTAGTTGGGAAAATTGCTTCGTATAGGGATAACTTCATGATTTCCCCTTTCAGGAAGTGTTCTTTAAGCATTATTTGTATTTCCTGAATAAGCTATTATGTTATGTCATGTTCTGTTAGTTGTAAAGTTAGCCTAACATTAAGTTGAAACAATGGATGGTAGGTTTCTTCGGGCCTTTGTTCGTCGGCAAGGAAGATGTAACTCCCTGGATAGCTAATTATAAGTACGTGATCTTTTCTTTTGTTATGAAATAGAGTGATGTTGTTGAGGGTAGGCGCTTATTGAAAAACATGCCTGTCAAGATTTGGTTGCCATGGAAGACTGAAATGAATAATTACCTACAACACCAAATAAGTCTTTTTCTGAAAAGGGGCGAACTTTGGTGGCTCTTGGTTACTTTTTAAAAAAGTTGTAAGCGTTATATAAAGTATCGTATCGTATCCTCAAAACCCCACGCAGGTAGCCCAACACGTTACCCAACCCTACCCCCCTTTCCCCACACCCACCAATCCATCCCGGGTCAAGACAGATTTAAAGGGCCTTTCACAATGTAATCTGAATTGCTATGCGGTCACTGTAATTATGCTGAGGGCAAGAAAGTTGTCATGAAGCCTGTTTTTTTACTCTTTCATTTACAAGATTTTAAGCGTTGTTTTGCTACATTTTAGTAACGAACCTGACATTTCTTTGTTTCAACTACGTTTATAGGTATGTTACAAAGTGTTCTGTTAAAGTGTGTTTCTCTTGTATACGTAGAGGAAACGTTCAACTAATCACTTAATTTAGTCTTGTCAGTCAATTCATTATAATTTTTACCAAAATTGCTATAAATCATTGTTCTTTAAATATTATTCAATGGATACTGAGCAAGGTACTTTTAAAGTACGGCAAATGAGGCTTGTTCTCTTAGCAAGAATGAAATAATTATTAATGTTTGATAAATTAAAGCACCGTAGAGTGCTGCAAATGAGGACATGTCCTCCTAACAAGAATAAAATAGTTATTATGGTTTGATAAATTAAAGCACCCTAAAGTGCGGCAAATGAGGACATGTCCTCCTAACAAGAATAAAATAATTATTATAGTTTGATAAATTAAGGCACCCTAAAGTGCGGTAAATGAGGACATGTCCTCCTAACAACAATAAAATAATTATTATAGTTTGATAAATTAAGGCACCCTGGAGTGCGGCAAATGAGGACATGTCCTCCTAACAAGAATGAAATAATTATTATGGTTTGATAAATTAAAGCACCCTAGAGTGCGGCAAATGAGGACATGTCCTCCTAACAGCAATGAAATAATTATTATGGTTTGATAAATTAAAGCACCCTAGAGTGCGGCAAATAAGGACATGCGCTCCTAACAGCAATGAAATAATTATTATGGTTTGATAAATTAAAGCACCCTAGAGTGCGGCAAATGAGGACATGTCCTCCTAACAAGAATGAAATAATTATTATAGTCTGATAAATTAAGGCACCCTAAAGTGCGGTAAATGAGGACATGTCCTCCTAACAACAATAAAATAATTATTATAGTTTGATAAATTAAGGCACCCTAGAGTGCGGCAAATGAGGACATGTCCTCCTAACAAGAATGAAATAATTATTATAGTCTGATAAATTAAAGCACCCTAGAGTGCGGCAAATGAGGACATGTCCTCCTAACAAGAATGAAATAATTATTATGGTTTGATAAATTAAAGCACCCTAGAGTGCGGCAAATGAGGACATGTCCTCCTAACAAGAATGAAATAATTATTATGGTTTGATAAATTAAAGCACCCTAGAGTGCGGCAAATGAGGACATGCGCTCCTAACAAGAATGAAATAATTATTATGGTTTGATAAATTAAAGCACCCTAGAGTGCGGCAAATGAGGACATGTCCTCCTAACAACAATAAAATAATTATTATGGTTTGATAAATTAAAGCACCCTAGAGTGCTGCAAATGAGGACATGTCCTCCTAACAACAATAAAATAATTATTATGGTTTGATAAATTAAGGCACCCTAGAGTGCGGCAAATGAGAACTTGTAGAAACGAGCCTGACATTATTTTCTTTGTTTGAACTACGTTTATCGGTATGTTACAGAATGTTACATAGATGAAACGTTTAATGGATCACTAAATTTAGTATTAACTTATGTCAACCCTCTTGTTCACTTCATTATAATTTTTATCAAAATTGTTATATATAATTGTCGTTTAAATATTATTAAATGAATACTGAACAAGGCACTTCAAAGTGCGTCAAATGAGGGCTTTTTCTCCTTGTCCTCGTAACGAGAATAAAATAATTATTAATGCTTCATAAATTTAAGCACCTTAGAGTGCAGCAAACGAGTAATTTTTGCACTTGTCCTCCTAACAAGAAAAAAATATTTGATGAATTAAAGCCTTCTCAATTGCTCTCGTAAGGAAACATGTTTGATTAATTAATTATGATCAATTTATTGCGTTTTCCTGATTTTAGTTCTTGGCTAATTTATTAAAATGTTATACCAAATGCTGTGAACTCTGAAACAATCACAACGAATAATTTTGAACTTAGAACAATTAGAACGTATGTCCAAAACAAAAAAAACAACCCGATTACCAATCACAGCAAACATGCTTCCCTTTTAGCTCTCGTGTTTACCTTCCATGTCCTTAGTTGGCTCGAGCTCTCATTTTTAGTTCTTGACGTAATTGCGTTCGCAGGGCTGTCAACCTCACGTCTTCAAATATGGAGAATATCACTTCCCCGGCCAGCACTAAAAAAACGCCTAACAGAGGCGTCGCATCAAGGCCAAATTTACGGGTTCAGTCGTACATTCAACAGTACCAGAAACAACGCTAAACATTTCAAATTTTCTTCTCGGGAAGTCGAGTCTACGACAAATGGCAAACTTCGTCAATTGTTCGGGAGATTACACACATAAATCTGGAGACCAGAAAATATGGCTCAAAATGTGGAGATTACAGACATAAATCTGGAGAGCGGGAGATACGGTTCAAAATATGGAGACTGCCGGATTATCCGGGAGAGTTGACAGCCCTGCCTTTGTTATGATTGGCTATTGCTTGAGTTTTGATTTCACGACACTCGACATTAATAGTCTCAACACAGATCTGCATATAACTGGTATTATTTTTATCAACTGTTCTAAACCAATGTTAATCGTAGGGTGTTTACATGTGAAAACTCGTACGGGCGAGTTTCATACCAGTATGACATTATCATTTCATACCGTCTTTACACGAAAAGACACTTCATGTCGTCCGACGTAATCGTGACGCCATCTTGGATTGGATGCCGAAAACTACGCATGCGCCACCCGTTCCAGATTCCCGGGACAGTGATTTTTATGCCGGAGCAAACAGTTGCACCGCATTTACACGACATCGACATGAGTTTCGAATCGGAATGAAAATCTCGCTCCCGTACAGTGACCGAGATGAACTCGCACCGGTTTGACTCTATCCGTTATGAAATTCTGTGCTGGTAGCATGTAAACAAATACAGAGCCACAATAGGAAACCGGAGTGAACTCATACCGGAATGAAAGTCGCACTGGGAGCATGTAAACACCCCTTAAAAAGTGTTAAATCAACTGCCAACTTGATCAGCGCCGGCTGCGGTTTGAAAACTGTAGTTTCTCTATAGTCGAAGACTTGACCATTTTTTCCCGGAGGATACGTTTTTCCGTGGCTCAAGAGCTGGTTTTTTATTTTCACCAGCTGCTGCGCCGAGGTCCTCGACCTTTGAATACTTAGCTGCATCATACACCGACATGTCCATCAGGTCCAGATACATCTGAAATATTAACAAGGGCCAAATAGAGAAAGAGCGTGAGTGATGATTGGTGATGTGACGGCTCGAGTTCACCCAAGAAAACCTATAACTTAAAACCAAAAACTGAACCATACTTTGGCCTAGATAGTTTCTTTTATGTTGGAATTTGTTCAGCTATCCTTTTTTGGCTAGCTCAACTCAATTGGCTAACTCAACTGACGATCGTAAATATAAACGAGGCTGACATTTGAAGGGCTCGATGGAAAAGAGGGCGTAAGTGATAATTTGGCATTTTTATCCAAATCGCTCTGAACTCGCTCTAATTTGGTATACGCACTAACTGGTTCTTGTGTGAGAAACATGTATTTCCACGTTAACTTGGTGATTTGAGAGCTAGAATTCGCCCAACAAGCTTGTGACCTGGCGCTGTTTGGAACGATGACGTCAGATATTGCCAAATATTAGTAATAAGAATGCTTGTTGGATTGATAAGAAAAATACGTATCGGGTCACATTAAATTGACACTTTCTCTCATAGATAGATAGAAGAAATCAATAATGTCAATAAAAAGCAAGTATCTACAGATTCTTCAGATCTAAAACTGCACGTGGGTGGACGTAGAAGTGCACAATATAAACCCTTTAAACCACCTCCTTATCACAAACCTTTTTTTCAATGTATGTTTGCATTGTCTGCCGAATTTTTTCAAAATGCGGGCGAAAGACTGGGTTCCAGCTCCAACATCTTTCCATCAAATGATACCTAACAATAAACAGTTTAAAATTAATAGCAGTTTGGTTGTGAGTTTTTCATTTCGTTCACAGATGTTCAAAAAACCATTTAATTGGTCCAATTGTCAAGGTCTCTCTTCTTCTCATCCTTTTAAGCAAGAGAAGAGGAGAGGAGGAGAGTCCGCAGGGGCTGGTCACGTAGATCCCAGTTTAGGGAGAGGGGCGGAAAAATGAAATTAAAAAAACCCTAGACTTTGCAAGGTCCGGGAAAGAGCAGAAAGATTTTTGAAATCAAAAACGAATCTTCCCCAGGGAAACCTTTCGGTGGCGATGGAAAAAACAAAATCTTACACGCCGAAAGTGCAAGTTGCTATAGCTTAATGTGTAGATTAGTTAGGGCTAAGGTTTTAGGATGGAATGATCTTTTATTGATCGACATTCGGGGCGGTGCCCTAAACGGTCATTTGGCACATATTATGCAGGCTATGTGAGGGTCACAAAAAGTGATTGATGTCCAGTTGTTAGGGATCACAATCAAGCAACATGAGGCTTGATGCTTTGGCAAGGAAAGAAACAACCAACAGTTATGATACCAGTCTTGAACGCACAAATAATATTTCAAGGTCATTGGATAACTTTGTATTCCTGTTTTCAGTTAGCACTGTCTCTGATTGAGTCATGCAGACTGTTCTGACAAGCGAAACTCACAGGGTGTCGTCGATGTGTGGCGGTTTTGGCATGCGGTAGCCATTTTGTATTTCTATCATTGTTTTTCCCTCTGACCAGTCCGGATATGGAATGCCCCCTGTTGATCATTTAAATCTTGTTACTTTGCTAGTTTTTAACCGTTCTAGTCGCCATTCCAGTTTTTAACTTTGTGTCTTCGACAAAAGTCGAACTACGAACTAGGGGGTAGGAATGGCACTGTGGTGAGGGCACACGCTTCCCACCAGTGTGGCACGGCTTCAAACCGGACATCAAACGGGACTCTGCGTCATATGTAGGTTGAGTTTGTCGCTGGTTCACGTTGTTGCTCCAGGTAGTCCGGTTTTCCCCTCTCCTCAAAAACCGACATCTAATTCCACTTCGAATTGTAAAGTGTCTCCAACTAGTGCTCTGCGCTAAATACAGTTAATTTATTTTCATTTTTACAAAGACTTAGCAATAACAAATGTTATTGTTAAAGTAACTGAAAAAATGCAATACTTACAAATAAACGTTATTTAGCTATTAGACAGTTTTCGTTATTCCACGTGCGAATAGTTTTGCGATAAAGCAGTGTACCTGAATGTTCAATGAGTGCTCTTTATAGTTTTGGCTAATTTTTGGTCCTCGAGGATCTTGCAGTGTAGGCATGTCTTTGCTGTAACTGAATAAGTCAGCACAACCATTTTATTTGGCCCTACGTAGATGAAATAGCTTCACTTCTTTATTTTACTCTACGATGTAATTAAAGTCTTTGTGTAAGGGCAATTTCAAGAATACAATAAAACCTACCAATGGTGAATATCTCGTAGAGGACGACTCCATATGACCACCTGTGAATTAGAAATGCATATCAGTGAGAACGTTTTCTCCAGCGCTCTATTCGTATGTTCATACACATAATATGCTGTTGCGTGCATTGAACAACTTACAGGGGTTGTTTGTTTTGACTTTAAAGTTGAACCTTTGACCTAGCTTTTGAGCGTTAGTTGTCTCTTTACTTTTTATCATACAAGGTAATTTTGCTAGTTATGAGTTCAATATCAATTGTTTACTCTTTCTCCCATTTGGAAAGTCACAAACTTTGGTGATGCTTTGATCTTCATAGTCAGTGTTCTCCCTTCCATAGGTTGAATAGTCTTCCACCGTAAAATTGACGAGTAATGACATGCCAAACTTTGTACTTTTCAGATTGTTACTTAAGGGATTGAGGTGGAGATCGGCTACATCTACATGGGAAGGTTACAAGGCGTGGGACAACTCTCGCTCGTGATAGCTGAATTAGAAGTAGTCAGAAGCCCATGACCCATGACCCTATCTCTCGATCTAAGCAATGGAATCAACCCTTTCCAGGGTAGATTTGTCTTAGAAGGGCTCTCGGGGTTGGAATACCGACATTGCAAATACCTAATTAAAGAAGAGCATTGAAAACTGAATTGTCAAACGTCACACTTTTTCACGGGAAAAGCAGTTGTAAAAAGAAATCTACTCGGGAATGAGTTCACGAGAGGAACTCATACAGATAGAGGCTTCTAGTTCTGGCCTCCTGAAGTCGTTTATTTATAATAATTTTACATACACATCACTTTTCGCTGATAGATCTGCAGAATTTCCAAAAAGAATCTCAGGTGCTGTCCATTTAATTGGCATACAACCCTACAAAAGCAAGCAGTATCAAAGTAATTTAACATACCTGGACTGTAGTTTAGATAAACTGAATATACAGCGAGTTGCGTTGGGATAAAAATTATATCAGACCTGCTTTGATTTTCTCAGTATTTTATCCTTAAAGCGCTATGGTCAAGTCGTGTTTATTTACACGCTAAACAATTATAGACACAAAAAATTAAAAAAAAGTGACTAAATGAAATTTAGGCAAAGTTAATTTCACGACAATACTGATCAGCAGTCCAACTGTGCGCTGGATAGAGGGGCAGCTCGAAATCTCTCGCAGGGGCAATCTGTGACACTTCATGCCGCAATAAGGTTTGTCGCATTGCTCGTCCAATGGTCATTTTTGCGGATCGTTCTTTCTTAGCTGCAGTTTGCTGTCTTTCTACCGTGTTATTTGGCTCAGTCGTTCGTTGTCGTCCCGTATCGTTTTCCTTCAGAGTCATGCCTAATACTCGCAACACCAACAACAGTTTTTCTCCTGCGATTTTCCCTCAAGAACACTCGTCTCCACGTGCGGTGCAAGTGCCGATGATACAGCCTTTTTGGCGACTGTTGTGGACGCTGTCACGCTTGTTTTATCCTCCGAAAGCTTCAGGATGTCAACCCGGGTGAGCGCTAATCCTGGAGTCGTCATTTTGATTGTACTTTCTCAACCTTCACCAGTTCCTGTAGTTTAGTGTCTTCTCTCTCAAGCTTCCGATTTGGAAGCGCGTGTGACTGCCTTATTTGCCTCAGATGTAGGTGTTTCAGTTCCAGCAGCCTCCTTTATCCCCTAAGCGACCCATGGTAGAACTACCTTTTCTGTACCTTCCTTGGTACAACTTTTAGTGCGCCTCTGGCCGGCCTCAGTCGCGACTCCCGCAATAGGGACCATCACAGCTCCTTACCGTTTCACTGGAAGACATTGCCTCCTCGATCGTGCAGCGTCCCGTCGCTACCTACCCCAAATCAACTGAACGTTGTCGGCCAACCCAAGTCAGACTCGAAGTGCCGTAAAGCTTGTCCAGCTCCGTCCTCCACTGCCCTTGCCAAATCCAAGCGTTGATAAGGATCTACCGCTTTCGACTGCGACTTCAACTGTTAGTGTTATTGCCTTTGCATCTTGTTAGTTAACTAGCGCTTGTCACGTAATAGACAAGTACAAGCCATGTCCTGCAACTTGCTTAGTTTTCCATAGTAGCGCTCGTTACCTAACGTTTAATTGTCAGCCTTATCAGTAGCTTTTATGCGCTGGACGCGCCCCTTGCCTTGGCTATGAAGTCCATTGCATGGGCATACCTATCATGCATATCTATCATGCATACCTATCAGCAGACTCAGTGTAGCACTTTTCTGTTACAGTTTAACGGTCTGCTATTCGTTCCTTACACATCGAGCGAGGTTTTCGTGATCCATTGCTGAACTGCCTGCGGTTGTAATTAGTCTTGATGAAGGGATTAGGCGATTACAAGGTTCCCCAGAAGCGCGACGCCTCCCAGTCACAGACAACATTATGGTGGTCATTTGGAGAGCCTTGGATCTTTCTTTGTACGACCATTGCATCTTTTAGGCTGCCTGCACGTTCAGGCTTACTTAATTTTGATTCCGTCACTCCGCCGAGTTTACCGTCCCTATCTTAGGTGTTCCTTTGCCTTCTCTGCACTCTCCTGTTCCCGATATTTCATTATACTCCTCCTTGGCCCCTTCCTGTTTGCGGGCTAGGATCAAGGCTTTCAAAAGTGACCTCTTTCGCAAGGGGTATTTTACTCACATCGGCAGGAAGAGGTTTCCACTCTGTGTTGTATATGCGATGATGCCTTACCTTGTCGCGTACCATCTTGACCGACCGGCTTCTACTTATGCTGTCAGTGGTTGGCGTCTCAGGGCACTTTTTGAGCCAAAGCTTCCAAATCAGCGCAGCCACTGTTGCTGCTCGCAGTGGCTCGCCGGATCACCTGATTCAGGCTCTCGGGCATTGGACAAGAAGCGTTTATAAGTACTACATTCGCACTCCCTAGGAAACGCTAGTCAGCCTCCCGGGTCAGTTGGGTCCGGGGTAGCTCAGGCGATCCTTTGGTGGTACTTGGTTGTTGTAGATTCCGAGGTCCCATTCTACCTAGCCTCTTGATTCACTCCATTTCAAGGCACCCTTGGTAAAGGAGGGGCTGGGTGGTTGTCGTTCGTATGGTTGGTTGGCATGGATACTTCCTTGCCCCCAGGGTTCCGCTTGTCTTCACCACCTTTGTGGCACCTGTTCCTAAGCTCATCTATTGGCAATGACGTTTAACCCCAAATGTTTACATTTGAAAGTTTATTGAGGTGTGAATTAATGATTAAATGACAAACACGATTTCCATTTGTATTCCCATTAACGCGTGACAATACAAAAATATAAAAAGAACCCTTCCAAGAAGATAACAGTTTGTTCTTGAAAATCGGAAAGACATCGTCAGGGGACAACAGTTCACAAAGCCGAATTGTAAATTTGATGAAAGGCCACATTCAATTTGAAACATAAGTTTATGAAATCATTTGCTGTAAGTTCACTGTACCTTTTTGGCGTTGCCATGACCATATTTGAAGTTCTGATACGCTAAACCAAAATCTGTCACCTTGCACACGAAGTTTCGATCCAAGAGGATGTTTCGTGCTGCCAAATCACGGTGGACTACCTACAGAAACAAAATCGTGGCCAAAGTACATTCATTTTGGGTCACAGTTCTTGCTGGGCCAACTTTTACCGAGCGTTGATACGAGAAAATCCAGAAACGTTATCCCGGTCGAACACATCAAATTTAACTCTACTTTCTAGTTTATATTATTCACTGCCCAAGCTCAATTATTCACAACTTGAATATCCTTTTTCCCTTAGATTTCTTTCTTTAATTCACCCGAATGTGATAATCGTCATTTAAAATTATCTCCTTTCATAATATATCAAGCCATTATGCCCATTTTTAAAGCTAATGCGTACTTTACGTGACACAAGGCAAACCAAAGAGTTGGCCTGCTTACCTAAACCGATGCGTTTGTATGAGAACTGTTTGTCCCGTTAGCCGGGTCCCTTAAAAATGTTAACCCGGCTATCCGGGACAACGTTGAGTTAATTATCTAAACAATTGGCAGCATTAATTTGTAAGGAAATTTAAGAAACGTTGCCTTGCCCACATTAGGTTGGATAAACTGGTGACCCTTCTAACCGGGAGACCTTTTCTCCATGTAAACAGGTCCTTAGAGTGGCCAGGGTCTTCTTCACCTCGCTGTCACAAAATTCATATTATTCATGTTTTGGTTGTTTTCATTTCATGTTTGCATTTTCATGTTTCGTGTTTGCATGTAGAAATTTAGTCGTTTCTTTTTCATTATCTAAATTCGTTAGGTTTATTGTTAATTATTTGTAGTCTTAATTCGTCGTATTTTTATCAGTCAAAAAATGTCACTAGTATATTAGTAGTTATTGTCTTAGGAAATTGTGTGTTGTATTGTAAATTTCGATGTAATCTAACTAACTACTTTTATTCCCGTTACCGTGTATTTTGTATCTTATCGTGTAATCAGCATTTATTGTACATCTTGTAGTTAGCGTTTTCTGGAATCTTCTTTGTAATGTCGTAATTGTGTACAGTATTTAAATAGCGGTCATGGTTGTTGTTGTGTAGTTGGTTGTTATTCTTGGAAGGAGAAAAAGGACTGAGAAGTAAGAAGAAGCAAAAAAAGTTTGTATTGCAAGGTCGAAGGCGAAATTGTTCAAGTCACTGTCAAGAACCATTGGCAGGAGCCAGCCGTGTTTTCCCTGACATAAACCCTTTTGTCGGCGGCGGCGAGTGAACAGGATTTCAAGGCGTGTGCATAGAAATTAAAACTGACTGCGGAGGAGTCAAACAAGACGGGAACAAAGAAGAGAAAAGGCGCCAGAAGAGAAGAAGGAGAGGTTTGTGTGAACGGTTGTTGGTGCGGTTTGTTTATGCGAGTGGTTGAAGCAGCAGTTTGTTTGTGCCTGGAGAAGACTTCAAGGACAAGGAAGGACTGAACTGAACTGAAATAAGTAATTTAGTTTAAGATAATTAATTAGGTTAAGAAAGTTTTTTTTTTACGTTACCGTTTATTGTGTTTACTAAGCGTTTATGTACACTAAATTTATTAAATTTGTTGTTTTACTTAATCTTTTAGTGTGTTGTGGGTTTGCGGGAAGGGTTTTGTACAGTCCCCTTTTAAATCGTGCCTCACAAGGGAGAGATCCACGTCACACTCGCTCCATCGTCATAAAAGTGGAGATGACCTTCAAGATGTTGAGTGTCGGCAACGGTCCATGACCTCTGGAAAATCCTAGAAAATGGCGTCATCGGGACGCATGTTATGGAGAATAAATTTCTTTCCCCATTTAAGTAATGTTTAAAATACGAGCAGCAGTGTTTTATCGGGATTTAAAACCACGGGGCGCAGCCGAGTGGTTTTAGACCCGATAAAACACGTGATGCGAGTTTTTTGAACGGCTTCAAAAACATCCCTGGAAAAGCGTGTGTCAAAAGAGTTCATAATAATGATGCTTTTGTGAACGTTGGAAATTAGCATACGAGAAAAAACATTAAACACCGCGTACTAATAAGGAGGAGGTTTTATCGGGTTTTAAAACCCGATGTTTTATCGACCATTTGATAGGTCAATGGGCTTATGAATTATTAAATGAGTTTTTGAAGATAAGAAAAGAGCTTCAAGTTAATAACACAAATGGCAGACGGATAGCTCAAAGATGAACAACAGCAAATTGAGCAAAAAAGTGAAGTTTCGTAAGCATTTGATTTATTTTGTCCGGGTACTCCGGTTTTCCCCTCTCCCCAAAAACCAACACTTCCAAATTTCAATTCGATCTGGAAAGTGTCCCCAATTAGCGCCCTGCGCTAAAAACATTGATACTTAAATAAAGTGATTTTTTTGTTCGAGGCGATAAGGCTCTTTACAGAAATAAATGTGTGGCAACCAGTGCTTTCCTGCATGCCATATATTTTTTGCAAGAATTATAGAATTCAGTCTGTATTTCCTTAAGTTTGAAGTAGGTAACTCTCTCAGTTTTTTTTTCTCGCCAAATTTATTTAAAACGTTGAGTTTTCTTTTAGTTCTCTGTTTAAAGGTGTCACATTAGCTGCCAATTGTGCTTGCACCTTTTACTAACTGAACATAATTTTGTGAGATTGTTTCTCGGAGTAATTTGGTGAACCATCTAATTACCGCTGCTTGAAACAATAGGAAAATCTTACCCATGATAAGTCACAACAGATGGCGGAAGGACTCAATAGCAACTGCTTAGAAATGTTTTCGTTAAAATGAACATACCCCTCTGGATCCAAGGAACACCATTCCACTAGCAATTTGTTTTGCAAATGAGACCAGGTCATACGTCGTCAGCTCTAAGGTATCACCCTCTCCAAAATGATACTTGTCAACAATTCCTCGGCTTTTTCTCAGATAACCAAGCAAATCTCCTGACGCCAAGTACTCCATAATAAGAATTGGGTGAACTATGAGCAGAAATACAGCAGATAATTATATTATCCATGGGTTCCCTCACTAGTAGACTTACAAGTTTAAGCCAGTGCTGCTGACCTTCAAGACAAGAAGGAATAAAGTGCCCTGGTAGTATGGGGTCATGCTGGCCCAGGATGCTATTCAGAACTGGTGTAGAACTGCTTAGTTCTTATCTTCTTAGTAATGGGATCGACTGAGTGACTAGAATCTCACTTCAAACACTCTGGATAATTTCTGTGAACCTGCTGAGATATATAATAAATATACAGAGAAAGAAACAAGAAGCGTAAACAGATATGCATCTCCTTACGTTGCGTTGTAACACATCCAATAAAATTGATAATGTTTGGCTGAGGATTTTCACCAAACATTTTACCCAGCTCGATCTCTCTCATAAGCGCTTTTCTTCCATCTTCTCCAGAAATGGCTAAAAGATATAAGACATCAGGGTTAAATCAGATAGGCAAGATAGTCACTACATCACATAAGATGCATCCAACACATTCATTGTAATTGTCTCGGAAAAATAGATTGACATTTTTGTTTTGAAGCTTCAAGAGCAAACAGTGTAGATAATATATAGAGGTAGAGTTAGTACAACAGTGAGATTATTAAATGGACACTGGAATGTCGTAAGGTTTATGTTTAAAACCTAGAGTAATGCACAGATATTACTAACTAAAGAAAACGTAACAAACCTAAACAACATAGATCAAGTAAACACGTACAGTTTTTGAAAGCTTTTTAAATTAAATGTAACTCTCCTCGTTGATATTATGATAAGTCTAGAAATTTTACAAATTGGTTCTTACGTGAGAAGCACTTCGCTGCAACAATACGTTTTCCATAACCTCCAGTTGGTTGACTCAAAGTTGCTCGCCAAACCACTCCATATGCCCCAGAACCTATGACCTCTCGCAGTGCTATACGGTCACGTGAAATCTCCCATTCATCCACTTCATGGTCCAAAACATCCATCTCGTATCCCTCTTCATTTTGTCTTCAAACAGAAAAACTTACACCTTCATCAAAATACTCTGCTGACAGCATATATCTCAATCAATTATTTATTTAGTTTCATCTTTTGGATATCAATTGCATCATCTGAAGAAAACAAAAAACTCAAGTGAAATCAATTGGATTTCAGGGTACAGAAAAGTGTTATTAAAGCAAGGTAAGGTAGTTATCGATGGGTAGCGGAAATAATCCTTTTTACTTACTTCATTTGGTACACCAACATGTGTCCTTTGTCCGCCGCGCGCACCCTGTCTGTAAGTTGAACCCTCACGCGCTAACTTTCATATTCAATAATCAAATCGAGCAAATGTTTGCACCTCATTCCTTTTCTTTCAAGACCTATGCTCTGATAACAAGTGTATTCATACTACACACCGAGAGTAATTTAAATAGAATAATCGAAAGTCATTTGACTTACTTGATCTCTCTCTTGGCCCTGACTGTGTTCCCTGAAAGTGAAAAACAAAATGAAGTAAATCAAATAAGACTAAGAAGATACATCGGCAGAGACAGTTATATTTGTCGCGAAAGGAAAAATAGAATACAGGGACAGTAGACACCACGACCGTCGAGATAATATAATTAAAACCAACCTCGGCCACATTGGTGGAAGAGTATTTTTAAAAGGGATTCCTCTGGCCACTTTGGAGGTCATGTTGACCTCAAGACGAAACAATTAATGGTATTGAAAAGTTGAGAATCTCAATGAATTTGACAAACCCTTCACACATACTTTCCTTGTGAAAAAGACAAGATGACAACTTTTAAGGTATGTGGGGTCTAAAAATACTCCGTCTAACGAAAATGTAAATTTACATGTCCCGTTTATGCTGACATTGTTTAAAATGTTTTCTTTCTCGTTAAATATTTAATTGAACTTGTGATGACATGCCTTCTCTTTTAGCATTAAATTATGTCTTACTTTTGACAATGACGATTTTGTAAAGTTTAGCTTGTTGACCTTTGTAATCCAGTCCCTGTACTTTGCAAATTTTTCATTGTCAATTTTTATTGTAAAATTTTAAGTATAAAGGTTTGACACTTTGTAATTCATGAAATATGCAAAAATGTGTCGTTTAACATTTTTATTCATATTCCTATTCTATATAGTCTTTCTCGCAGCCATTTTTGGGGCTGTCGCGCTGCGTGACAGCCCAAACAACGACTGCGAGGGAGACTATATTTCTCAGCCTCACTTTTGCTGGCAATCGTAAATCTAAAAAGCTAACTTATGGAGTAAAATAAACCGGCTGTGCCCTAAGAATTGTGTCTAATACCTTTTCTTCGACGTTTGCAAAGGTACCAGGCGATTAATGCTAAAAATACCACAGCCGACAAAGGCCCAACAATGACGTACCACTCCAGTGTCGTTCCACTGGAAGGAGTATCTGTAAAGACAAATGAATCGTTTTGAAAATCTTATTAAAAAAAGGACTATTACTGGTCTTCTAACTAGTTTTTTTCAGGAGTTCTTAGCTTTGAAGCTGGTGATTTAAGAGCTTGTGTATGAAAACATACAGTAGGTTAGGATGTGGAGTGGTCCCTTTTTGCAGCACTGAAACATGATCTCAACTTCTCCCACCCCAGGGAGTTCTTTGCATAGCCTTGGTTCCCCAGGGACGCATTGGGAAGCTGTCAGTACACCCAGTATGTCCGAAAACCTGAGAAATCGAGGTTGAGCAAGATCTCGACAAACATCTGGTAACTCTCCTGTGAACTTTCCTTGGAAATCGCAAAGATAGAAGATAGAAAGATAGAAATCCAAAGATGGAAGTTTCTATTGCTAAAAAGGCGAAAAAAAATACCTGCATCGCAGCCATACAGCTCTATCCTCATTCCAATATTGGTTTCCCATTGTACTGGTAGGATCCTGATGTAACGTGTTTCTATTGGTGGGTTTATTCTGTTGTACACAGTATGGCCACTATCTGTATTTCCATCGAACACCTATACATATAAAGAGAGTTTGTTTGTCATCAGCCAGCAGTGTCACGAGGAGTGAGAATGGTATGTAACGAGGCCTTGCAGTTCTTACTTTACAGTTAATTGAGCCATGGAGTAATACGAAATTTAGCCTGGAAATGGCCCACTTCCATTCATGCTTTTTATGCAATAGCACTTATCGTCACCTGTCGGCTGAGGAACAGTCGACAGTACGTAAGGCCTCTCAAACTAGCTCGGTCTTGGGCAATGAGCCGCAATGCGCACGATGTCATCCTCTGAGAGGTAATTTTTGGGGTCAATGTCCTGGACTTGGTCGGGGAAGGACCTCCACGGTCTCCCTGGGGATCTTCACCGTTAGTAAGGCTCGTACAACACGCAAATGTTGGCGGGTTCATCCTTCTCCATGCCCAGGAACTTGAGCTGTTGCAAGACGACATTGCCATTTGAGACGTTGTCCAGGCGTTATGTGTGCAACATTTTCCTTAACATGTGGCGGAGGCATTTAGTTTCGCATCCATGTCCTTGGTGATTATCCATGTTTTTGGCAACCGTCTAGTAGAACAAATAGACATGTTGTTCTAAAAATGCGGAGCTTCAAGTCCAAACGTAGTCACAGTGAGCACCAGAACTCGTGGAGGCTTCAGAACGCGGCCCATCCGAGGGCCTTCCGGCGCTTTAAGTCGTTGAGGCTGCTGATAACCGTGGATCTTAAATAGCGGAAGTCGTTGACCTGTTTTAGTGCAATAGCACTATGTAAATTCATCTTGTTGGATTTTGTTTTGATATTGATAATTCTATCTTTTTAATAATCGCAACTCGTATCCCTGAAACCTAATAAACAAAGACAAGTAACTCCTTATATATTAATAGTAGTTGGAAGTTTAAAGTTGAATGCAACACCAAATAACTGACATACCTTCGGCGAATTGTCTCTTGGTTTCTTGAAAAAGGTAAAGGTCACTCCATCATCACTGTATTGTAGCCGATACATGGTGACCCACTGCTCGGTTTTGATGGCGGGAATCCCCTGGGTAGCTACACCTGTCACAGTTTTGTAGCTGTTGAGATCGACTTGAAGCCATTGATTGAGGTCGTTGTGTTTTGTGGTCCAGCCGAAAGATCCCTGCTCTTTGAAATTTAACCTGGCATTTCGTGCAGGATGTTTATCATCCCATCGTGAAGAGGCTCTTATCTGGTCATCAGAGATTGCTCCAGTCTCCATACCAAGAGGTGCAGTGCAACCTGATTTGACAGCCAAAAATAAAGAAAAGGTATTGCAAATAGTGCTGGCCCCAGTTTTAAATAAGCAGCTACTAATTGTAGCACTTTTGGGATAGTAAGGGAATGTACATTACTTAGAATTTGACTTCCGAAATTCGAGTCTTTGATGAGATTTAAAGTGTGACTATTGAAAAGAATTCTTTCTTCAGTGCTCTGCGATATGATGTAATGTTAGTTCACGATAACGGTAGTGGTTTCAGAAAATTCCATCGAAAAGCTAATGCCAAAAAATGATTGATCTCCTACATTGTGTATGAGCTCAACAGGTAAGGGTATTAGACTATGGTCAAGGAAAATTAGCAGCAAAAACGAAAAATGTGGCTGACGTGTTTGTTATTTGGTCCAAAACACATTTTCCCTGTTATATAGGGAATGAACTGTTTTTGAAGGTACAGAGTGTCCAAGAGGACAAAATGTGTTTAAAATAGATTTAAGGCTGTATATGCTACTAAATATCACTTCTATTTTATATTCACCCCTGCATTTACCACTCCTGGAGTTGTAGGTTTGTGATAGGTGAAGGTGTTGCCAAATCTGCAATGGTGTAAGGCTCTACTTAGATTACTCGCTCTCAAATCAATGGCGTTATTATCAGTCTTACCACAGTTGATGATTTTATCGCTTTTATCTTACATGAGTGTAATTCTTATAGGCGAGTGTAATCAAGCGTTTGATAAAAGGGACTTAGCGTTAGAACTTGCACTTGAAATAATATAAGGAATCAAAAGGGAATACCTGAACAGCCATAGAGCTCTATCCTCATTCCAATATGTACCCTCCAACGGAGCGGAAGTATCCTGATGTAGCGTGCTGTGATTGGCGGGCTTATTCTGTTAATAACAATGGAATCAGCGTCTACATTTCCATCAAAGACCTGTATTCAAAGACAAGCAAGCAGTAATTGTTAGATTACACTCGGTCGCAAAACAGCAGGGTTGCAAGAGGTGAGACAGGTTTTTGTCTGCAAGCCTAGGTTTTTTCTAAATTGCTTCTTAAAACCCACAAGAGAAATAGCATGGAGCATTTCACACCCATTTTCTTTGTGCACTGGGTGAAGCCTGCGTTTCTTGAGCCAGAATCCAAGAACCCTCAAATCCCAGCCATGCTGGGACTCTAATATTGGGGGATAAAAAAACGATAAAAGAGAAAACGCCAATAAATCGTAACTCACAAAGAAGAGATACCAAAATGCAGGTGTCATTAAAGACATGCACTCTTTTGTATAACCTTTGTAACCTCTGTAAACTGTATGATTCTAACTTATTTAGAAATTAATAAGAGGGGTTACAAATAAGAACTTCCGAAAGACTTGTCCAAGCAAGGTTACTATATCCAACTTTTGATTTTGACGACAGTAACTGTCTGTTTTACTTCCACGATAATTAAGTAGGTTATGACATGTAATAAAACTCCACAAAGCTAATTTCTCTTTATTCATCTTTATCTTAAAATCAGTCGAGCTGCTATCTTGGAATAATGTCTGCATACCAAGAGAACAAATTTATCCTCGTTCCAAAGAAAAATCTTTCAATATGTAAACTACTTTTTCTGTTGTTTCAAAAAAACCGACTAATACTTCTTTAGGGCAATGAGATCAACTGAACATTGAACACACGTGCGGCATGATAGCTACAATTTAACTTCAGAACGCAAGGATCATACATTGATATACCTTTGGTGAAGTGTCGCTTGGTGCCTTGTAAAAATGAAATTCTACCTCATCGCCTCTATACTTAAGCTTGTACTTGGTTACCCAATTAATGTCATTAGTGTCCGGACTGCCTTGAGTGGCTACAGCTGTCACTGAAGTATGGCTACCAAGATCCACCTGAAGCCATTGGGAGTAGTCTCTAGCTTTAGATACCCAGCCCCAGGCTCCTTGTATCTTGTAATTTAACCTGGCGTATGTTGCAGCATGTTCATTCCATTCTGAAGAGGCGATTATCTTGTCATCAGAGATGGCTCCATTCTCCATACCAAGAGGTGCCTCGCAATCTATCATTGTAAACCGAAAATATGACAAAATGTAAAAGCAAGTTAGCCACTAGAAAAAATATTTCTGCTAAACTAAAAAAAAAGAAACTGCTAAGTTCCAGGGACATGATTTTAATGTAGTCCTACCTTTGATGCCGTTGTTCACACCTAGACAACCATAGAGCTCTATTCTCATTCCAATATGTCTCTGCCAATGGAGGGGCCGTATCCTGATGTAGCGTGCTGTGATTTTTGGGCTTATTTTGTTATACACAATGGAATCAGCGTCTACATTTCCATCAAAGACCTTTATTTCAAGACAAGCAAGTGTTGATTGTTAGATAACTCTTGGTCGCCAAACAGCAGAGTTGCAAGAGGTGAGGCAAGTATGTGATTGGATTCCTGGATTTTTTCCAAAACAGCTTGACAGAATTCAGGAAAGTTAGCATGGAGCCCCGCTCGCACATTTTTCCTATATGCATTTAGTGAAGCCTGCTTTGCTTGAGGCAGAACACAAAATTCCTCAAGATGTAGCCTCGTTAGAACTCTTATTTTAGGGGACAGGAAACGATAAAAGAGAAAATGTGTAAATTATAATTCATACCATGTTAGACATTCTCTACTTTAATTTTTTGCGTAAAACCGTTGAAGCCCCTGTAGCCTGTATATTAAAAACTTTAATAAAGAAATCAATAAGAGGGATAAAAATTAGGACTCCTGGAGGATTTGTTGCAACCAAGGTTACTTTATCTGACTTCCGCTATCCAAGAAATAACTCTGTATTTTCTCCAGTCTATAAAGATTATGATGTGTGGTGAGGCTCCACAAGACCAATTGCTTCTTGTTCATCTTTATTCTAAAATCAGTAGCTGCTATCTTTGAATAAAGGTCTATTCGAAGTGAATAAATTTAACTTCGTTCCAAAGAAAAATCCTGAACAACTGAACAGACTTGCGACACGATAGAAACAAGGAAACTGCAGAAGGCAAGCATGATGCATCGATATACCTTTTCTGAAGTGTCTTTTGATGCGTTGTATCTATGAAAGGTCAACCCATCATCACTGTACTGTAGCCCGTACTTGGCAACCCAGGCCTCGTTTGAACTGCCCTGAGTGGCTACACCTGTCACTGAGGTTTTGTTACCAAGATCCACTTGAAGCCATTTATTCGACTCACTAGTTCCAGTTTCCCAGCCCCAGGCTAATTCCTGTCTCTTGAAATTTAGCCTGGCGTTTCCTGCAGCTTGTCTATCATTCCGTTGTGAAGAGGCACTAATCTGGACATTAGAGATTGTGCCATTCTCCATACCAAGGGGTAATTTGCAACCTATCATTGTCAACCGAAGATTTAAGAGTAAATTAGTTGCCAAAAATAATATTGCTACTTGACAATAACAAGGAAATGAAAAGCGTTTCCAAAAATTTCACTGAGTTCTTAGCAAATGATTTAATGTGGTCCTACATTCCAGCCTGTTGATGAAATCCAAAGTGTTATCAACCAAAAAAGGCAGTTACGCTAGAAAATTCGGTTTAGAACAGATTTCGTTTTACTAGGGCAAAAAGGGGGTGTGGGCAATGTAAGACTAGGTATTACGTAAAACCGCTGTAGGTTTCAGTTTTTTCTTTTTGTGTGTGACCCTCTCGGGAAGGGGGGATATGTTATTCTTCTTTCATTCCAACTCATAAAACATAAACAGACGATATAGTCCTTATTGAAAGCACTTGCTATCGGATTTGCATGTTACAAACATGAGGATTGGGTACATTTTAAGAATGCGAGATCGACACACCAACTAACCTTTCCCACCCCCCGCTTAAAAGACATTCTCTCAATTATACACCTAACAGGTGTGTGTGTTATTCCCGCTTCGTAACCCGAAGTGTCAGAAACATTAAACAGAGATCTATCACCAATACTAACAGGCAAATAATAACATTGACATCAATGATTAAAATCGTTAAAAAAGGAAGCTTACTTGAACATGTACCCTCGCAGTAGAACGCACTGAATCCTGTGTAAAAGCCACTCTTATCTGATTTGAATATAACCAACATGTGATTGGAAGAGGAGTAGATTCCTTCTTTTGATGGAGGGTTGCCTCCGTAGAATACTCCCAACACCTCCCCAGTGCTATTCGTGCCATCATACACGTATAAAGCGTCCGTGTTAGTCTCATTTTGCAAACTAAAGTTTGTGAACATCAAGTGAATTTGTTGTGCTGCGCTGACCGTGATCGTCCAGGAACAGTTTTGGTCACCCGGGTACTTCCCTGGATAGTTTGGTGAGTAAAAACTTCCCATGAGTCCTGTTAGGCTTTCGTTGCATCCTACAAAAAGACTCACTTTGAAAATCTCCGCTTAATATGTAAAACGAACTCTAATACAATCTTATCCAAAGGAACTTAATAAGTTATAGGTGAACTTAATTTTCCTCGATGTAATTATCTATTTCTTCAAATTTGTACGCAAAGGTAGAACAAACGGTATGTATGTCCGATAAGGAAAATTATTACTTGGACCCAAGGATGGCGCAGTGGTGAGAGCACTAGCCTCCCACCAATGTCACCCCGGTTCAATTCCCGAAGACGTTGAAGCCACATGAGGGTTGAGTTTGTTATTGATTCTCGTCCCTATTACGAGGGTTTTCCTCCTGTTCTCTGTTTTTCTTTCCTCCATAAAAAGCAACACTTCCAACTTCCAATTTGACTTATTTTCGTGTTACCTTGGTATTACCCTCCCTAAATATTGTTATTTTAGTACAAGTTTAGAAGTCTGCGGTAGCTTGCCTGAGAGAAGAGAAACAAAAACATAAGTAACGCTGGTATATAAATACAAATAATTTTCCATTGTAGCTCATCACGATGGAAGATTACAAAAGATGTGTTTTGCTAAGGAAGGTTGAAGGATAATAAATCTTTAATTTCATAAAAGATGCCATACATTGCTTTGTATTTTATCACTTTTTAGAATTATTGCTATTAATTCTCTTGAAAAATACGTGGTTACCACCAATTTTCTTTTTGGATTCCAGTAGCCCTTGCTAAAATCTGCTTTTCCCCATAGTAACAAACCGCGCAATGAAAATAACGTCTTTAATCTGTGAGAAGGTCACCAACCTTTACAAGCAGACTGTATTATTTCATTTGTGACAGATACAGATATTGCATTTAGAGAATATAGTGAAGTAGATATCCGTGCAGCACATAGTAATTTTTCATTCTCTGATAAGAAATGTTCAAACCAAGATTTTTATTGCATGCCCATTTTGTGATGATTTAAGAGTAATTTAATACAATGCTGTAATTCTTGAATTAATTTGCAATAAATGCAAAACAAAAATATTTGTGGTAAAAGTGAATTAGGTGGATATGATTTTTATGTCGATGGTAAAAAGAATAGCTATTTAGAAATGGTCATCATCTTTATACATTTCATGTTAATGATATTGAACGAATATGGTTTAGATCAATCTATATGAAGTGGCTAGGGCCACGTAGACAAACGGGTTTAGATTCCAACAATTTATTCACTTGAACCGAGGGGTTTGGTAAAATACCTAACAGAAAAAGTTACAGGAAAATAAATAAGAACGACTATAAAATGAATTAAATGCGAAAAAGACAAATGATACCAAAACTGGACCACTGAAAAACAATTACCAATTGCTGGATTAAGGTGAGCGAGTGATAAAATGAAAATGTAGTAGATGTTATATAAGACTAAATTTACATTTGGTGCGAAAATTGTTCAGGATAGAATGAAAGTGCTGGATACAATTAACACAGAAAGAGATACGTAAAATAAGGACTAAAACGTAAAGTGCTAATTAACAAAAACCGCAATATCAACAACCGCAACATTCAAACTGAAAAGAAAAAATCTCAAAAAGATTATATGGCAAAAAAAGATGTGTAGTAAGAGGGGGGGGGGGGGGGGGGGAGGTTGGCAGTGTTGGAAGAGGAGGAAGAGTTGGAAAAGTGGGAAGACTTTGACGCAATGACAAGCCTACATTGTGGGCCCGAAATATGATTAATACAAAACAAAAACTGGGTCTTGGTGTTCCAAAAAACGTGAAAACCCGTCGAGTGAAGAAAGCTGGCAAGAAAAATTAGCGGAGCCCAGTACGTCTCGGGCTACATCGCAGGGTATGCCACAATCACGGCACCATTACGGGCTCTCACCAAGAAGGAGACACCTTGGCAATGGTCAGACGAACAGCAACATGCGTTTGACCAACTCAAGGACAGTCTGACTAAGAGTCATGCCATGCCATACTTCAATCCTGCTTAAGAGACCGAAGTGATAGTCGACGCAAGCCCTGTCGGTCTTGGAGGATTACCAGTGCAGGAAGGCAAGGTTATCAGCTACGTGAGTCGAGCACTCAGCAACTGGAGTCCAAATACTCACAAACCGAGAGGGAAATGCTAGCGATCGTGTGGGCTCTGGAACACGAGTTTACAATCGTGACAGATCACAAGCCTACTTAAACTCGCATGGACCGATGGAAGCTAAGGTTGATGCCGTACAACTGTCATCTGGTGTATCGCCCCGGAAGATGATGGGAACCCCACCAACTTCATGAGCAGACACCCTAACCACCAAGCAACCGCAGAGAGAAACGTTGCCGACGAGTATGTGAACTATGTTTGCACCAACGCCATACCAAAGGCTGCGCGCTTCAAGAGACTCAGGCTGAAACAGAGAAAGACTCTACCTCCAGTCACTGATCAGGGCATTCGAGACAGACCGCTTTTGACCAATTCTGAAATACTAGACTTCAAAAGACTCAAGGACGAGTGACTGGTATACAGTGGAGTGTTACTGAGAGGTAACAGAATCGTTGTCCCGAGCAAGTTGAGAGAAAGAGCCATAGAGCTGGCGCCTGTGGGACATCAAGGCATCGTAAAGACGAAGCGCTTAATTCGTGAGAAAGTCTGGTTCCCTGGAATGGTCAAAGCAAAAGTCGATAACTGCCTAGCATGCCAAGCAGCAACTCCAAGCAAGTCGTCGCGAATTGAACCTCTACAGATGACGCCCCTACCTAGTGGACCATGGAAAAATGCTGGCAATGGATTTCCTTGGAGATAGTCTCCCTTCGGGTGACTATCTCCTAGTCGTCATTGACAAATACAGCCGCTTCCCGGAAGTTGAGATCGTCAAGCCTACATCAGCCAAATCTATCATCCCGAGGCTCGATGCCATATTTGCAAGGCAAGGAATCCCTGACAAGCTGAAGACCGACAATGGGCCCCCATTTAATGGAGTCCAGTTCAGCAACTTTGTAAAGTATTTAGGATTCCATCACAGGAAAGTTCAACCTGTTTGGCCGAGAGCCAATGGCGAGGCAGAACGCTTCATGCCAAATCTTGGAAGTGTGTGCGGACTGCTGTCGTCGTTGAGGGCAAAAATTGGAAACAGGAACTGTACAACTTTCTCCGACAATATCGTGCGACACCGCACACAACTGCAAATGTATCCCCAAATGAAGCACTGAACGGAAAGAAACTCAAGACCACCCTGCCAGAAGTATCACCAGCATCAGCTAGGCAAAATACCCTGCAGGAGACTTAAAAGACTATGGCAGAGAGAGATGCAGAACACAAGTCAAAGATCATGGCATATTGCGACTCGAAACTGGGCACAAAACCAAGCGATATCAAACTATGTGATACAGTGCTTGTGTGACAACCAAAGAAGAACAAACTAAGCACTTCTTTTAATCCATAACCCGTCGTTGTAGAGGAAAAGAAAGGATCTATGGTTACAGCTAGCGATGGTTCCAAGTTTATAACCCGGAACTCGTCCATGTTCAAAATCATCCCCAAAAACCTGAAAGCTGAAGGAGATAGAAGGGAACAGAGCAAAAACACTGAACACTTTAAGAGACCCGTAACGAGAAGGCATGCTTATCGTTTGTTGATGTTATTGTAGAGTTACTTGATCTAGTTAACCAATATGTGTGATTGAAAGTTTATTATCAAGGAGGGGAGAGATGTAGTGTGGTGACATTTGTCAATCATACAAGCACGGAAATCCCACTCTTCTTGTAGTCGTGGCGAGCATGGAGTCAATAAATCACAGTTGAGTTTTGACTTTCGGTGGTTTTACTTGAACGGTACAAAACATCACAGGGTGACCCAAAGATATCTGACAAATCTTGAAGAACGGCTTTAGCTTCCTCAAGTTTGTTGTCATTTAGAGTTCAACAACAATTTGAATAAAGCTTCATCCACTAGTCAGCAAATAACCAGACCTTGTCGTTCATAAAGGCCACATTTTGGTAATAAAACCCGTCAATGATTTCTACGTTGATATCTTGCACATAACCAGTGTCATAGGTATCTTCTAAATCCATATGACAGACCAGTTTCACTCTCAGCCATTTTAAAGGTCAAACTAAATTATTAAGTAAAAAAATGCATTTGGGAAAAGTCCCGGGAAAAGTCCGTGTAGTATGACATCAAAGACACCCTCTTTTTCCGAGAATTGTGACTTGCTGTTCATGAGAGGTCACACAAAACCAAAAATAAAGCTCTTGAACAGATTGAACAAAAGAAACGAGAAAAAATAAACATTATACTTCAATTAAATACTGTTTTCATATTACCATATGGATTAAAAAAATTAATAGAAATGAAAATAAACTTATGATGTGACGGCAGCTTGCATCAAATGGGGCTCGAAAAGTAGTGCTTTGTGATGGGGGTAAAATCCCCAAAAGAGAAAAAAACGCAATTTTGATTGAGTAAAATTGAGTGTGAGAAATCGCGGTGACAGCACAAGTGGTCTAAAGGTCTTAAATTAATACCCACTCCTCTTGTTTCTAGCTCCAAAAAATCCTTACAAAAGTATTTCCATAATTTCGCTAGAACAATGCGTTTGAAATATATGTTCGCACAAGAGAAAAACCTCTGCACCTTCCCTCTATCTTAAATCCACATGGCAACCACCGATCCAAAACTCGGTTGCCCTTAAAAAGTACTTGGAAGAAACAAAACTTGAACTTGTTTCAGAAGTTTTCCGTCCTATTTTAGACAATATTTCGGCAAACAAGCGAACAGCCATCGACTCACTTTAACGCAACAGCAAAATCAATCTCAAAAAAGCTGCCAAAAGAACGACTATAGTCGTTATGGATACCAACCAAAAAATAGAAGAAGGCATACAACAATATCTGATGATAAATTCTACAAGCCTCTCGAAATGGGCATTTGATTATTATTATTAACTCCTATTGTGCTGGACACTGCCCTAAAAGTGAATTGGATAGTGGACAAACTATTCCGTTTCTACAAGCCTCTCGAAATGGGCATTTGATTATTATTATTAACTCCTATTGTGCTGGACACTGCCCTAAAAGTGAATTGGATAGTGGACAAACTATTCCGTTTCGGGCAATATTGACACAATGACTCACAAATGGTTAACAATCGGTCTTAAACAACTCCGCAAACCAGAATTTTACACGCTGACACACAAGAAAATACCGGTCAGCAGGCCAATCGTTTTTGGTAGCAGCGGCCCTACGGAGCGTATTTCTAGTTTTGATGACTCACTATTACAAACCATCGCTAAAAAAACAGGAGTCATATCTAAAAGACACAACCGACTTTTATTAACCTCATCGAAAACATGTAAATCTCAGATGATGTGGTTTTAGCCACCCTTGAGGTAAGTTCCCTTTACACAAACATCCCTCAAATAGAAGGGATTGACGTTATTTATCGCCGCCACCACTATGAGCACAATTTACCAATTCCCACAAACGACTTACGGGAACTTTAACGGCTCATACTTGAAGAGAATTCTTTCAAGATTAACAAAAGACACTTCATACAAACACATGGCGTCGTCATAAGAACTAAGACAGTTGTTGCTTTCTCTGTTATTTTTATGGCAGACCTAAAAAAACGACTGCTTATGGCTAGCCCCTTTAAACCTTTGGTTTGGAAACGATTTATTGATGACATCTTTTCACTGTGGAACATTTCAATGCAAAAGGTTTCAATTTTGTTTACTTTGCCAAAACGGTCCACTCTACAATCAAGTTCACTTGTAAAATGTCATCTGAACGCGCTGTTTTTCTTGACACTGAGGTTTTCAAAGGACCTTGTCTTTCAACTCATAACATCCTTGACTTACAAACACATTTCAAGCTTGCAGAAGCTTTTCAATATACAATATACTTCTCATCTTGTATCCCTTTAAAGTGTAAAAAGGGCTTAATAAAAGGAAAAGAATTGGTCTTTTAATAACTAACTAAGTGAAAGAAAACTTTTGGAAAAGACAAACGAGACTTTGAACACAGACCCTGTAAAAGAGGCTACCCATTAGCGCTCGTTCAAGAAACACTGACAATGTATGCCAAAAGAACATCAAGAAACATTGTCAGCTGTTACCTTGAGATGGACACTGGGCAGCGAATAAGGGTCTCTGTGTTGTTGGTGGGTTTGTCCAAGGAGGCATTGTAACGTTTCGTGTGAAGACATTTGTTACAAACTTGATTAATGAAGAGACTTGGGTCAATCGGTTTTCACTGAAACAGTACATTTTTAAACTCAACAGTAACGGCAACCTCCCTAATCTTCAATACCCTATCGTCAGGCATTTTGTATGTTAAAGCTGTTGATAAGTGGGTTTTTTTTCATAAACTTTAGGAAAGCGCCAAAACAGGGCGTAAAAACTGTCTGCCGTTTTCTTTAAATTGTATGTTTTAATCTTTGTATCGAGCAAAAAAATACTACTGAGATAAAAAAGATGTGTTCGTAACTTTTATCAGTCTAAGATGCCGCTTAATACGAACACCACAATAAAGCGAGCACTTTGCCATTCCCCGTTGGTGTCCACCGATTGATAGGGTTTTGCTGTTATAAAAAACCTCATCCGATTAGGTACCACTCGACATGCTTTTTGTTCATTAAGAACGCCTAGATATTAATCGATGAATTATAATTGACCTTAAGAAAAAATCCCTCTTTTAGAAAAGGATGCAAATTAGTAACTGAATAGCGAATTGATATTTACTATAGAGACTACTACAATAAAATACGGTCCGACTCTTTGTACTTACCTTGAACAAAGGAGAAATCTAACTTGTATCCCCTGCGCGTGACTCTACCATTTGAGTGAAAGATCATCACAGCATAGCGTCCAGTGACAATGATGTTCCGTCCAGACTGCACCCCACAGTATGTACCTGTGGTATAGTTATTATCATTGGAAATCCTCAAGTAGTCACCATACCTGTAAACAAGAAAGACCTATTTGTTTAGTTTATTTATGATGAGATAACATAAGTTTAAATGACGTGTCCTAACACAACTTGACAAGATAAGATGAGACAAAATCACACGCATTACTAAATGTTTACTGAGTAAAGGAGCATGGCCAATTGCTAACAAATAAGTCAACATATACACATTAAAGTACTGCAAGCATTACAATAACTTCCATTAAACTATATAATGACTAATCGACAAGGTTATCCAAGACATTGCTTAAGTGATGCAGGGCCTAATAATAAATAATGCAAATAGAACGAGTCAGACAAACAAATATTACACATAGCTTAGGGCCGGGTCGCACTAGAGCTAATATTTTTTATTTAAGTGATAATCTGTCAACACGTACAGCAAAATAAGTACGACCTCGCGTTTCCAAAACTTGCCAATTTGTTGCAGATTGTTAAAATTTCACCAATCTTCAAAGACACTTATGTCCAGGATCAACCTTGTTAGCAAGAATTTGCTAGCAA
>NW_028145656.1:432500-495000 GCF_977016875.1 Pavona decussata | reverse complement strand
CCGTGTCTGAATATGCTTGCCAAGTTTTCCACAATGGTCTGCCTGAGTATCTCTCTGACGAGCTAGAGAAAATTCAGCGCCGTGCACTTAGAATTATTTTCCCAGACTTAGGCTACCAAGAGGCTCTTAAAGAGTGCAACATTACCACCCTACATCAACGGCGCCAATGGCTGACGGAGAGACTATTCAATGAGATTAAGGACAACAGCCTCCCCAAATTACACGGCCTTTTGCCGCCACGTAATCTTAGTACCGTAGCTTTAAGGAGAAAGCGCGCTTTTAACGTACCTATTTGTAGAACAAATAGATTTAAGAATAGTTTTATCATGCATAACGCGGCTATTTTCTAACGTTTTTATCGTATATCCGCGGCTATTTTTTATATTTTACGACGTAGTATCTTTGTTCCTTTGTTTTTTATTTTCACTTATACTGTTATTTATTTATTTATAATAATTTTTTTCTATCTTATCGCGTGTTTAGCATTAATTATATATTGTACAGTCCGTAATCCAGCCTCTGGGCTGCAATGGATTTTTAATAAAGCTATCTATCTATCTATCTATCTATCTATCTATCTATCTATCCATCCATCCATCCATCCATCCATCCATCCATCCATCCATCCATCCATCCATCCATCCATCCATCCATCCATCCATCCATCCATCCATCCATCCATCCATCCATCCATCCATCCATCCATCCATCCATCCATCCATCCATCCATCCATCCATCCATCCATCCATCCATCCATCCATCCATCCATCCATCCATCCATCCATCCATCCATCCATCCATCCATCCATCCATCCATCCATCCATCCATCCATCCATCCATCCATCCATCCATCCATCCATCCATCCATCCATCCATCCATCCATCCATCCATCCATCCATCCATCCATCCATCCATCCATCCATCCATCCATCCATCCATCCATCCATCCATCCATCCATCCATCCATCCATCCATCCATCCATCCATCCATCCATCCATCCATCCATCCATCCATCCATCCATCCATCCATCCATCCATCCATCCATCCATCCATCCATCCATCCATCCATCCATCCATCCATCCATCCATCCATCCATCCATCCATCCATCCATCCATCCATCCATCCATCCATCCATCCATCCATCCATCCATCCATCCATCCATCCATCCATCCATCCATCCATCCATCCATCCATCCATCCATCCATCCATCCATCCATCCATCCATCCATCCATCCATCCATCCATCCATCCATCCATCCATCCATCCATCCATCCATCCATCCATCCATCCATCCATCCATCCATCCATCTATCTATCTATCTATCTATCTATCTATCTATCTATCTATCTATCTATCTATCTATCTATCTATCTATCTATCTATCTATCTATCTATCTATCTATCTACCTATCTATCCATAACCAGTGTCATAGGCATCTTCTAAATCCATATGACAGACCAGTTTCACTCTCAGCCATTTTAAAGGTCAAACTAAATTATAAATTAAAAAATTCCATTTGGGAAAAGTCCCGGGAAAAGTCCGTGTAGTATGACATCACAGACTTCCTCTTTTTTCGAGAAGTTTGACTTGCTGTTCATGAGAGGTCACACAAAACCAAAAATAAAGCTCTTGAACAGATTGAACAAAAGAAACGAGAAAAAAATAGAAGAGTTAACATTATACTTCCATTAACTACTGTTTTCATATTACGATATGGATTACAAAGATAAATAGAAATGAAAAAAAACTTATGATGTCATCGCGACAGCCTGCATGAAATGGGGCACGAAAAGTAGTGCTTTGTGATGTGGTAAAAACGCAAAAGAGAAAAAACGCAATTTTGATCGAGTAAAATTGAGTGTGAGAAATCGCGGTGACAGCACAAGTAGTCTAGAGGTCTTAAATTAATACCCACTACTCCTGTTCCTAGCTCCAATAAATCCTTACAAAAGTATTTCCATAATTTCTCTAGAACAATGCGTTTGAAATATATGTTCGCAAACAAGAGGAAAACCTCTGCACCTCCCCTCCATCTAAAATCCACATGGCAACCACCGATCCAAAACTCGATTGCCCTTAAAAATTACTTGAAAGAAACAAAATTTGAACTTATTTCAGAAGTTTTCCGCACTCTTTTAGACAATATTTTGGCAAACAAGTGAACAGCCATCGATTCACTTCAACGCAACAGCAAAATCAATCTCAAAAAAGCTGACAAAAGAACGACTACAGTCGTTATGGGTACCAAACAAAAAATAGAAGAAGGCATACATCAGTTATCTGATGATAAATTCTACAAGCCTCTAGAAATGGGCATTTGATCATATCCACATGTTAATTTACGCCTTAGAGATATTAATTATTATTATTATTATTATTATTATTATTATTATTAACTCCTATTGTGCTAGACACTGCCCTAAAAGTGAATTGGATGGTGGATAAACTATTCCGTTTCGGGCAATATTGACACAATGACTCACAAATGGTTAACAATCGGCCTTAAACAACTCTGCATACCATAATTTTACACGCTGGCTAGTTTCGTTGACTCACTATTACAACCCATCGCTAAAAAAACAGGAGTCATATCTAAAAGACACAACCGATTTTATTAACCTCATCGAAAACACGCAAATCTCAGATGACGTGCTTGATGTAAGTTCCCTTGACAAAAACATCCCTCAAACAGAAGGGATTGACGTTATTTGTCGCCACTACGAAGACCACTATGAGCACAATTTACCAATTCCCACAAACGACGTACGGGAACTTTTACGGCTCATACTCGAAGAGAATTCTTTCAAGATTAACAAGAGACACTTCATACAAACACATGGCATCGCCATGGGAACTAAGACAGCAGTTGCTTTCTCTGTTATTTTTATGGCAGATCAAGAAAAACGACTGCTAATAGCTAGCCCCTTTAAACCTTTGGGTTGGAAACGATTTATTGATGACATCTTTTCACTGTGGAACATCTCAATGCAAAAAGTTTCAATTTTGTTAACTTTGCTAACACGTTCCACTCTACAATCAAGTTCACTTGTAAAATGTCATCTAAACGCGCGGTTTTCCTTGACACTGAGGTTTTCAAAGGACCTTGTCTTTCAACTCATAAAATCCTTGACTTACAAACACATTTCAAGCCTACAGAAACTTTTCAATATACAAAATTCTTATCTTGCCACCCTTTAAAGTGTAAAAAGGGCTTTATAAAAGGAGAGGCATTACGTCTTTTAACAACTAAGTGAGAGAAAACGTTTGTAAAAAACAAATGAGACTGTGAACACAAACTCTGTAAAAGAGGCTACCCATTAACGCTCGTTCAAGAAACAGACAACGTTAAGTTCAGCAACAGAAAAGAGGTTCTTTGCAACAAAACAACACAAAAAAAAGAGATTTTACCGTTTGTTACTACCTACAATCCAGCCACGCCGAATGTCAAAAAGATTCTCATGAAACACTGGCGCATCACTCAGCAGCAACCTAAGCTACAAAAAATCTTTAAGTAGCCACCAATTGTCTCATACAGGAATGAAAAAAATCTGTCAAGGACATCCTTGTCCTCGAGAAAATTCCTTCAATCTTGCAAACAATCACAAAACAAACAAAGCAGTTGAAGGCAAACTAGAAGAAAATTTGAACACGATCACTTTAACTGATTCCTAAAAGCGTCAATCATGCATCCATGTGTTTATTGGGCAACACAACCAAGTCAAAATATTTTCCGATCTACTATTCTTAGTCCCATCATTGATCACTCTCGTTTCGAACATAGAAACTGAGGATTCGTAAAGTTTATTAAAACAAAGTTTTAACCAAAAACCAATAATAATAAAAGAATTGCAGATGGAGATACTCACTAAATTATGAGGATTGTCTTAAAAAAAAAAAAAAAAAACAGTTAGGGGGTAAGGTGCACTTTAATTGGTTAAGGTCGACATATCGTTAGTATTAATGGGGTATGCAAGTAGATTTTATTTAAGACAAGAAGAAACTTGCAAGTAAATAAAGATTGCACATTACTTCAATGTGTTTTTATTCCTTTTAAGTCCTTTGGAAGGCTTCTTTAACATTCAGTCTTGCCAGGAAAATTCTTATTTCAAGTATTTAAGCGACGCATCTTAATATCCTCTATTTGCACAAGGTGTTATCAAGATCTAGTGATAAAATGCATGTACTTAACTGGCAGAATCAATTTTGGAGAGTGACAATCGAATGCTGATCAGCGTAATCGAATACAATAAGAAAACAGCTTTTGGAAGCTTCATACTCCAACAAGTTTACATCACGGTCCACCCACCTCGTTGGACCGATTAAGACCCATTTCTTCCACAAACTTGAAAGCGTAGGAAGGTTAATTTTTTCAACAATCTTATTGACAATGCATACAAGGACACCAAGAAACACTGTCAGCTATTACCATGAGATGGACACTGGGCAGCGAATAAGGGTCTCTGTGTTGTTGGTGGGTTTGTCCAAGGAGGCATTGTAACGTTTCGTGTGAAGACATTTGTTACAAACTTGATTAATGGAGACTAAGGTCAACCGGTTTTCACTGTAACAGTACATTTTTAAACTCAACAGTAAAGGCAACCTCCCTAATCTTCAATTCACTATCGTCACGCATTTTGTATGTTAAAGCTGTTGATAAGTCTAACGTTATTTTAAAAACCTAAATCTAGTAATATTTATTTACAAAATACAAGTAATCTATTACCTGGTGCTGGTCTTGTAGGAGGCAAAATGGAATTTCCTGTTAAGAATCAATTGAAAAACAAAATAGCTAGATATATGATGTAAACTAGTTTTTCAAGATGCACTTTCCAACTAATCGGTAATGCTTGTCAGCTCAAGAGATAGGAAATCTCCCGGTATGTAGTAAAGGATGGACGAGCAATTTATGTGTGGCAGTTGTTGACAAGTATGAAGGAATGTTTTGTAAACTAGTCGGGAACAATCAGGGACGATCAGACAAAAGTTGCCTAGTTATATTCTCGAAATCTATCCAAAGTTCATCAAAGGCCTTTCGATAAACAGTAGACAAGTAAAAATAAACGATAAAACCGAACAATGTTTCGGGGTCGTCATGACGCCATTTTCAAATTGTATAACCAAACCTTTACTTATCAGGATAAACAGTAGAAAACATTAAAAGGCAATGTCCCTAAAAGCGTCCCACTCGATTTCAGACTCGAAAACACTTTTGCCTCATATTTATATCATCAATACCACTATCCATCCTTATAACGAAAATGCAGTTAGAATGATGAAATAGTTTATTTTACTGCCATTATCAGCATTTCATCTCTGAACGACCGTTACCGGCTAAAATATGCAAATTTTAGACGCTGTTATTCAGGTTTTTCAAGGATCGTTAAAAGCTACTGCGGGCCGTTAAAACCTAGACCATTTGTATTCATTTGGAAGTATATTGCTTCTTCTTACTGTTCCAATACGATTTAGCCGTATTTCTCTGTAATCAACAAAAACAGGTCATCGTTATTCTAGTAATTCAATTAAGTAAGCAAACTGCATTAAAATATGCCTCAGAAATTTCACAAAATTCTTAAAAGTGGCACCTAACTTAGACTTAAAAACATGTTTTAGTTGAAGATAAAGAGGTATTCTATCAATTTATGCAACAAAACTTGTGGCACAACGCGGTTCAGGATTAAAGTTTTCGATTCAAATTTGCCTCTTGACGCTGAATTTTCATTGCGTGACACAGGTTGCTCTGACAGTTATTCAAATATTTGCCACGTCTTCTATTTTCCAGCAAAATACTTTATCTCTCTAGTTCTTCCTTCTTCAATGATACCTGTTGTTCCAAAATTCCACAGGTGTACGTAAGATGCAGTTTTAAGTTTGATAAATCCCAACATTTGTGTTAAAGTGCAGTGTTCTTTAAATTTTCAAGATGCAGATTTCAAATTTCTTTTCAGAAGCAAACCTCTTTTACTTTAAAATGTGGTCCAGTGTGAAGCAGCTGCATTACCCAGTATTTGATACGACTTTATCTCCATCACATTTTAAAAATGAACGTTAGATGTTAAAAAAGTAAATCTCCCACAGCGTTATTAAATATGCGCGAACAGGTCAGAAACTTTTGCACAAGGACTACAAGAACTGGAATGCGGACTGCGAATAAATAGTTTTGCTTTTTTTAATTATCACTTAACAGGAGCACACATCTTTATCTAATTTAAAGACCTTTCCTAATGAAATTTCAATAAGATGGTTTCGTCCTGTCACTGTCTGTTTCTTCTGTTGAGAGCGGTCAGCTATATTGCTCACGCTCCTTGGTCCACAGTCTGGGATCCAACGCTACCCACTTACACAGCCAGTTGGCAGCGAAGTTGGCACGCGCAAATACCACAGCGCTGATACCACAACTTCAACATGAATTTCGAATCGTGCAGCTTTAGAAAAATTAAGAAAATAGCGTGTGGAAGTTCGCGCAATTTGTCCCAAATGGTTAAAGTAGATGTTTGGAGACTGCGAAGAACATATAGTCGGTTTTCAAAGTCACCGTGGGAATAGGATTAAAAATACCACGTGACGAGGCGGCCATGGTGGGTGTCAAAACAAAAGAATATTTCCTCGAGGAATTTACATGAAAATAAATTTTAGTTTCCAGAGGAGAGAAATGCTTTTGTTCTTGACCACCAACATGGCTGCCGTGACGTCACGTGCAAACCAGCAATACCGTAAAATTCCGAAAATAAGCCCCGTGGCTTATATTTTTCAAAGACCGTTTTTGAGGGGCTTATTTTTGGAGGGGCTTATATACGGAGGAAAATTTGGTTGTCAAAATCGATTGGGCTAGCCATAGAAGTACATTTACCGTTTTTGCTTTGTTTTACTTTGTATTTAAGGGCAATTTTCCAAATACAAGCCCCGGGGGGCTTATATTTTGCGGGGCTTAATTATACACGGAGGGGCTTATTTTCAGAATTTTACGGTAATTTAATTACTTAATTCTTTATCAAGATGAGTGTTTTACTTCTTTGAGAAGACAAAGACAAAAGGGAAAAATTTTTTATGATAATGATAGTGACGACGACGATGATGATGACGAAGTACTGTAATTGTTACTGTTGTCATAAAAATTGCAAGACCATGATGAACTCAGTAGTTCACTCAATCTTTTCTATTCAGCAATATGTGGGAAGTGTAGAAGCAAACAGGTAAACGATCGTTGATGGCGGCTATCTACCTCTCCTTGTAGACGCCTCCATTCTCCGTGTTGATGATGTAAAAAATTTACCTCTGAACAAACCCCTTAAAGGTCTTGGGATATCTAAACACTTTTCTGAAAGATCCGCATTTGGCCCGTTCAGGACCAAAGGTACACACCGGGTTTACTAAATTACGCGCTGCGGCATATATCATTCCGATTTTGCGACTCAACTGCTGCGCTCATTTGCGGAACGCGATTATTTTGAGGGCGGCGTTTACTTAAAAATCCTCATAGATTTATAAAAAAAATGGTTACTTTTGGCGGAAAAAATGGGCTTGCTAACTTTCGCCGTTCCGAACTACAAAACAGTGCTAGGCACAAAAATAGGCACACTGTTTTAGGAAGGGTGTCATGTTCGGGTTGTGTTTTCTTGCTTTCACGGAGGGCGGGGGGTTGGGTGGGGTTTTAAATAGAGGCAGGACTTCATCAAGGGTGACGCAATATTGCGTCCATAGCATATGTCGGTTTACTTAAGATGTCATTTTCCAAAAGTGCCAAAATGTTTTGTTTCCAACTCTTTGCGAACTGTAGTGCAGTGTTAACAAAACAAATTTTAAAGACGCCTTTATTTTATCAGGCTGCCAAAAGAAACTTTCGCGCCTGAGACCCCACAAACGGACAGGCTTGCTGGCGCTAACTGGACGCCTGGATGGTGGAGTGAGGCTGGTAGTGGTAGTTCGCAGGAAGACATAAATACAGACGAAATTCCTGAAGTATCCGATGACGTCGTTGCTGATTTTAACGAGGGAATGGCGAAACTAGCTAGACATTCAAAAAGGGAAGACCTCACGCCACTAACATTTCAACTGTCCACGACATGGGAGGAAGCAATACCGGATGAAAGAAAAACTTGCATTGAGAAAGCAACGAAAGCATGTGAAGTAATCTGCAGTGTTATAGCTCCGAAAGACGGCGAAAAACTTTTTCAAGCGATACACCAGCCTACTGCGAACGATCTTGATGAACCAACAGAGGATCTTATTGCCTTGATGTCCACATATCGAGATGCCATGAAAAAAAATGTTAAGATTCAAATACTCAGCATCTATGCTTATCGGTATACCATGAAGCTGTTACAGAAATTCCACAAGCCTTATGAAAAGAGAGAGACAAATAAAAAGGGCGAGATCGCATGCAAGAAAACGAGGGCGGGGTCAAATGCCCCAAAAGTATTCAGCCATCGAGTACGTCTGGACACAAACAAAGTCGACCATTTTATAGATTTTGTAAACCGTCCTTATTTCTACCAAGACGTCGCCTTTGGAACGCGAACACTGACCTTAGATGGGGGAGGCAAAATAACAATGCCCAACGTAATCCGGACCGTGACTAGATCGACCATGATTATGCACTACCTTCAACATTGCGAAGAAGAATCATTTGAACCGGCTAGCCGCTCAACCCATTGTCGCATTCTTGAAGTGAGAGAGGCTTCCCAGCAGAAGTCTCTCAGTGGTCTGGACAACATTGCAGCAGAAGGGGTCGCATCTTTTGAGCGGCTGTTGAGTATTCTAGAAGAGCTGAATCAGGCTGGTGCCGACAAAAGAAGAGTTACGGAACTGGCAAAGAAATTTAACGATGGGAAAAGATACCTGAGGACGGAGTTTAAAGTGAACTGTTCAGCAGAGGAGAGTGAGTGTGCAGACCACTGCAGAACATTTGCGTTAAGCGATCCAGTTGATCCATGCTTCAACCATCAGTGCTCACACTCACACAATATGGTGTGTGAACAATGCGAACAATTAAAGGCAACGTTAGACGAGATGGAAGAAAGTATAAAGAAACACTCCAGCCATCTTTACAGCCAAGAACAAAAGCATGATCTTCTTTACGATTTTGAAAGATCTAAGAATTGCATTTTTCTTTGGAAATCTCATGCCTTACGCTCTGTCAACCAAGAATCTGCTAAACAAGAAGCCCTCCAAAGTCTTGACAGTCAGTCAGTCCTTGTTGTTATTGACTGGGCGATGAAATTTCTTCAAATGAAATACAGAGAAAAACAAAGCGACCAAGAAACGCAGAAAGCTAAGGTCCTGTCGTATGCTCATTTATTAGATTTGTGTTGTCAAGATTGGTATTCGGTGGTATCTATTTAAGAAAACCTTTTTTCAAAACATCAAAATAAATTTTCCAAATGTTAAGCATGCATTTCTACGTTCTGACGAGGCTGGCTGCTACCATTGCAATCACCTAATAGCAGCAGTCAAACATATTGGAGATCGAGTGGGAATTACAGTTGCACGTTATGATTTTTCAGAACCCCAGCAAGGAAAGGATGTTTGTGACAGGGTGCTTTGTCCCATGAAAGCAGCCATAAGAATGTATTGCGCGGAAGGCCATGACATCATGAACGTAGGAGCAATGCACGAGGCCCTCAAGGAACGGCCTGTCAAAGGAACGACAGCGGCTGTGGCCATTTTGGATGAGTCATCCAAAATTCTTGAGGTTCAGAAGATAAAACAATTTAGTGAGTTGCACAACTTTAGATAAGAAGAGAGTGGGATAAGAGTGTGGAAAGCTTACGCTGTTGGGATCGGCAAGCTTATCCCTTGGCAATCTTTGTACATACGGCACTAGGGCTGCACAAATATATCATTAATGGAGAGAAAAGCATTCTTCACTAACACAGAAATAAGAGACCTTCATCGCCCAAGAAAGTGTCAAGCAAGGAAAGACAACGTTGAACTGGATGATCAGCCATCGATGTTTGTGTGCCCTGAAGAAGGCTGTAACTGCACTTTTGACTCTTTCTCCGAACTTGAGTTGCATACAGACGTAGGAATACATGATAACAGGAAGTCGGAAAGTCTTTATGATAAAGTACGGAAAAACTGGGCTGAATGTTAATTTCTGCCCGGAAAATCTTAATTTAACCCTATCTAGACCGGGCTTCTTCCTTTTGTTTTCTGGGTCTTGGGAGGTCGAGGGGTGGGGGAGACATAATGAGACATGAAGGCGGCAGTTAGATTAAATTTTCAAAAAAATATATTTACAATGTATACTAAGAGAAGAAAAAGCAATACAGTCACCTAGTAGCCAACGCAGTAGTAGGGAGTTTAAGAAACGAGGACGGCAACGGTAACGAGAACGTTAGAAATATAACTTCTCGTTTTTGTAACTCTTTCGCAATCATTCAAATTTGTTCAACTTGGAAAATGCTGGCGAACTCTCCAGGTACTAAATTAGTATGAAGGACGTCAAAGTAAGGAAAAATAAACAAAAGATTTTGCGTCATACGCTCCCGTTCTCGAGAAAACCTAAAATTTGGTCATTTCGCGTTGTTGTTTTGCAGAGGACGGCAAAGAAATGTACCAAAATGTAAAACGCACGTGCAAAGCGATTGTTTTTGCTCATTAAGCCCATTGTTTTGTGGCGTTCTCGTTACAGTTGCCGTCGTCGTTTCTTAAACTCCATAGGGAACTTTAGCTGAGACGACGACAACGTCAACCATATTCTTTCGCGTTTTCTGAATAGATTCGCCAAGATTTCTACTTATTTAGTTTTTGTAATTTGGCCGAACTATCTAGGAGCCAACATCATAGGGGCGGCTTTAAAGTTCAGAAAGAGAAAGGAAAAAATTAATCATTCTGCGTTCACGTTCTCCAGAAAACCTTGAATGTGGTCATTTCACGTCGTAGTTTTGCAGAGGACAACAAAGAAATGTACCAAAGTTTATAACACACGTGCAGAGCCAGTGCTTTGCTAATTTAAACTATTGTTTGCTGACGCTGTCGTTGCCGTCGTTGTCCTACTTACAAAACTGATGTTCTAAATTTCACGTCACATAGTTTTTCCTTCCTGTGCAGTGAGTCACTTTGACCGGTAATCGTAAACCCCTCAATCTTTAACTTCTTAATGTTAGGCAACTCTTATGTGAAAATTGTTGACAAGTGCAAGGTTAGAATGAAAACCTAGCTCTAGTAATATGTACTTCAAAACCACAATTTATCTGTTATCTGGTGCCTGACTCGGTGTCGGGTAGGTTGGTCTGCCCGTGGCTGAAGGGTTTATCGACGGAGGCTAAGTGGCGTTTTCTGTTAAGAATCAATTTAAAATCAAAAGAAATAGAGATATGTATTAAACCAGTTTTTCAAGTATGAGAAACAGGTAGACAGTCGTCTTTATCCCAGAAATTTAAGAGATTCGTGGAAAGAAACAAGAGCCTCAAAATAGTTCCATCGTTAAGCTGGATCCACCATTCGATTGTACCAGGAGTTGCTGGTAGTTGCCGGACGTTTACAGGTTTCTCAGATTCCAAAAGAGACTAAGTATCAGATTGTAATACCTCATAACGATCCTGTTATAGAGAAGTTGATTCTATACGTGCATGTCAAAGTAAGTTACGCCGGTTCAGAAACGACTCTACCTCTCTCACGCCAAAGATTTTGGCCCCCAGTGTTTGACGTGTAAGCAATGGAACACTCAGGCGCTACAACAAAACTGGTACTCTTATCGACTGATAGAGTACAGATAGCGCCATCATTAACTAACACTGGATTAGATTTCACCGCCCATTACACCTCAAGCTATCGGGATAATCCAAGTCATTTACAACCAAAGCTTACGTCTGCATTTTCATCGGATAAGCAAACCGAAGCGTCATGTATCCTCGGACAGGCAGGGGCGGGGATTGGCGACTCCGCCTCCCTCTATAACCTCCCAACGCAAACTATATAGGTCATTGAGAAGGTCAAATGGCGTGGTTATAACGTCATGATAGCCCAATGGCGGCAATCTTAGGAAGCACCAAAATTAAGCAAAATTAATCAAAACCAACAAAGGAACATTGATATGAGCTAAAAGTGCAAAAGTTACTCTAAGAAAGTAGCCCTTCTTCAGAAATTCAAGACTGCCTATCCAAGATGGCCGCCATTTGGCAATTATGACTTAATTACCACGTCATATGACGTCATCACCTTGTGATGCGGAACTCAAAAAATAATCTTTGGACGTGCTATCTATCCTCTAAGCCGGTCTCACTGTCGTAGTTTTTATTATACTTATTCTGTTGCGTGTAGTGCGTTGTAAGAGTTGCGTGATAATGATAAATTTGCAACGATCTAGCAAAAGAAATGATCTTCACTTTCGCAGAGAAGCGTGATAGTTCAGTGGTAAGCGGGTTGAACGCTAGATATGAAGATCACTGGTTTGAGGCATAGCTTCTTCCATATCGTTGTTTCACTTCAGCAAGAAACGTAGCCTGCAATTACAACGTATCTCATTCATCCAAACGTATAATGGGTAAAGGCGATTTAATGCTGGGGATAACCCTGGAAGCCTAGTATCTCATCCATAGGGCGAAAGCAATGCTTCTTGTTGCTTCCTGATACAACTGCCCAGTCGAGCTCTCTGCTAAGTGGGCCACTTGAAGCGCCTATAAGACTACCTTCCCTAGCCCTCGTCCGACCCAGTCTTAGATTAGACGTATTTGTTTTGACTTTTTTGAATGGCCCATTAAGGCGATTGCGTCTGTCATGAATGAGCAGAGTAATTACTTTGGTTACTGGTTTATTCGGAAATTTGCTAAATACATAGAAGACTAGGCTATATATAAGGAACTAGAGAGTGGATAAATAATTTAATGTGATATTTACTTGAACAAATGACTGACGCGTCTTCACTGTGACGGCAATTATGTACATTCCATCCATTGTGGGGGCAACTCTGAATAGAAGTTTCGTGACCCGAGCACCTGACATCGTCCAACCATATCTGACCAATTCCTTGACCGAAGTGAGCACGATCAGGAGCACTGTAAGCGACAGGATAGCCCAGTGCACGACAAACGACATGTGCGTCGTTGATGTCCCAGTAATCGTCACAAACTGTCCCCCAGGAGCCATTGTGAAACAATTCCACTCTCCCTTCTCCACCCCAGCTTCCTCCAACTAATCGGATCAAATCTGAGGATAGAAAGTTTGTTTCAAAATGCTTATCTTTTGGTAAGAGCCTTTAACATTTTCCAAATAGGTAACTTAGACTAAAATGACTCTTTTTTGTATTTTATTCAGTGGCTGAAAAAAACAACAACAAAAAAACAAAAAACAAAACAAAACAATTATGTTCAGAGTTAAACAAAGACGGGAGAGGCGGACTGAACAGAATGCACATGTAAAAGAGATGTTGACAGTCTGCAAAGAATACAAATACTGCCGTCATTTTCTTAAACCGGTAAGGAGGACTTTTGGTATTTAAATATTCCCTCTAATAATATTAATAATAATAATAATAATAATAATAATAATAATAATAATAATAATAATCATAATTATAATCATAATCATAATCATAATCATAATCATAATCATAATCATAATCATAATCATAATCATAATCATAATCATAATCATCATAATCATAATCATGATAATCATAATCATAATCATAAACATAATCATAATCATAATCATAATCATAATCATAATCATAATCATAAGCATAAGCATAACCATAATCATAATCATAATCATAATCATAATCATAACCATAATCATAATAATAATAATAATAATAATAATAATAATAATGATAATTATAATAATAATAAAAATAATAAATAAATAAATAAATAAATGGTGTGGGGGGGGTTGTGAACACGACAACATTGAATCTGAATATTTTTTCTAATATTTCAGCGAACGCAGTGAAACTTAAGAACTTTTTCACAAATTCATCTAGGAAAAAATTGATGTGGTTCGCTAGTGTTGATCGACTTTGATGTTCATAGGAAACCAATTTTTGACTGACAGTTTTTTTCCTAGAAAATAGAAAATCTCTTTCAGTAAAATGAACAATATCGCTTTTCTTGACGGGCAGTTTTTATTTTTTAAGAAGAAAATCGCGTTTCTTTCCTTAACTTTTTTTGTTTTTTTCTCATATTAGCGTTCCTTTATTGGTTCTGGTTCCTTTTCTTTAAATTTTGGCGGTTTTCTCAAGTTTTGGGTAATCCAGAAAGAGAGAGAAGAAGAGATTTGTTATTTTTGGAATAAAAGAACTGCTGTTCAAAAATGGGTTGCCATTAAAAAATCAACGCCAATCAACATTAGTAAGTAGGTGAGTAAGTAAATCCTTTATTTAAGGAGGGGAGCGCTAAATAGTGAAAAACACTTGTAATAAAGTTGTGGCCCTCCGTCTTAAACTAAGTAAAACTAGAAACTTACAAAGGTAAAAACTATGTACAACAGAATTAAAAAATATTCTGAATTACAAATAATTATAATAATAAAAATAATAATATTAATAATAATAATAATAATAATAATAATAATAATAATAATAATAATAATAATAACAATAGGAGAAAGGAAAAATAGAGCTTCCTGTGATAGCAAACAAAATTAAACAAGATTTAGCAAATCAAAATATAAAAACTAAATATGATAAGGTCTGTGTTGGTTCTTTGGCTGTCGTCCTCTTTTTATTAGGAGGGAGTTTAAGAAACGAGGACGGCAACGGTAACGAGAACGTTAGAAATATAACTTCTCGTTTTTGTAACTCTTTCGCAATCATTTAAATTTGTTCAACTTGGAAAATGCTGGCGAACTCTTCAGGAACTAAATTAGTATGAACGACGTCAAAGTAAGGAAAAATAAAGAAGATTTTGCGTCATACGCTCCCGTTCTCGAGAAAACCTAAAATTTGGTCATTTCGCGTTGTTGTTTTGCAGAGGACGGCAAAGAAATGTACCAAAATGTAAAACGCACGTGCAAAACGATTGTTTTTGCTCATTAAGTCCATTGTTTTGTGGCGTTCTCGTTACAGTTGCCGTCGTCGTTTGTTAAACTCCCTAGTGAGAAGATAGTGAATTGTGGTCTTTGTGTTGTCGGTGGGTTTGACCAAGCAGGCATTGTTATGTTTCTTGTTAAGAAGTGTGTTATAAACTATTTTAATGGAGACCTAAGTAAACCTGTTTTTCACTTCAATTCCTCATCGTCGTGGAATTTGTATGCTAAAGTTGTCATCAAGTGTAACGTTAGATTGAAAACCTATTTCAATTAATACATACTTCAAAACAACAAACCATATATTACCTTGTACTGGACTCGGTGTCAGGGTCGCTGCTCTATTTGTAGTTGGCAGGTTTGTCAACAGAGTCACATTGACTGTTAAGAATGAAATTAAAAACGAAATGAATAGAGAGATCTTGTAAACCAGTTTGCCAAGGTGGTGCACTTGCAAACTTATCTTGGTTACTTGTCAGAAAACTGCCTGGTATTTAATTTCGGATCGAAAGGAAATTTGAATGCGGCAGTTTTTGACAAGTACAAACGAATGTTTTGTAATCCTCAGTATCAGGAACAATCAGGGAAGATCAGTCAGACATTGGCTAGTTATTTTCTCTACATGTATCTAAAGGTCATAGAGGGCCTCTCAATAACCAGCACATTTTTATTATATTTCCAAGTAGTTTCATTTATAAAGGAGAACGCCCACTTTCTGAGAATCTGTTAAAGTTCTCCAAACATTTGTGAGCTTAGGATCGATTACCAGCCGCTGTTCGCGAAATGAACCCACGCTCATCCCCGAAGAGACAGTTGGACGCGTCACCTTGGCATTGTTAATTTCGACCAACGCGAAATGTGTCTGCCTGAATCTACCAGGCAACATTAATTACATAAATTAGCTTTGAGAGTTATGGCGGATAAAGTGGATACAGCCTACAAAAAGACACCACCGCTTTTTTTCCGTTTCCTTTACAACACCTTTACAGGAGTACACAAAGACGAAATCGACTACTTTACAAAAACCTTAACAGACAGAACGCTGACATACAGAAGAAAATGGTAAAATACCTTTTCTAGACTGCTTAGTTACTCGTGACAACAACGACAACAAACTAAGTACTACGGTTTACTGGAAACCAACACATACTGACAGACTACTGGACCAATCATCCTACAACCCTACTTCTCACAAAGCAACGACCATACAGACCCTAAAAAGGCAAGCGCAACTGGTTTGTGACACACCTGACAGTCTGGCAGACGAAAAAAACTACTTAGACAACATTTTCAACAAGAAAAATCATAACAAGGACTTTGTTAGACGTAACACTTACAAGAACACTGAGCCTAACGTCACAAACAACGAAGTGACTCCCGTAACTACTGTAACCATACCTTAAGTAAGGGGCACTTATGAGACTATCACACGGATTCTACAACCTTACAACATCCGTGTAGCTCACAAACCTATTACCACTTTATGACAACTATTGACGAAAGTAAAGGACAAAGACGAACCGAACTGCAGACAGAGAGCAGTTTACAAGATCAAATTCTGTGACTGCCAAGCCACTTATATTAGTGAGACCAGCAGAAATTTTAACGTACGACCGACTGAACACAAACGAGCAACTAGATATGGTAATATGAACAATCACATTGCAGAGCACCATTTACAAACGAACCACAGTATTGACTGGGACTCTGTAAAGTGCATTACCTACAGTACAAATCACTATCAAGGACTCACTCTGGAAAGCTGGTTTACTAACTTAGATTAAACGCCACTCAACCGTTGCCTACAACTACCTGCACCATCCAAACGACTTATTGACAACAACAACGAAACAGACAAACATTAGACATTTTACTAACAATAGACCAACCGATCTGTTGACTAAGAGAAAAAAAAAAAAAAAAACAAAACAGATCGAAACGCACCAATCACTTTTTACAGGCTTCATAGCCAATACCATCACTGCTTACTGACAAACGACCAAGGGCGAGGGCGAATACGAGGGCGAGGGCGAGGGCGAGGGCGAGGGCGAGGGCGAGGGCGAGGGCGAGGGCGAGGGCGAGGGCGAGGGCGAGGGCGAGGGCGAGGGCGAGGGCGAGGGCGAGGGCGAGGGCGAGGGCGAGGGCGAGGGCGAGGGCGAGGGCGAGGGCGAGGGCGAGGGCGAGGGCGAGGGCGAGGGCGAGGGCGAGGGCGAGGGCGAGGGCGAGGGCGAGGGCGAGTCCGAGGGCGAGGGCGAGGGCGAGGGCGAGGGCGAGGGCGAGAGCAAAAGCGAGGGCGAGGGCGATGGCTGCGGTGATGAGGATGGTGATGGCGGCGTCAGTGGTAATGATGATAGCGATGGTAATGGCCATAGAGATGAAGATAAATATCTCCCTTCTTTGAATTGCACTGAGTTTTCAAATCCTTTGATGACTAACTCTTACTCTGGTCTTAGTCTCTCTCTTTTTGTCTCTGATCCACATGTCTCAACCTCCCAAAACGTTTGTAGAACAAAGGTTAGCTCCTTCTCCTGCTGATGAACAAAGTAGGCAATCTTAAGATGGGTGAAAGGTGTAGCGCCAGCAATCACATTTGCAGCCCCGATCCCTTTCCAGGTGTCAGTCGGGCCACAGGCCAACCAGGTTGCCCACAAATTTCCTTAATTGAATAATGCAGTTCCGCATAGTCTATCCCGATCAGCATGTCAACGACTGATCGAGGACCAAGATCGGGGCGGGGAAGTTGATGCCTTGTGGATTCTCCCATTTTGCAGCTTGCATCTTCCAGTTGACTGGCCGCATGTTCCACTTACTCGTGTTGCGGTAAAGGCTGAAATCCTTACATAAGTCCTGCCATCCACACCCGGGAGGTCAAACTCCACTGGCATTGTCTGGAAAGTATCCTCTCTCTATTGAGGACATTAACAGTGATCTTCTGCATGGTTCCCTCCAACCCTAACTCATCAGCGGCCACATCACCGTTTATGTAAGTCTTGGTACTAGCATCATCCAACAATGCATTCAAGACCAACCTCCGCCCTCCATTCTCTACAACTACCGGTACGGTACGCAAAGCCACAAAATGCCCCTGCTCTAGGGACTTTGAAGCCATCACTGTTGTTGTTAAGGAGCTTTCGTTCAAAAACCCGCGCTCCCCCTCCGTGCAAGGGCTGGCTGGAACATTTCCGCTCTGTGAATGTCCCATCTCAGTAACCAATGCTCTTTCCGGCTCCTGGTCTGCTATCTCCGGCCCATGGTTCACTCAGTCATCAGCAAAATCATTTCTCGTTACTAGACCTCCATGCAGCAATCTATTGTGCGCTCTTTGACAGCCATCAATACCAAAGGGCTTACTCCGGGTACAGCGGTTGCTGATGCGATTTGTTCGTAGGCAACAGAAGCAAACTCTTAACTGTTTAGCTGTAAGCCAACGGCTTTAGACATCCATTTCTTAAACTCTTTACAACGCCACAGGGGGTGGTCTTTCCTGCAAGTCTCACAGTCAAGGTTGTTAGCCTTTCCTGGTGCTCTTGTCTGTCCAAAGAAGGTCTGCACTCGTTCTCGGCGCCTTCCTGTGACTCCACATAATGTCTCTGCTGCAACAGTCTGGAACTCAGCTTCTTGAATGATCCACTCTTGAAGTGTCTCAGCACACTCTGATTTCTTATGCTCAAACACCCATCTGTTGTAATTAGCAAGCATGAACTCGGCCATTTTCTCCTGTATCTTGATGTACAAAGACCCATGGCCAAGTTCCTCGTGTCTTCCAGCTTCTTTGAAATTAATGACGATCACATCTAGCAGGTCTTCTAATCTATCCAGATTTTTAGTATTACCATTACGTACAGGTCTGAACTGGTCTTATTCCTCCATATACAAATTGACCTGGCGACGCTGTCCACCATATTTTCTCTCTAATCTGCTCTTAGCTGTTTCATAGGCTTCCAGTGAAAGACCCAGGCTTTCGACCGCCTTCAATGCTCCTCAGACAGTTACTTTTTTAACTGCAACAACTTATACTCTGCAGTGGCTGGGGCCTTGTCAACACAAGCCATGAATGCGGCTTTCCAGCTCCCATGACACCGTTTGTCTCCACTGAAGACCGGAATTGATACTCTCGTTAATTGTTTCCACATATCCTTTCCAAGCTTATGATTGGACGATCCATCTTCTTTGGTTTCCGACTTTGTATCATTCTTTGGCAACGATAACCCAAGTTCGTTATCTATGGCACCATCGAGTTTGCATACTTTATCTTTAGCACCTTGTTTTGGCAGGGATAACTCTTCGTTAGCTTCCCGAATTTTGGTTTCAATCTCCTTTTGACGACGCGCGCCTTCTTCATCAAATTGTTTTCGAGCCCGATTGATTGATTCTTCCTTTTCACAAAATTGCTCCGCGAGGTCGGTCACATGTTGGGGCACTTTCTTTTTCTGTGAATGCAAACCCAATAGTTTCCCGGAAAATTCTGATGGCATGCAAACACTCTTGAAAACATTCTTGAGCTTTAGCAAATTCTTCTTCGATATCCTCAATTTCACGACTTGTTTTCTCCAGAGCACTACAATTGCTTGCTTTCGAATACAATTCTGCTAACGTTGACAGATCCTCAATAACACGTTCTTGTGCCTCATCCAACAGTTTTCGGAAATCTCGAATCTCAAGATGATTCGCTGCGATCGCATCTTCTAATAAATCCAGCACCTGATTTTTCCTCCTTTTAACGACGATTTCGATACAGCTTTTTCGACTTACCGTTCCTAGATCTTATCTAGCTGCAATTTCTTTGCGGGCATCGTCGGCTCAGGCACTGTCTTCAGTTTCTGCTCTATCACGAGCTTTGTTCTTCTTTTTTGGATTTCTTGGCATTTTGCCTTTCAAGAATCTCGCTCTGCTACCAGTATGGTTTTAAGTAACAATTCACCAAAACAAACCTCGTGGTCTGAAAACGACCCAAAACGTACTCTCAATCCTCGTAAAATTAATTCTAAACAACTTCATATACAGAACTTAAAGCATCCTCCAATGTATACTAAGAGAAGAAAAAGCAATACAGTCACCTAGTAGTCAACGCAGCTGTAAGTAAGATAGTGAATTGTGCTCTTTGTGTTGTCTGTCGGTTTTTCCAAGAAAGCATTGTAATGTTTCTTCTTAAGGGTACTTCCTGGGTTCGATAGGGTGATAAAGTGAAAAAACATTTTTTTCGACCAAATAGAATTTGGGGATTTTATCTAACATTTACTGAAAAAAAATTGAAAAATATTAAAAAAAGCGCGAGATATTTAGGAAAACGTATTTCCATATAAAAGTAAATAAATAAAAAAGGTGTCGTAATCTTCTTAGTGCGAGACGCCCCAGAGGAATTTTCGCAGCAAAACGCTTCATCCGGGAGCTCTTATTTCAGAAATAAGCATATTTTGTTTACATCTCGCCTGCAGAAAATTTCTCACTTCGAATTTTATATTCTTCGCGCTTCCCACATGGAAAAGTCATCTAAAAACGAAAAGAGCCTGTGGATAAAATCCTGGGAGAAGCCAGGGCCTAAGAAAAAGGGAAAGATAGGTTTCAGCGAAGATCAAAAACATGATCTTGCAGAGAGCAACAAAGGCTCTTGGTTCGGCTGAGAAACTCTAGTCGACGTTGAAGGTCCTGTCGAAGGTGATCACGAAGAACTGGAGCAGCGGCCTTCAAATTTATCCACTGTTATTGGATCAAGTACACAGAGGTCGATTGCCGTGCAAAAGTCCTGCAGGGTAACTTTGCAAGCGTCCTGTGAAAATATCAGACATCATATTCTGCATCCTCTGGGCCGATTTCTTTCTTCTGCAGCGAGATAAAACCAGATAACGTTTTACTGCGCGTTTGTAATGAAACATTGGCATAAAATCAGCAGAATTAGACCGATGAAATAGAACTCGCCAGAAGCGCATGAGCCCACGTGTAAATACTGGAGATAGCGCGTTCTACGTGGCCCTTTCTCTCGCTTTTTGCTCCGCTTTACGCTATCTTGAAGATTTCTTACGAAGAAATCACCATCGTACCTAAATAACAGTAAAAATGCGATTTTCTTTCATTATACATTTCCTTTGATGCGAAATGAATAATCGCTTTAGCTTGAAGCGTAAATTACATTACACGCAATCAAAACGAACAACCTACCCAATAGATTTCATCTCTGATATCAGTGCACTCCTCAAACTCTCCACTGACGCGCTTGAATCGGTTTCATTAGCCTTGGTTTTTCCCCGTTTTCCTGGTTGATTTTTACGTTTTCCTTTCGCCACTTTCCCCATCTCGCTCGATCACAACAGCGGAGTCTAAAACGTGTCTGCAACGCGATACTTTTCCCGCGAAATTCTGTGCTATTGTTGTTGACGCCATGGGGTCCTGTTGCTCGATTGGCTCGCCAGGTAATGAGGTGACATAATCTCCTGTGGAGGCTTGTTTTTCTTGCAAACCTTTATCGAGCGAAAACTCGCACTTGAATTTTGGCAGAGTATGTCGACTTCGAACGAATTAATAGGGTATGTAGTTTTGACGGATTGTCGTGAAATTTGGCCAGAAGATTCGAGGAATAATGACAAACAAAACGGTGTCAGGGAATTTTGATTTTCAAAATATTTTTCCCGTGGCGACTGTTAACGCAACACGCCTCAAATATTTTTTGCTACTCAAACTTTAGACGTGGATATCTAAATAACCAATCAGAATTTCGAAAAAGCCTGACAACTTTTTGTTGATTGATGCCTTGTGAATAACACTGTGCAGCGATTTCGTTCTTCGCGCGGCGTTTGATAACCGATTAATTCAATGGAACGACCATCAGTCGATTCGAGGTTCTACTGGCTCCTGGCACTTAAAAAAGGAAAAAATCGCTAAATTATATTTTTTATAGGAAACTACATTTATTAAGCTTTATAATGATATATAGTTTGTTAGAGGTTTATTAAAACTTGCACGCGTACGAATTTTTTTCCAAAGGACACCCGCGAACCCAGGAAGTATCCTTAAGAAGTGCGTAGTAAACTACATTAATGGAGACCTAGGTGAACCTGTTTTTCACTTCAATTCCTCATCGTCGCGGAATTTGTATGCTAAAATTGTCATAAAGTGTAACGTTAGATTGAAAACCTAATTCCAGTAATATATACTTCAAAACAACAAGTCATATATTACCTAGTACTGGACTCGGTGTCAGGGTCGCTGCTCTATTTGTGGTTGGTGGGTTTGTCAACAGAGTCACATTGACTGTTAAGAATGAAATTAAAAACGAAATGAATAGAGAGATCTTGTAAACCAGTTTGTCAAGGTGGTCCACTTACAAACTTATCTTCGATGCTTGTCAGGAAACCACCTGGTATTTAATTGCGGATCGACGGGAAATTTGGATGTGGCGGTTTTTGACAAGTACAAACGAATGTTTTGTAATCCTCAGTATCAGAAACAATCAGGGAAGATCAGTCAAACATTGGCTAGTTATTTTCTCTACATGTATCCAAAGGTCATAGAGGGCCTCTCAATAACCAGAACATTTTTATTATATTTCCAAGTAGTTCCATTTATTTTCAAACATTTGTGAGCTTAGGATCGATTACCAGCCGTTGTTCGCGAAATGAGCCCACGCTCATCCCCGAAGAGACAGTTGTACGCGTGACCTTGGCATTATTAATTTCGACCAATGAGAAACGTGTCTGCCCGAATCGAGCAGGCAACTTGAATAACATAAATTAGCTGTGAGAGTTATGGCGGATGAAGTGCATACAGCTTACAAAAAGACATTACCGCGCTTGTTACGGTTCGTAGACGACACCTTTACAGGAGTACACAAGGACGAAATCGTCGATTTTCACAAACACCTTCAAGTCTGCCGCACACTTGAGGAAAGAGCTGTGCAAACTACCTCGCCTGGCGATTAGCTCAGCTGTTTCATCATGTGTGCGGTTGCGTTTTCGAGAGTTTTTCGCCTCGCAAGGCCGTGAGGAAAACACCTATCATGTTTGATATTTGAGATTTTGCCTTGCGAGGCGAAATTCTCACGAAAACTCAACCGCACACTTGAGGAAACAGCTGAGCTGATTGCCTTGCTTGACCTCGCGAGGCAGTTTGCTCAGCTCTTCTCTCAAGTGTGCGGCAGGCTTAACAGACAGAACGCTGACATACAGTTTACTAACGAGATCGAAGAAAATGGTAAAATACCTTTTCTAGACTGCTTAGTTACCCGTGACAACAACGACAACAAACTAAGTACTACGGTTTACAGGAAACCAACACATACTGACAGACTACTGGACCAACCATCCTACAACCCTACTTCTCACAAAGCAACGACCATACAGACCCTAAAAAAAACAAGCGCAACTGGTTTGTGACACACCTGACAGTCTGGCAGACGAAAAAAACTACTTAGACAACGTTTTCAACAAGAAAAATCATAACAAGGACTTTGTTAGACGTAACACTTACAAGAACACTGAGCCTAACGTCACAAACAACGAAGTGACTCCTGTGACCACTGTAACCATACCTTAAGTAAGGGGCACTTATGAGACTATCACACGGATTCTACAACCTTACAACATCCGTGTAGCTCACAAGCCTTTTACCACTTTATGACAACTACTGACGAAAGTAAAGGACAAAGATGTACAACCGACAGGGCGCAGTTTAAAAGATCAAATGCTGCGACTTCCAGGCCACTTATATTGGTGAGACCAGCAGAAATTTAAACGTACTACTGATTGAACACAAACCAGCAACTAGAAATGGTGATATCAACAATCACATTGCTGAGCACCATTTACAAACGAACCACAGAATTGACTGGGAGTCTGCCAAGTGCATTACCTACAGTACAAATTACTATCAACGATTCACTCTGGAAAGTTGGTTTACTAACTTAGAACAAACGCCGCTCAACCGTTGCCTACAACTACCTGCACCATACAAACGACTTATTGGCAACAACAACGAAACAGACAAACAATGGACATTTTACTAACAATAGCCCCTCGGATTTGTTGACTAACAAAAGACGTATCGAAACGCACAAATCACTTTTTACAGGCTTCATAACCAATAATTAAAATCACGGCTTTCTTACAAACGACCAATAACATCTCGACTTCATTGACCAATCAGGTTAACAACCAAAGACATGAAGTAAATGTGATGGTATATTTCCAGCCTGGTGAATGAATGAGAATGACGCACTTTTTCCCGAGTATGGCTGCGTCACTTTCTAGGATAATACATCATTCTCAACCATAGACATATAAACCACCTACTGACGTTGCATAATCCACTCGACTCTGAAGATTACTTTCGCTCAGGTTGTCGAAACGCCAGTCAAAGTCACCTCAAACAGTCCTTTTCAGGACTACACTCACCCGGATGCTCGTAACTTACTTACTTATGACATGACTCCTGGGTTCAAACCATTTACAATTTTCGAAGTGGATAGTATGCAATCGTGTCGTTGAGAAGTTTTAGATTCAAAATCTCAATGCTGTGCAACGGGCATCGTTGAAAAAGTTAGTTAACATGTAACATGTATTCATTATTCAACCGACTGGATTGGGAAAGTCTCTAATTTTCCAAGCTGCGTTGATGGTTTTCGATGCTGTGAAACGGTCGAACTTTCAATCCATAGCTGTTGTTATTTCGCCCTTGATGACGCTGACACGAGAGAGGTCACCCCCAAATAATCAGAGCCAATAAATCGATTAGCAAATGCCACAGCGCAAGCGTACACAATGGGATAGACAAGCTAATCCAAATGGCTCAGAACGATAAGAAAATCTCTTATAGCATATTAATATAAACTACATTAATGGAGAACCTGTTTTTCATCGTACTTTTTTAAAACTGAACTGTAATTGCTAGCTCCCTTAAATCTTTAATTATTCATCGTCGCGCAGTTTCTACGTGAAAGTTGTCGAGAAATGTAACGTTACATTTTGAAAACCTAAATCTAGTAATATATACTTAAAAAAATACAAGTAATATATTACCTGCTGCTGGACTCGGTGTCGGCGACGCTGATCTGTTTTTGGTTGGTGGGTTTGTCCACAGAGTCAAAGTAGCTGTTAAGAATCAATTTAGAAAGACAATAAATAGAGACATCTCGTAAGCCAGTTTGTCAAGGTGGTGTCCTTTTGAAACTTATCCATTATAGCTGTCAGAAAACCGCCTGTATTTAATTGTGGGTCAATGGAAACTTTCTGAGAATCTGTTGAAGGCTTCCAAACATTTGTGACCTAAGGGAGCGACCTACGTTTTTGTAGAGATATATTAAAATGAATATATGAAACATATATTTAAACTGCGGGTGAAAGATTAAACAGAAGAAAGATTTTCGCAGTTTTTCGTTTTAAGCCGTCAAGTAGCATTGTTTTTGATAGCTAACATCGTTGTCCCTTTAATGCCGCAGTCAGCTTCCTGACCTCTTTCGTTACTGTTTCATGATTCGATCCACTGCCCATTCAAATTTTTTCTCTCCAAGTACAAAGGTCCTTCCCACCATGTGCCCTTACTAGCTAACTTCTCTACTGATAATCCTCTTGTTAGACGATCAGCTGAGTTCTCGTCAGTTAAAACATGCCTCTTGAGGACTTTTGTGAGACTGTATTTCTCCAATTCTGTTTACAACAAACGGCCTAAATGTCCTGGTTAGATGATGTATCTGCCATAACACCTTCATGTTGTCCGACCAAAACGTTATTTCGCGCGTTGCAATCTTCCATGCTTTCGATATCGCCACACTTAGTCTTAATCCTAGAATTGCGCCCATCAGCTCTAAACGAAGGATACTTGTGGCTGTAAGGGGTGCAACTCTTGACTTAGAAGCTACTAGGTGGACCCAAAAAGTCCCATTATAATTGTGCTGATATCTTTAATACACTACAGTTGCACACGCATTCAATGAGTCGCAATTAATGTTCTCTAAATGCTCTTATTTATTGAACCACCGCCCAGCCTTCTTTTCCTATTCCATCTCTAGCGGCAATTCATTAGTCGATGCCCGTGGACCAGATGTCGTGGAGCAAAACTTTTCCATGAATGGTATAAGGCGTCAGAAGTCCCAAAGGGTCGCAAAATGCGGTTATTGTTCTCAGAAAACTGTGCTTTATTTGGTCAAACATCTGTGCACATCTCCAGGTGGATGCACTCGGAACATGTTTTTTTTTTTTTTCACCCATAGTATTCTGGTAAAACCTTCAACAATTCTTCTGAATTGGACAGCCATTTACCTGCGTGCATGCCAGCCATCTCTTACAGCGTCAAAAGTTTTCTGTACTACTCTATCGCTGTCTTTTCGTGTGGAACTGAAATCATGCTAGCGTCCAGATATGCTCACTCTAGTATTTTCAACCCAGCCAGCGAAAAAATTTATTGATACTTCGTCGCATGTTTCTGTTCAACGGACTGCAACTGAAACGGCGACGAATTCATTCCGAATACCACTTAATTCAATTCATATTTATCTGGTACCTTGGTTTGGTCGAGCGCTAACCAGAAAAGTCCATTATACTGGCTATGTTTTGATACAGGACTTCTGTGGAGATACATCTCTGCTATATGTCACACACTAACGCTATTGCTTACTTGTGGAACCGTAGCAAAACGTTGAAAAGCTCTCGTTGTTACTTTGGTCCCTGGTGTATGACATCCCTCAAAGAGATCCCCTTTCACTTGGCTGACACTTCAGAAACAACGCACGTCTCTGTCGTTGCTTTTTTCGGCCTTATAACAGGAAAGTGTGGAGGGTGGCATGAGCCAATTGTTTTTTTCTCTGTTCTTGGGATCTTCATCACGTGACCTTTCTTCTGGCTTCTTAGGAATGCATTTCTCTGTACTTCTTAAGCGTCTCAGGGCTCATAGTTGTCCGGTAGCACTGACCGGTCGTCTATCCAAGGGATTTCGACTTCGTACCAACCGCTCTCGTATTCGATTGATCGCGAGCGCAAATTCCTCATTTTGAGTCTTAATGCTGACTCAGTACTTCTATCTCCAGAACTTTTTGGAGTTTACAATCTATTTGCTGCTTTTATCGTCAGCGCGTATAAAATAAGTTTGAGCGAAACTTGTGCGATAGCCTCCCAGATCAGTACTATTTGAATCGCTGATACATGTCCATCCAAGGTCCGTTAACCATGCAACTGTTTTTCCTGGCTTTCCTCTAACATCCATCACTGATTAATACCGATAAAAATGTCGACGATTTGGCGTGGTCCAAGGTAAAGTAATACCCTTTAGATGCTCCCACTTCTTCGCGTATTTAGCCCAGTTGATTACTCTAATCTTCCATGTATCGCGTTCTGCGATGAAAGCTACTACCTACATCTAAGCTTTCAAGTTTTAATTCGAAGATTTTTGTGTCGAAGCGAAGCTGTCGGTCCGACCATTTAGAACGTTAACGTTACTCTACGGTTACCCTATTGAAGTCCTAATTCAGCTGCTACATCACTGTTAATGTAAGTCTTACTACTTGCGTCGTCCAGTAGCGCATTGACGACAACTCTTCCTGTGCCATTTTTGATTGACTACTATAACTTTCCTCTGTGTAACATATTCGCCTCTAGTTTCTTTCATATGCATTGCTGTTTTGTGCGATCTCTCTGGTAAGACCTGTGTGGACTCCCCTTCCTGGTATCTCTAACTAAAGCTTCTTTAGTTTCATCTCGATGGACTTTTTATGGCTGACGATTGTAGCTGTCACTCCTATTGCTGTTTCTTGCAATCTCCGGTCACTCCTTTCTTTTACATTGTAGCACGCCTGTTGTGCGTCTGCTCAAACCACAAAATCGGGACTGTGGAAACTTTACTCTGTGGTGGGTCCCTCCTAGGCATCTATAGCAAAAACGTCGTTGCACCGCTTTCCGCCACCTCTTTTTAAAGGTTATAACTTAAAACTCGTTGCACTAAATGGGGTGGCTATTTCCACGGACTCTGCATGTACGGCAGCTCTTACTAAGCCACTGGTTTGAAGTCAGGCTGCGAATGACCTGGTCTGGCCAAGAAAACATCTAATTTCTGTTCGGGTACTGGAACAGCTCCATATCCGTTGAAGCGTTTCAGCTGGTTCTGTCTGGCATTCGGCTCCTTGTATAACCCATTCTTGTAATCTTTCTACGCACTGTCGTTTTTTCTGTTCAAAAATCCATCGATGGTGCTGTTCTAGTAGCACAGTAGCTTATCATAGAGCGATCCATTGCCCAACTCCGCGAGTCGGCCAGCCTCTTTAAGGTTGATAACTGCGATGTCTAGGATATCAGCGAACTCCTTTATATCTGAGGGAGCCCTGCATTTTTCGCCTCAAAACCCTGAAGTGAAACAGTTGCTAACGCAGGGCGTGTAACTTCTTGAACTAGGCTGGCGTACCAAACCTTAATTCAAATTTGGGAAGCACTGAAGTGACTTAGGAGTCACTTTTACCTGATTTAAATATTACAAACACGAGGATTGACGAGAAGTAATTTCATGTAACTTGAAGAAGCCTGTCCTCCGTAAACTGCTCTGCTACCTCCCCTGAGGTACGCTTTCTATCTTACACCAATACACCGTAAGTATTCACTGAGTATTATTGTCGCTTTTGCAAATATAGAAACCAAGGAGTTAATTCGTCGGTAACAGTTGATATCAAATTATCGACACTACTCATTCAATACCCAATAAATGGGTACGCAATTGCAAAAATCAATACTTCAATGATTGATAACGCCTCAACGAAGCATAGATAACAATTACCCGGACATGTACCCTCGCAGTAGAACGCACTGAATCCGGTATAAGAGGCATTCCCATCTGATTTGAATATTACGAACATGGGGTTTGAGGAAGAGTAGAGTCCTTCCTAGGGGGGAGGGTGACCACCATAGAATATTCCAAGAACCTCCCCTGCGGTATTCTCTCCATCATAGACGTATCAAGCGTCCGTGTTAATTTTCACTGGAGTGAATTGCTCTGCCATTTCGTGCGGGCAATTTCACGGATCGCCGCGCCACATGCAAACATTAACAGCCGAAATGTCAAAAATGAAAATAAACAGATGGAATGCCGCGCCGCAGGCGAAAACCGGCTTGGTGGAATTTCTGATACAACTAACTGCACGGAAATGACTTTCTGGGTACGTGTGACCAGATGTAATGGAGGAAGTTCGAAGGAACCTTTCCTGAGAGCGACAACCTCATCTATTTTGATTTGGGCTTATCCACGCGAAATGAGAACAAGGAATGGGAATTTTAAAAATGCCGTCATTTTGCCGAGTAAGATTGCTCACGCGTGACAAGCATGCGCACTCATTTTGCCGCTGTCTTCCTACCAACAACACATGGGCAAAATGAGTGCGCATGCTCGTAACGCGTAAGCAATCTCACGCGGCGAAATGGCGGCATTTTTAAAATTCCCTTCACTTCCACAGATGTTTCCTTTCAGGTCCAGAACTTGTAATAATACTCATTCGAACTTTGAAAATACCCGTGAAAATTAATCTTTAATTATACGAGGACTCATGCGATTACATATACTAATTGTGTGCAAAAGTTAACGGGCCGTGTTTACAACTTTTACGCTCTAGGAAATGAAAGCTTACAAGAAAAGTCTTTCCTGGGTGACACTTTGAAATGTTTTTGTCGTTCTTATCTACAACATCCATTAATCAATACAGACTCTGAGATGCAGGCATTACTAAGTTCTTACCTGATGCTTCTAAGACGTACACAAAGGCTAACAGGACTAAAGCTTTCAACCACAGCATCTCTGGGAAGGGAAAGCAGGTTGAGTCATATTAACATATGAATTTATTTATATTATTTTTTCAAAATGAACACCCTTCACATTGTTTTGTTTCCTTTCATGAGGCCTGACATCGATCACATTTGTTCATTTGTGATCAAATCACCCCAAGACTGCGGTCGAAATTGGGAATTTGTTAAAGCTGTAGAACTTATCAATGCTACCAAAAATCTGGCAAAATGTTCCCTTCTTCATTTAGTACAGCCCAGTAGGGGAATTAACTCTAAATGACTTTTTCTCATTTTTTTTTTATGTCAGTTATCATTCTCATTATCAACACCACCACTAGGATCATCATCCTCATTATCAACAAAAGTCAAAAACCGCGAGGTTTATTTAACAAATTATATTTTCTCAATTTAATTCTTAAAAATGATTTGGTGCTTATTCTAACTCAAATTTCTGTAAGGCTGATCGGACTGCGTAGAAAAACTTAACAGGACAGCGACATGATGGAGACCAAACCGAGAACCAACAGAATGCGGCAACCGTGGACAGCTGTTTCGAGCTGGTTGGCTCTCGTCAGCACGGTGTAGCACAGCAAAACGTAGAACACCAACGCGAGTGGAGTGGTCTACCAAATGCACGTGGTAGCCGATTTCGGATGGGCCTAAATTCAGACATCCGTCCACGTCATTGCGCGTGACTACGAACAATGAACAAAAAAACTGAAATATCATGTCGCTGTCGCAATAAGTTAAATGAGAAAAACAAAATTTTCCTTCACAAGTACATGGCCAAACCATGTTGAAAAGTACAGCATATCGGATCTAAAAAGATCTACGGCCCAAAGCATAAAAGCAAACAATAAGCAAGGAACCGCACAACGAAAATGCTGCAAGTATACGCAGGATTTGTAAAAGATCTAATCAGCCAAAAATATAAATGACTCAAATTTCTGCAAGGCTGATCGGACTGCGTAGAAAAACTTAACACGACAGTTATGGTCTGTGCACGTTTTCACGTCTTCGTAAAATGAATTTGTTTTGGTACTCATGTCAATGAGAAACATGCAAATTACTCATTTTGACAGTCTTAGCTATCGAATCTCGAATCAATTCATCAAGTATACAGAAAAGAGTCCATGTCAATTAATTTACCAAATAGTACATGCCTGCAAAGCATGTTAAAATAATACATATTTCCATAGATGTCAGCCATGCCCGACGTGGCGAATCTCTTAGTAAATAAGTTGTTTTCAATGGAAAAATAGAGTAGATTTTTATAGTCGGTTCTGAGAAGTAATGAGTAGCTTATAAATACATAGATTTTATGTTACATTTAATCGTGTGTAAATAATTATATTCTTCTTCTTCTTATTATTATTATTCCTTGCGAAGCGAGGTAAATAGATTTGTTGGGGCGAGCCGAAGTTGAGCCTCGCGAATTCTGTGAAGGTGTCCGCAATGTTGCCTGGCAACAGTGAAATACAAAGTATGAATGACCTCAGACAAAGGGAAAGTTGCTAGGCAGCAACAGCTTGGAAGACAGACAGGCGTCACACTGCGTCAGACGCATTTTGTTTGAGTAAATATAATATGTTTAAGAAAATATAAATTCATCGAATACGATGGGTATTTGCATACATCGGAAAGGTTTTGCGCTCAGTGCCGGCTCAAATTTCAACTGCAATGTTTTTCAATATTTACTGGATGGAAATATCTCTGTAGAATCTTTTCCCTTTCTTCCAGAAATATTTTTTTGTGAAAGATTGCATTGAAGAAATTACACGTTTTGTGGCCGCGGTAAAATAGTTTTCCGTAGGAAATAAATTTATCAAACACGACAGCGCTGCGCGCCCGTTGTATATTTCGTCGTGTCAGAAATAGATTTCAACCGCAAACTAGCCTGTGGAACTACGAAAAGACCATGCTAATCAAAATAGTTGCCATGTTCAGAAACGTTTTTATCTCCTCATTTGATGGTACAATACGTGTAATAAAAGAGCGCTTTCCACCCAGCCCTAGCTTCGCAGGGTTTATTTTTATTATTATTATTATTATTATTATTATTATTATTATTATTATTATTATTATAACCCTTTGCTCCGTTTTGATTACAAACAAACCGCTTGTTTAAACCGTTCGAAAAAAAAGTGAAACATATACTTAGAAACTTCAATGTCTACTCAGCTGGACTCTCATACTGAATGATTGAACAGCCAATGGAGAAATCTCTATTGACCGAATTTTATCAATGTATTGTGTTAAAATTCATATCTCGTATAAATAAATTTGCAAATAAAATCAACAGTGAGCTAACTGAATAAACCTAATCATGTCAGCAATATAATTCATTTTCGTGGTACCTGGATATCTATTTTAATATTTAAGTAATAAAAATGAAAGTGAAACATACGGGATATGAGAAAGCGCACAAAACCGTTCGTGTTCGTAAATACCGTGCAAGGTTTCTCTCACATCAGCGTCAATTACTGAATAACTCGACTATGAAAGTTAAACGTGAATAGGATACAACTGTGATATAACTCACCTGGAAGACGAAGATCGATCCTCTTTTTACCGAGACGGAAGTCGAAGCGTAAGTAGCATCAATTGCACGTACTGTAATAAGGCCCTCCACAGCTGCAAAAGGGAACATCAAAACTATTATTTTTCCTACTGAGAAAAATAGCAGTCGCTGGCGTGTTGTATATTTTATCTTAAATTGACGACATTTGGCTAAATTTGTGCCTTTTTGAATGACTTCAAATAAAGAAACTTTTTTTATTCCATACGCTTTGCCAACATTTCAGTTCGGAAAAACGCTTGTATTTTTGTGGTTGTGTTTTGCTGGTTCAAGGAACCCTAAAAGTTAGAAAAATTAAATGTTAATTGTCTTTTTCGATTGTTATGCATGCTAACGTCAAGTAATTTTGTTTTTTTATCAACAGATGGTTTTTTCTTCTTCCTTCAATTAACGTAGATCAAAGGGAAAATGATTCGTGTTATGGAAATCCTAGGTTTTCTTTGCTGTGCACTTTTTTTGCAGAGTAACAGCGTGTAATATTGATTGCATCGCCCAGAATGGCTTTTGTTCTCGCGACATTTACATAGCTGATTGACTTAAGGTGGCCGAACACAGTTTGCGCGCGCTTTACAGATTCTGCTAGCGATGCTATTAAGCGCTCGCTAAGGTTGTGGTAAGCAAATACTATCGATTCCTCGATTTTATACTAAATGGATCACAAAGGTGAGTTTATCTCTTAAAAGAACTCAGTTTCTTGTTTGTGAATCCTTCTTCATTTATCGCTGAACAAAAAAAGTGAGTTCACGAAGAGCTAAGCCTTTTTGTATTCTTTTCATCTTTGCTGAGAAAATCTAATTAAAAGCCACGCATGCGCATTTGAGCAAAAAATTGTGACTGGTTGATTTAATGGAAATAAACTGTTTTCTAAGGAACCGCTCGTTAGAATTTCGTGAAATTTGACAAAACAGTAGTTCTCTAAAAGCGTAACTCGCCTACAAACAAAAAACAAAATCTAACAGAGGGTGTCTTCAAAAAACATTAAAGCCCAAAACCAACATTTACAGGAGATCTCTCTGTTAAAATTACATGAAAGCAGCGTCACTATGTCAGTATTTTATGAGTTTTTTTGGATAAAAAAAATGGAAAAAATCTTACGAGTGCATTTTCTAAAAATTAAGGAAAACCTTTATTTGTGGACGGTTAATAGCTTGCTGTGTTGCCATGGCAACGGCACTTGCTGAACAAGAAGTATCAAAATTTGTTCCTTCTTAGTTAATTTTGCACCATGCTAATTTCGAGTACTCAGAAGTACGTAGTTTTCAAATAATGTTTACTAACACCTGTATACTTAAAAACTGTGTTCGGTCACCTTAAGTCTGTCATTGTGCCCATGATTATTCAATTAACCATGAGCGGTACGAATTTCATTGGCTGATATAAACGCGGACTGTGCGGCGGGCTACGCGGCGGGGAATAGCAGTTTGCTCATTAACATGAAAGGGACGAATGATAAAAATAATAAACCTCAGTGGATATTGTATTCGGTTTTGTTTGGGTTATTAGCCCCTATTAATGTGAATTTACCCTTTTCATAAAACACAACAACTGTCAGGAAAAGAACTGTAAGGTTTTGCCACCGAATCTTACAGAACGAAAACAACTTGCGTGCCTTAAAGGGAAAGTATCACGCAAATTTGCTGTCATTTCAAAACCTAAAAATGTTCGTCTGTCAGCAGAAACAAAGAAAGAATTGTCAAGTTTGTTATAAATTATGACCCCAGTGCAATAAAACTGTCAATTAGTGCCTCTGGCCAGAGACAGAGAAGGCCGGTGCGGATTGAAAGTTAAAAAAAATATTTGGCTAATGTTTTTCAAGTTTTCGCATTTTTGTTTCCAAAATGCGCTAGAACAGATCATGAGTTGTTCCTTTCAAGAATTGAGTTGATTTATTTCCTCTCGTCATTCTAGAATTATTTGGCAGCTGATTGAATGTCTTATTTCATCATTTTTAACAAAAGATGTCAAAAACCCCATGATACTTTCCCTTTAATCTACTTGCCGCTCATGAGCAAACATTATTGTCCACATAACTGTGATACTGAATGTATGCTAATAGTGTCCCGTTCGACAAGTTAGTTGGAATGAGAATAACTAAAATACAGTATGCATAAAATGTTCTTTTTTTTTTACCCTCGGAGGCCAAAATGATATTTACTTCACGAGTATGCGTTTCAAAAAATCTGCCCATGCTTATTTCCTATGTAAGAATTTCAGCGACATCTCGTCGAAATCATGGTTATCTCGCCGAGATCTCGCCTATCTCCACGATAACGGTGATCTCTGTAAGATTTCAGTAATTTAAAGCGAATTTTTAGAATGCAACGAGACAGGCTCGCTTGCCTCCGTGACAAGAGCGATCGAGAAAACCAATAGAGGGGTTAAGCGGCAGACGTTCTAGAAGTTACGACTGCCAAGCGGAAGTCTCTAGAACTAGTCCGCACACACAGCGCATGTCATTACATCCTCGTGGTCAAGTCCAATCTCGTCTCCAGAGCCCGCTTTCCTTTTGGTCATTACCAAGAACGCGGACATGCGCAAAAGAGAAGAACTCTGGGCTCGAGAGTGGGTCAAGTCCCGGACGCCAGGACGAACAGTGCTAAGAAATTACAAGTTAAAAAATTGAACCATGTTAACTACAATACATATATACAAACATTTACCTTTCTCGTTCTAATTAACATGTTCTATTGTACACTCTTTTGTAACCTTTGGCTATTTTGCTAGATTTATTGTACGTTTGTCATTTATCTTTGTTCAGCATTACATTATTTATTCAAATGTTACTTCAAATTAATTCTACTTTCAACTGAAGATGGCCGTTGCACGACCGAAACATGTCTTGTAAACTCAAATGTGTCGTTATTCTTAAAGAAATAGTTCAAGTAATAAAAATGAAAGTGACTTTTAGTTTAAAGTGCATATGGTCAGACTAGAAGATTCAACCGAACATACGGGATATCAGGAAGCGCACAAAACCGTTCATGTTCGTAAATACCGTGCAAGATTTCTCTCACATCAGCGTCAATTACTGAATAACTCGACTATGAAAGTTGAACGTGAATAGGATACAACTGTGATATAACTCACCTGGAAGACGAAGATCGATCCTCTTTTTACCGAGACGGAAGTCGAAGCGTAAGTAGCATCAATTGCACGTACTGTAATAAGGCCCTCCACAGCTGCAAAAGGAAACATCAAAACTATTATTTTTCCTACTGAGAAAAATAGCAGCTGCTGGCGTGTTGTATATTTTATCTTTAATTGACGACATTTGGCTAAATTTGTGCCTTTTTGAATGACTTTAGATGATTGAAGGTCTTATTTCATCATTTTTAACAAAAGATGTCAAAAACCCCATGATACTTTCCCTTTAATCTACTTGCCGCTCATGAGCAAACATTATTGTCCGCATAACTGTGATACTGAATGTATGGTAATAGTGTCTTGTTCGACAAGTTAGTTGGAATGAGAATAACTAAAATACAGTATGCATAGCATGTTCTTTTTTTTTTTTTTTTACCCTCGGAGGCTAAATGATATTTACTTCACGAGTATGCGTTTCAATAAATCTGCCTGTACTTATTCCTATGTTAGAATTTCAGCGAGATCTCGTCGAAATCGTGGTTATCTCGCCGAGATCTCGCCTATCTCCGCGATAACGGTGATCTCTGCAAGATTTCAGTAATTTACAGCGACGTTTTAGAATGCAACGAGACAGGCTCGCTTGCTTTCGTGACAAGAGCGATCGAGAAAACCAATAGAGGGGTTATGCGGCAGACGTTCAAGAGGTTATGACTGCCAAGCGGAAGTCTCTAAAACTAGTCCGCACTCACAGCACATGTCATTACATCCTCGTGGTCAAGTACAATCTCGTCTCCAGAGCCCGCTTTTCTTTTTGTCGGCACCGAGAACGCGGACATGCGCAAAAGGGAAGAACTTTGGGGTCGAGAGTGGGTCAAGTCCCGGACGCCAGGACGAACAGTGCTAAGAAATTAAAAGTTAAAAAATTTGTTTGTTTTCTGGTCTGTACATAACATTTTAGCGAAAAATGATGTATTATTCCCAATTGCTGCTAGAGAAAGTGAGCCATAAAATTGATTTTCGGCACATTTGTGAATACAATAGCCAATGATCTTTCCGCTTTTGCTAATTCTGGCTGAGTACAATTCAAATAATCTTAGCTATATTATTTTTATTTAAAATCTCCATTAGCGTATTTATTACCTTCAGCATTCAGGACTATTCTCTACTTTTTGTGGCTACTTTAGCTCCGCATTTTTAAAATACACATTTTGAAGGAAAATTTGCAAATATTTCTAAAAATCGATACAAATGCTGAATTCACTTTAGCATTACGAAAACTGTTAAAAACAATTAAGAGGTCAGTTTTAGCAGTGTCGATTTCCAAACAATCTGGCTTGCATTTGGAGTATTTCTGTTCGCCTTCATCTGTCATTAGGAAATAGTGTGGCTTATCAAAGCCCTGTCTCTTGCCTCTTTTAGCGAAGACATCTTTCATATATAAGCTTTTCTGCAGCGACGAGGAGAAGACGCCCCGTATTTCCAAAACTTCAATTGCTTAAACTTCCACGGGTTTTGGCGCCAAAAACGCCGTACTTGATGCACGCGCGCGCAAAGTCCTTGCCGTTCGTGACCTCATAAACGTCTGCCGCTTTAAGGTGGCCGAATACAATTTTCTAGTATACAGGTGTTTGTAAACGTTATTTGCAAACTATGTACTTTTGCGGGCCCGAACTAAGCATTACCACCTGTCAAGCTCGCGCAAACTGTGTGCGGCCACCTTAACATGAAAGGGATGAACGATAGAAATAATCAACCTCCGTGGTTATTGCGTTCCGTTTTGTTTGAGTTATTAGCCCCTATTAATGTGAATTTGTAAACCACACATTTGTCAGGAAAAGAACTATAAGGCTTTGCAATTAAATGTAAATGTAATTTAAGGTACTCGCCGTTCGTGAGCAAATATTATTGTTCATGTAATTGATACTGATTGTATGCTTACAGTGCCCCTTTCCACAAGTTACGTTAGTTCTGTCAATTAAGATCATAGTTAATAAAAGGCAATGGTTATGAAGCCTGACAAATTTCTTTGTTTAATATATGTTTTTGTTAGCACTTTTGGCCTTGAGTGTGCACAGACGACAATAGATGTTGAAATGTGTTGGAGCAGCACTAAACAATACAAACATTCCTGTTAAGATATTCAGCTGTTGTAGTATGAACATTAAATCAACCGATTGTGCACGGTCGCGGCCCTCACGACATAAATTGCAGCACCATTGTTTTCATGGCAAGGTTTCATAACCAGTCCCTCAATTAACTATGATAAGATTAAAAAAGTACGCATGGGATGCTATTTCCTTTACCCTCCGAGGCTAATTGATATTTACTTCACGATTTATAGTTCCGGTGTCCGTTAAAAGAAAAAACAAAACAACAACAACAACAACAACAACAACAACAGCAAAATGCACTTGTTTATTCCTTTGTAAGAATTCATCCAACGAGATCTCGTCGATATCATGGTTATCTCGCCGAGATCTCGCCTATCTCCGCGATAACGGCGACCTGGTAAGATTTCAGTAATTTACAGCGAATTTTAGAAGGCAACGGGACGGGCTAGAAATCGCTTGCCTTCGTGACAAGTGCGATCTCGGCAAGAAAATCAATAGTGGGATTCAGCCAACCGGAAGTCTCTAGAACTAGTCCGCACACACAACGAAGGTCATTCGCCCAGAATGCCCATTGTTCTCATTGTTGCCCAACATTCGTTCAACAAAAGTTTAACGGATGTTGGGCAAATGTTGAATGAACGGAGTGTTCAAACGGTTTCAATGCCATTCAATATTTCCAAGAACGAAGAAAATGTTGCATCGATGTTGAATGAAAGTTTGAATCAATTTAAATTTGATTCAAAACATTTTCAACAAGCTTTTAACAATGTTAACGACCTGTTCAAACGCCCCCGACATCTGGTTCAACAACTGTGTTGAACGCATAACGCATGTTGAAGCAGATGTTGAAACCGTTGAAACGAGCCTTCTTGCTGCAAACGTTTCACAACGTTATAGCTAAATCCTTATCCGAACGGCCGGGAAAAGAACTGTGATTTTTTTTTCATTGAATCTTACAAAAAGAATACAACTTACGTGTCCTTAATATACTCGCCGCTCGTGAGAGAATGCATACAGTGTCTCTTTCCACAAGTTGGTTATAATAAGAATGACCAAAAGTGCAGTATGCATGGTATGTTACAAATGAATGCTCATGAAATGAAAGAAAGTTTTCAAATAGTGCCTCGGAATGCTTGGTGCAAGCAAAGCCACATTCAGTTGTACGGGGAGGGCTTGTTTCAATGAGATGAAGAGGTGGAACGCTGATATAGGTCGCAGCGGAGAATTTGCATTTCAAAGCTGTTTGAATTTTAGCCCCTGAAATTTTCCAATTGTTTTGGATTTTCTTTTTCTTCTTTTTGGGCGAAGGGCGAAGGGCGGGAAGAGGGGGTAATTAAATTCCTAATTTTACGTCAATACACTAGAAATGAGCTTGTTGTTAAATAAATTCTTGAAAACAAGGCCTTCAACCTGTCAGAAGGCATAAATTCCACTTGGAGTTGGCCTAACATGCCGTTTTTTTTGTTAAGAAATGCGGCTTTCATCTCTTAGGGCCTCTAGAGACCAGGAAAACTGTTATCGATAACTTTTCAGTTGTCGATGACAAAAATTGTCGATGACAAAACACCTCTTTGGTGAATCACGTTATTGACTAGAAATACCGAAAAATAAAGTCATTGACAACAAAGTTGTTTTCTTTTTCAAAAGTTGAAACATAGTTGTCGATAACCAACGCGGCAGATGTTATCGACAACTCGCTTTCTCCCTTTTGTGGGTGTCATCGATTACTTAAGTCTTCTTAGCCATTTTCTACACAATGTACTCATGCGCATTACTAGGCTACCTCGAAACATACAGGTTTTCGACAACTAAAACTTTTCGTGTGCGAAAAGGCATGTCGATTCAATTAAGTTGTCGATTGGAAAAGATTTTACAGTCTCTTGATAAATCAAATTCTAGCAGCTTGTTATCGGTGGTCCAAAATGCCGTCCAGACAACTCTGGAGACGTGCTATGTAGCACTGATTATACAGACGGCTATCTTTAAATTATTTGTTGTTATGGCAGCCATTGCATAAAAGGACATCTATTGATTCAGCGTTTGGCGTTCTGCAAAATACCCCTGCTGCTTGAAAATTAAACCTCAATTCTACTCAAATAAAAATACTATCTGTCATACAATAAGGTACATTAAGGTAGTAAGGCATCCTCTTGAACCCCCAAAACCCGTTTCAGCAGAACTGACATTTTAAGCTACATGGATGTGAGTGGGGGGTCCAAAAAAAATATCAAAATGTTATGTACACTGTAGGTAAATATTCAGGACGGGATCGGCTATTTATCGAGTTTTGATAGTTTTCTTCATGCTCAAAATATTTTTTCTGTTGTTATTATTCTTTTTAGTTTTTAAGATGATCGAGGCAAACTGTCACTGTCTTGTAAACCTCAGAGAAAAAGGCTACACTAACCATGAAACAGACTTCAAATTTACATGAATCTTGGAATAAAAAAAATGGAAAAAAAAACTGTGATAATTCATAACAATCAGAACAGAAATAAACTAAATGTCGATCTTCAAAAATTTGCACAAACAAGCGAACAAATATTAACAACAACAATTTATTATGAGAAAAGACAAATTACAATATTATATAGCCACAATTAGCAAGGGCTATTCGGGGTGGGTAGCATTTACAGTTATTTGCACGCTCTAAAGGAACAGAAAATTAACAGCACAAAAATAGAAATGATTCATGAAACAAAGAGAAAGAGAATTAAATAAGAAAATAAATGAATAAATAAGACACCTAAATGACTAATTATTATTTAGAAAGTTAAATGCAAGCTAATTAAATAGTCACATAAGCTAAGATAGGTTTAATACAAAGCGATCTTTGCACTTTTTGCAATACTAGTGCGGAAACAATTGATCACTTATTTTTTTACTGTGTTACTCAAGGGCATTTGGGGAAGAATTTGAATGTTATTGGATCGCTATAGCCAAAGAACAGAGGAAACTTGAGTTAAAGACTATTTTAATTGGTGTCACAGATACTAATTGTTCTCTGTTTAATTACTTAATCGTTTTAGGTAAGCTACATTTATGGAATTGCCGTAGAAATAATAATCTTTCTTTTTTTACCTTCGTATAAGGAACTAGTTAAAAGAAAATATGAAACTGAATGTCACATTGCTGCTAAGTTTAATAATAGGAAGATGCTAGAGGCTAAATGGAAACTCATTTTGAATTATAATTTAATAGGTACATAGGTGTGTAAGCGAAAAAAGAAATGTAAAACGTGGTATAAGAATTGTAGTCTAAGGAAGTATTATGTAGTGTTCGTCGTGTTTTATAAAGTAGTGTTCTTCGTGTTGCAATTTAAAAAATATAGTAGTCACATAAGATTGATACGAGTTACAGCGTTTATATCAACATACACCTCCTCAGTCTCCAGAACCTTTAAAAGCAATTCATGCAGTTTACGTTTTAAATTTTGCGTACGCGTGATGTTTTGATGAAAATGAGGTCACATTATTGACTAATTTTACATTCGCTTTTAACGTTCTTTAAAAAGACATATCCTATCCTTTAAGTATTTGTGTTTGTTCTCTGTGAAGATCGTTAGAAATAAATGCACAAATTATAAATATATGCGAGAAAAACTTGTCAGTAGTTTATGCTAACGACACAGTGTTAGGAGACGTTTGTTTGACTGACTATTTTACCCGAGAATCAAATTTTCTTAAATGAAGCAAAAAGGAATGAGATAAGAAAATAAAACTCCAAGGGAAATAACGAACATGGGCCGAGAAAATGTGCTCAAGAGACTGCTCTGAAGTTAACAGTAGCTTAAGTTAAACAAGTTTCAGTGTCGCCACTACAAGAAAAACAATATCTTGCAAAGTCAGCAAAGTTTTGTCAACAAAATCACATAAATATACTCGCCTTTTTTGATAATAACCAGTCCTTTTAACCATTGCTGGTTTTTTCGTTCGTTTAATAACGTTAAGTGACGTTAAAAAATTTCACTTCGAAAGGAAAAAAAAAATCCAACGTTTCGTTGCGTCGGATCAGAGTAAAATGATTTCTGTTTAAAAATTCGGCCGCTGTTAATGTGCCGCCTCTAAAAGAGTCCTTTTTCGCCGCTAGTCGCCTTGCTCTTTTCCCGCTGTTTGAAGGCAAAATTGGACTAGATTAGAAAATAAAACGCCGAGGGAAATAATGAACATGAACCGAAAAAATGAGCTCAAAAGACTACTTGAAGTAAGCAGTATTAACTGCGTGTCAACACTGCAAGAAATCAATATAAGCTTAAGGTTATTACAAAACAGCAACCCAGCAAATTTTTGTCCACAAAATCACATGGATATACATGCACTTGCCTCTTCTAAGAATAACCAGTCATTTATTCCATTGCTGATTTTTTCGTTCGTTTTACAACGTTAAGTGAGCGAAACGTTCCACTTCAAGAGGAAAAATCCAACTTTTTTTGCGTCGGATCGGAGTAAATGACGGCGGAATGGTGAAATGGTGGAAAATCACCCCAGATCCTAAAAGTCAGCACGACGGAAAATAACCCTAAGTCAACTATAACCCTAAACTTAACCCTTACCCGTTTCGTGTTTTCGGATTTGTGGTGATTTTCTGCCTTTCCACCGTTCCGGTTTTTAGGATCGCCCCCTTAGGACTCACGTACGACGCCTGCGCCTGCTGTTTATGATGTGCCGATGTTCCACTTTCATGCATATTCCCGCCGCGAGTCGTGTTACTCTTTCTCCCGCTGGTAAAGTTTGGAGGAGATCAGAAAATAAAACTCCTATAGGGAAATAATGAACATGAACCAAAAAAAAAAAAATGAGCTCAAAAGACAGCTCTGAAGTTAGCAGTATTAAGCTCAAGCCTAAATTAAACGGCGTGTCAACACTGCTAGAAAACAAGATCTTGCACGACAGCAATCCAGCAAAGTTTTGTCAACAAAATAACATGAATATACTCACCTCTTCTCAGAATAAACAGTCATTTTATTCCATTCCCAATATTATTCGTTCCTTTTATAACGTTAAGTGAGCGAAACTTTTCACTTCAAGAGGAAAAATCCAACGTTTTGTCGCAGCGGATCGGAGTAAGATGATTTCACTTCAAGATTCTGATGATGTGCCAGCCAATTTGTTTCTCCCGCCGCTAGTCGTATTGCTCTTTCTCCCTCTGTTGGTCACAAAAAATGACTTTGCATTCTGTCAAAGTTACCATTATTATTTTTTTTTCTAAAACGCAGTTGGCGATGCAATTTCCCGCCGAAAAAAAACCCTTGCCGCAGCACAGGGTTTGAGTATCTCATTTCACATTTGCTTACACGGAAGAGCGTACGCACGGTTGGATGGTCGGTCAGTCGGACGGAAGCGACGTCATAACCAGACCAAAATTTCTCGCACTGATGGGTTTACCAAAATCTCTCAGCTATGGGGCTCCAAGGGCGCGCGCGGAGCTCTGCTATAACTGATACTGTCCCGAAGGGTTTAGGTGTACGCCATCAGCCAAGTAAACATTTTTAGCTGGAATGTGTGACCTTTCCAAAATGCCGCGTGACATTACAAACACCGACGACGCGAACTGAAAAACTGTCCAAAAGTAACCGTACTAACTCTTCGATGGCTGAACCCACAACTTCAGGTGGCTCCAGAGAAAGATCGTTGGTACCAATCTCTTAAATAACAACATCGGGAGAGATACTCGTGACTACCTGAAGGTCAAAAGACCGAAGCTTTGACACAGTAGGACCACAAGAGCCGCTGCCCTGAAGTTTAAAGTTCGCGTCCACTCGAGCATCAAAGTTATTTAGCATGTTACGCAGTAATCTTTTTACAAAAGAATAGACTAAAATAAGAACGTTGGGGACCTTTCCCGCCATGATATAAAGCGAAAAGCGATCGAACGAAGGGAAAGACTTCTCCAAATGCTTAACGTTGGCACCAAAACGATAAACTAAACACTTGCCGGATAAATGACACTTTTCCGGTATAAATGTACGGCTAAGCAAAGGAAGAAATTGTATCTTACCTTGAAATTTTGCCTACAGAAACAAAACACTTCTTCACGCAAAGAGTCACTGAAGTGAATACCCACGCTTTCAGAACTCACGTGTTTTTGGTCCTAAAAGGGGGTACTACCGATTGCATAAACCCTAAACCCTAACCCCCTATAATTCCCGGATGTTGTCACGCACTAATAAAACATATGTAAAGACCATGACTAACCAGCGGTGCAGCCAAGTGGAAAGCATAAAAATCCTATTCACATGCAAATATTTCATATATTTCTAATCAAGATAGTAGTTTTTGAATTTTCGTTTTGCTCTAAGGGAGGTGGAGTGATGGGGAGCTTTGACACACCACATTTACGTCATTTTAATTTGCCATTTTAATATGTGTTGTGGTATTTTAACTTTATAAATGATAAATAAATAAACAGATACCAAAAACTATGATGGCAATGAAATCAGACCCAAGGAACTGGACCTTCAATGACATTAGATATCTTCCGAAGATGCAAATTTTGGGTTCAAAAAAATTTGTAACACTAATTCTCTCCCCCCCCCCCGTTTCTTCTGCTACCGTGCTTCTGTCGAATGATTTTTTATTTGCCTTCATGATCATTACTCGTTTTGCAGGACCTTTAGAAACTTATGCTTTGACAAAGTCAATACGATTTTCACTCACACTCAACACGTGTTTATTTATAATGCGGTACATTTTTTATCAGCACTTTGCATTTATTAGCATTTGTCATTACTTCAGCTATGCATTACATTTATCTTTGCTTGATTATTTGCTGTAGCCGTCACAACTGAGAATCGTGGTTTTCTCTTCTTTTGCGAAGGTTTCTTGAAAAAAAAAAAAATCAATAAATGCCATCAGCATCACTTTTTGTAAAGCATTTTATCTGGACTCTTCGAGATTATTTAGATGACCAAACCACTGGACTTCTACCCCTGAACGCGCAGAGTCATGGAATCTATACCGAGCGGTGTGCCTGGATTGCTGTTCGTAGAGTTTTTTTGTTCAGAATCTTCTTCAGCTGAACTTAGAAGCATTTTAGAATCGAATAGACTTTTTGATATAAGCTCTAACATATTTAGTGATATATTGTGATTGTCCGGACATAGGAATGGATCATTTACTGAGAAAAAAAAAAAAAAAAAAATAAAGAAATAAGAGATAAAAATAATCGGGAACAGGTGTTATTTTTGAAACAAGTGCTGTAATGTAAAGAAAAATTCATAACTTCATACCGTCAAAAAACTAGAGAAATTTCTACGGGACCTCTGAAATCTCGCTGGCGATGTTCAAAACTGACATCTAAATTTCAAAAGTACCGGTCATGCAATGGCGTAGATTGACTGTAATTGCTGCCTTTATTTACGACATTAATTACCACATTACAACAGCTTTAGACCACGAAACATGAATTTCGTGGTCTTAAGTCCTGTTGCTAATTTGACTCGTTAATGACTACTATCTTAGGCAACTAGTTCATGTTGGTTTTCAGTGTCGCCAGCTAAATATAGCTCACCAATTTAAAGCAATTAGATTTTCAAAATTATTTAACAGATCTGGGGGAGAATTGGGAGAATAATACCAGGTGTTATCAAGGAAAGGTTTAGAGTGAGAAGTTTTTTTTTTATATTTTCACCATTAAGCATTCTCTGAGTGTTATCCTCGCGCTCGGTGTAATTCAGATTACTTCGTAAGTAAAAACAAACCCTGTCTCTCCTTCCACCGTTACTTGTCAATCTTTTCGAACGACTTCAAAACAAAAAATATTAATTTTGTGGCCTTGATCTGTGTTGCCTAATTTCGCTTCGTTGATGGCGAGGATATCAGTTTTCGAGACTCTCACAAGAACTCTAAGTTCGTCAAATTGTAGTTAGCCTGTTATAACTTAGATATGCAATAGCTAAACCGCGCGCAAAGTAACTGGACTTACGATCATTACGAAACTTGCGAACTAACCTTTAAGAGCAGCATTCCTTCATGTATCTTTTTCGATAGCGCTCAGCCTGCAATAATCAATTTCAACAGAGGCAGTTGATTATACATTTAACGACCGGATTCGACTTTTTCACTACACCAGCTGGTCGTCATAACGTTTCGTCGTTACTCTATTGGTTTGGACCGTGCAAAACTACCTAGACGGGAACAATTTCCAACAATGCTAATTCGAGGGATAGAAATTTTTTACATATCAAAGATAAGCTGTTTGAACCCCCCGAAATTGTTCCAAACATTGGGAAATTATTTGCCAGCCGTTTCTATGTGAAGAACTGACTAAGCACCGTATTTTAGGCACGAACTGCTCGCTGCAAGCGGCATTCCTCGTCACGTATGTATTGGGTATTGGGAAAAGGGTTACGATTTTCTATAAAGAGAAAAAAGGTTTGATTATACACTTTGAAGTAGAGGATTAGTTTAGCAATAGACACGGTCCAAAACTGCGAGAGATCAACCTGACATGGCAGCCTATATGCAAGAACCTCGGAGGATCTGTAGCGATCGAGTTGTATGTCACATGCTTTGGCTTGGTGCTGAAAAGCACCAAGTTACGGTGACTTATCAAAAAGCCTTTCTTTATTTATTTTTTTAAATATTTTAATTAAAAGTGGCGTTATTCCAAACCAAACTTAAGCACAGATCAGTAAGGTATCAAGGCGTGGTGAATACTTAACAAATGAACAAGCATTTGTTTTACTTGTTTGTATAGACTTTCGCTGGTTATGAAGAGATAATGATACAATGTAATGTTCAAGGCTTTACATTAAAATATATGTTGGTACGTACTTGTGCCATCGGCAGGCTCAAGTCTTCCTTCATTTCTTCAGCATCGCACCCTTCATTACAGCATTCCTCGTGCACCTCATGTGCGATAATGAAGTCCTCCTCAACAGTCTCTTGAACCTGAACGCACCAATGTAATTTCGTTTTGTGAAACAGAAAGTGCTTGGCCTCATTGTGGTCCAGTAGGTGGTCCGCTGCGTCTGTTTAGAAATACATGGTAATTAATGAACTATATTTAAGCAGTAAAATTTTCTCCACGCTTTTCTTCTCTTTTCTAAGCAGAAAGCTTTACTCATGTTCTCTACAACGTACTTTCCCACGTAGATCCATTTGATTTTTGATGGAAATAGTTACGCATTTTCCATGTGAATGGTAAACGAACCCTGGTTCCTCAAATGTAGACATTTCCCGCTTCATCAGGCTTAATTTCAGCATAGTTAAAGGTTTATAAGGTTTGTTTTCGCTGAATCACACTTCTTTCAGCTAATTTTATAATCTCGTAAACTAGAAAGGTCAGCACCATAAAACCGCTCAGTAGCTCACCACATTTACAGGAGCGGGTCTGAAATTGAAAACTATGCTTCAAATTTATTTGATATGTACTGTCTTCCTTTACATAAATATTAAGGACTCAAAGCAATTTTCTTTGCTAACCTTTTTTCTTGTTCATGGTCCAGCAAATATCGAATACCGCAAAAATCACCAGAATTAAGATCATCATCTTTAGTTTGGAGTCCATCAGTCCTAAAAGAAATATCAAAGCGAACCTGTAAATCTTTTGATCAGTTGCGATGAAGGAAGTTGCGAACAAGGAATAATATCATAATAATTCACAAAAACAAGCTATTTAATTAGTGACATAAACTTATGAAAGGAGGTTATCAAATGTCTTTTAATAAAGGTAAACCTTTGTCACGGCTTTCTGGAAACTTAAAGATAAGATAGTAAAGATTAGACCGAGTCTATATTGTTGGAAACCATAACTAAGTCATAAACCAAACTTGCTGAATGTCTGTTCCGCTCAGCATCTATGAAGGTTTTATAAATTAATGGTCACGCAATAAAGCATCAACGAGGCGGCTATTTCGGGGTAGTTCCCGTTTGAAACGTTAAGTATAAAGTCTTGTGTCCGATCAGTAATCCACCGAAATGACAGGTTTTTACCATAATAAATACAGCGACGACTTCAAAAATCGTTTTCCTCCTAATGAAGTTAAAAAGACGTCTCAGTTTTCTTTCTGATTCTTAATGCTTGTGATTGATCATATCAGGTTGGCAAAATGAAGGGTGTTGAGGCTATTCAACGCTACAAAACGCCGAAGAAACTATGTAAGTTTCTACAAAATTCAAAACCACGTGGAAAATTTGCATAATCTAAAGAGGGCCTGATACGAATTCAAATTGTTTGACTTCAACTAGGATTTCAACCTTCTCCCAAACTGGTGTACAGGGAAATGAGTCTAGTCGAAGACATTAACCTGACAGAAAATTAAAGAAATGTTGCTTGCGCCCTTCGATTAGAATACTCCTTTTCATAAATGAATAACTTACCTTGTTGTTCTTTTAACTCCTTCTGGTCGACAAGACAATGTACTCGGCTTACCGAAACTGATGGTTATATTTATTCGATTTATTGGTGAGCAATGGAATAATGTTTGCATTTGTGTGTCGAGATAATGTCCAATCGTTGTTTTAGTTTCTATACTTTTCCGCCTGAGGGGTTGAGTTAAGTCAATGTGTATTTAACGTTCTGTGACTGTTTCTTCTGGGAGACCAACAGGGTCTTTCTATAATGCTGTATATATCAAAGAATCTTTCATAATGTTTAAAGATATATCTCATCTACTCTTTTTGGTGAGTTCAAAATAGAAATAAAAATAGAATCGTTTGCCAAAAAATGTGTTTATGAGAGAAAAACTTCCCTTTGATGTAGTTAATGACCCCACTTTGTGCAAAGGCTGTTAAATCCGCTTAAAAAAGTTAACACCATCAGTTGAAAACGCTGCAAAATTATAATTCCACAGATTTAACTGTCCGCAACAATTAATGTCCTGTTTTGCTCTCGATACAACTTGACAGCTATCACTGAATACACGTTCCAAAGCAAATAAATGGCTGCCTACAGTAATTGTGTCAAATCTTCTCCTTTTTAGTGTAGCAGGACCAATTTTCCAAACGCCACACTTTTTGTCTCTTGTTACCAACAAAAGCTTTTTAATGCTTCCACTGGGGTGAGTTTGAGGGAAGCGAAACTTGTTTTATCACTTGAGCTACGTCCTTTGTACACGTGTAAGATCTCCTGATACTTAATAATAGAGGGTCCCGAAGGGGTAAAATGGGAACTGGGATTGACCTGTTTTTGCCATGGGAAAATGGGAGTTAGGTCACTGGGACTGGAATTTGGTCACTGGGAATGGGAAAAATATGTCAAAAATGGGAATGGGATAAATATTTTTTAACCATGACCAGGCGAGACATCACCTATTTCCTGGGATTGAGAAAAGTCAAAAAAGTGTTCAAACACTTTGTTTTTAGCATGTTTAGCCAGCGTCCGCACGTTTTATTTTCCCCGATCGATTTACGGTCAGCGATATTTGTGTACAGTGGTGCGGTGTAAAGCCAAAGGTCTACAGAGCATGCGTATTTCTATAATACAAACAACATGGCAGGAGCGACGGTGGGAGCAGAGTTGTCGTGCAAGACTCGCACTGTTGTCGTGGAAGTTAAGTACTTTTCTACTCAAAATGTTGTTATAAATACACACATAATTTGGCTCTCACGAGTATATCTTTGATTGACCGCCCTCTTTTGTAACATATGAGGGGCGGGTCTCTGAAGATTTCTTTGAGCAATGGTTGTTGCTGTATTAAATGCCAGGCTTTCATGAAGATCAGTTTTAAGTTTGGCACTTCTGGGTGTTATTGGGTTACGAAAGGCAAAATTCGTTTGTTCTCCTTTGGTTTTTGAAGGAGTGCCAGTTTCCTGTTTTCAAATTGTACTCCTGAGAGGGTCCTTTGAACAAGGTTCTCGGAATAACCTCTTTCCCGTAGGCGAAATTTACGATTTAGAATTATTTTGCTCTTCAAATATATTTTTTGAAGAGTTTGTTTCTGAGAAGTCTCAGAGCCTCGTCTTTGATGAAGCCTTTTTTGACCCCTGGTGGGTTGCACGAAGAGAAGTGCGTGTATTGAAAGAACTGAATTGCTTCTGAATCTTTCGCCTTTATAAAATGTTTGTATCCAGAAATGTCGCTTCTGTTTCTGAAATTTCAGCAGTAAATTTTATTGGGGGGTGGTGTTTGTTTGTTTGCTCAATGAACTGCATTATCTTCTCTTTGTTTAAAGTCCAGAGGAAATATGTTGTCTATATATCGTTTCCAAATGAGCGGTTTTAATGCGCTTTGGTTTAAAATCTCCGTTCCAACCTTAGCTATAAAGATATTGGCAAAGGCGACTGCTATTTTTGTACCCATGGCTGTACCATGGGTTTGTAGGGAGTGCTTCTATAGAACTGGAATGAATTTTCTTGGTGAATAAAACTTAGTGTTGGGTCGTATTTAGAAGCCGTAATTTTGTGAATGCGAAGAGAAAAGGGCTGGTATGTATAACACTGGGATTTTTTTCTGAATTCTGCTAGTGAGAATGGGATTTGAATACTGGGAAGTGGGATTTGGAAAAAAAATGGGCTGGGAAATGGGATTGGTACCCCCCTTCAGGACCCTCTGAATGGAAATTGCTCGCGCAATTCTCTCTTACATGTAATCAGATGCACCGACGATTGCAAGAATACTCTGCTAGGCGTTCTGACTTCTCTAGTTTAATGCTGCTCTTTAGCCGGAACGTCTTTGTGTGAGTAGAGGAAGTACTAGTTTGCCAAGTAGGTTGCAAGATGCATCATTACTTAAAGAGCTTTTATTTCAGTCCTTGTTGAAACTTTTCCACAGATAGTAATTACCTAGAAACGGCGAAGAAAAGATGCTTGGAAGAAGATTCAAATAAACCACGACTCTCGAAACCCACGTTTCAAGAAAGTTAAAATACGTTGAAGTGCTTACCTAACTGGTATCAAAAGTAAACTCACGTGAAAAAGACTACCTTCTTAAATCCGTTCTCTCTCCCGATTAGAGGAAATAAATTGCACAACTTCTCGATTGCACGACGAAATATTTCTTCATAGAAACTTACCTTCTTGTCCGTCCTTTCTCTTCAAACTATTCGTGATCAACGAATGGTGTAATTTCATGAAAACAAACTATTATACGAGTGATAGTTTGGAGCTATTTGGACTGATTTCAAACTAACAGCAAGGTCGTCAAATATCTTTCAATGAAGTTAAACCTCCCCTCGCGTTATCTTCAACTCCGAAAAGAGCTTCGTTTAATAGACAACCACAAATAGATGCAACTTTTATACACAAATTACCCTAGCGATACAATGCAATCGTTTGGACCACAACAAAAGGCTTCCTGTCACGTGCAACATTTTGAAGTACTTTGTTTCTATTCATAGTATTCGGGCCTTCGCTATTTCACAATCAGCATTCTAGGACCATTTTATACTGCTTTTCAAATAATTATGGGTGTCGCTCTATGATATACAACTGCTTTTTCTCATTTTTCCTTTCAACTGCTTTCACCGTCCATAATAAAACAATAAAAGCTACACATATCAATTTTAAAATGAAAATTTGGAATGTGTAATTTGTTTCCCTTAAGTTAACTGTTTCTGTTTACCTGCTAACGTTTTCACTCCTTAAATAGCTGCAGGGATCATTAATCACGAGTAATTCAGTTTGGCAAAAGTCAGTTTCTTGCTATCTATAACGCTCACAAAATTCATTATTTCAAAATATATAAGGGGTTGTCTCCTCAGGGGGTACTCCAGATTTCAAGTGACGGGGATGATCGAATGGGGGCAAAAATCAAAACCCAAAAAAAATCCCGGGACCTAAAATTAATTCCAAAAAAATCCCATGCTAAATTTCAGAGTCTCAAAAAAAATCCAGAAAGTATTAAATGATGTAACACAAAAAATAAAAACATTAGAAATTGAATCTTTGGGTTTGTTTATTCATCATAACATCTGAAGTTATCTTTTCCGCATCTGGTAGTCATTCTAACAACACTTGAGACAGCCAAGACACCCAATATTAAAACAGCCGCAAAACAAGTTTGGTTATACGTTATTCGCAGGACTACGCAGCAAGGATACTCGGGTACTACGACGAATCTTCATATTGTTTTTAATACCCCCCAAAACTCCCTACTTAAATCAAGCCACCCCAAAAAATACTTGCCAAATTTTCCTCCCAAAAAAATCCTGGAATCAAAAATTTCAAATCCAAAAATACCCTTTGATCATCCTCGTCACTTGAAATGCGGTGTACCCTCCCCTCCCCCCCCCCAAGATTGACAACTGCTTTTTCTCATTTTTCATTTTAAAAGCTTACACCGTCCATACTTAAAACATCAAAGCTACACATATCAATTTTAGAATGAATATTTGGAATGTGGAATTTGTTTCCCTTGAGTTAACTCTTTCTGTTTACCTGCTAACGTTTTTACTCCTTAACTCGCTGCAGGGATCATTAATCACGAGTAATTCAGTTTGGCAAAAGTCAGTTTCTTGCTATCTATAATGCTCACAAAATTCGTTATTTCATAAAGTATAAAGGGGTTGTCTTCCCAGAAGGGGCACTTCAGATTTCAAGTGACAGGGATGATCAAATGGGGGCAAAAATCAAAACCCAAGAAAGTCCCTGGACCAAAAAGTAACCCCCAAAAAATCGCATGCCAAATTTCCGAGCCTTAAAAAATTTCTGAAAGCATTAAATGATATAACACAAAAAATAAAAACGTTAGAAAATGAATCTTTGCGTTTGTTTATTCATCATAACATCTAAAGTTATCTTTTCCGCATCTGGTAGTCATTCTAACAACACTTGAGACAGCCAAGACACCCAATATTAAAACAACCGCAAAACAAGTTTGGTTGTACTTTATTGGGAGAACTACGCAGCAACTGATACTCGGGCACTACGACGAATCTTCATATTGTTGTGAATACCCCCCAAAACTCCCTACTTAAATCAAGCCACCCAAAAAAATACTTGACAAATTGCCCTACCTAAAAAAATCCTGGAATAAAAAATTTCATACCCAAAAAATTCCTTCGATCATTCCCCGTCACTTGAAATCCGGAGTACCCCCCGAGGGGTGGTCTCAACTACGAAGAGAAATAATACACTTCTTACGATCACTGTCTCACAGAGTAGGCTGCATCAAAACTCAAATTTGAGGCTCGTGGTTCGCTAACAATAACTACTGAGTAAATTATCAATTGAAGCACTGTTTAACACTGAACAAAGAAGGCTGAACATCAACAAGCTAACACGTTGCCTTACGATCTTTAACTATTCATGACTGACATGAAAGGATTGGTTTCTTCTCATGCGATTGACCTGAAAAACACGTTGAAAAGAAATTGAGGAACCCAGTTTCATTTGTTTTGTTTGTTTTTTTTTTCTATGAACTAATTGTTTTTAAGTGATAGTCTAGTTGTCGCCACACCATGATCCAATATCAGCATAACTTGGATATATTAAAGAGATTTAGGATCGCGTGTGTGATGCGTCTTATTTTACGGCTGCCACCACTGTCGTCTTTTTTTTTTTTTTTTTTTTCATTTTTCGTTTCAGCAACTTACAACGACAATGATTTAAACGTCAAAGCTACACATATCAATTTGAGAATGAATATTTGGAATGTGTAATTTGTTTGCCTTGAGTTAGTTTCCGCATAAAGCGTTGCTATCAAACATCAAAGCGCATCATATTATTTAAAGTACTTACTCACTATGTCCTCAGTTGAAAGGAGGGAGAAATACCCGGTTGGTTTATCAGTCTTGTAAAACGTAATGTTCAGAGTGGTTGCTAATGAATTGTGAATAACGAGTATAGCTATATCGTATACATCTCTTAATTTATTACTTTTACTTTTACTGGTACTGAAAAGGATTTAAAAATGAAAATGTGGCAAGGGTGCTAATTCTTTGAGAGCAATTATTGTCGACATCGTCTTATTTGCATCTTATGTTAGAATCGAAGAAACAACTTTACTCTTTTCAGTATGTTCAGCAACAGTTCATAATTACACATGCTTTCTTGGCGTATTTCCATCCTTCACGGTAAAGGCGTTAATCGTTCCACGAGTAATCTTGTTCCTTGCCAAGTTGCTTTTGACGCAACATTTAAAAATTCAAGCAATCAACGCGGATTAATCGGAATGCATCAGTCTTCTTCACTTCACTTGTCCCCTGGTGCCAAGATGGCGCATAGGGCCTCCATATGTGCTTTCCATGGATTCCTGTCTTGCGCTGCAGTGCACACCTCACTCCAGGACTGCCACCCTGCTTTGGACCTCTCTTTTTCTACTGTGCGCCGCCAAGTTGTGTTTGGCCGGCCTCTCTTTCTCCTTCCCTCAAGGGTCCATGTTAAGTCTGTAACACAGTCATGGTCAGGTTGTTGTCTGAGGATGTGTCCAATGAATAGCCATCTCCTTCTTCTTACCCCTTCAATCAACTTCTCCACGTTAGCCCTTTCCAGTAGATCTCTATTACTGATCTTATCTTGCCATTTAATCTTCATTATCCTTCTCAGGCATCGGTTCTGAAACATATCGATTTTCTTAGCATCACTTTCGTTTATTTTCCATGTTTCGCAACCATACATGAGAACTTGTTTGACCAATGTTTTGTATAGCCTGATCTTCGTCTTCCTCGACTCACTGCTGGAGTTTCATACTCGGTTTAGCTTCACAAACGCTCCTCTCGCTTTCCCTAGCCTAGCCTTGATGTCTTCTTCGCCACCCCCTTGTTTACATACTGTGGCGCCTAGGTAGGTAAACTTCTCTAGATCTTCCTACGCCAGACCATTCACTGTGATGGCTTCGTTATTCCTCGCATTTACTCTCATGACTTTGCACTTCCCGAAATTTACCCGAAGGCTTGTCCTTTCTGCATTCTCTACCAGCCTGTTTGTTTTTTAACTGCGCTTGTCTTTGCGTTGAGAAAATTAAAGCTATACTTCGGTAAATTTTTTTTTTATTTTGGCTTCAAAATGTTGTAGTACAAGCCTTAAAGTACACTTGATGTTTATCGTGATTTCTGCATGGATAGACAAATGTATTTTTGTTGTCTGAAGGTAAATAGTCTTAGAAAAAGTAGCAGTAAGGTTACAGGGATAAAAAGCAACACCATTCCAGATTATATCAACGCATTTTCCTTTTTTACTTATTCCAAGTTGTCGTTTGTGCAGAAAGCTTCTGTGGAAGGGGCTGCTAAATATCAGTTTTAAATTTAGCATTGTTTTCAAGTGATCCTGTTTAGTCGGTGGTGCACAGTCCAATATCTTTATATCCTTTAAATGACTACACCTGAACAGTGACTGCCATAACTTTTTTCAAACTGGTGATGGAAACTTTCCGTCCGATAAGTAGACGGAGGGTTTGTAAAGTGTCATGAAATTTTGTGGACCTCCATATTCCACGAAAGTTTCCTGTTCCCGCCGAAGAGCTTCCGAGCTAACGTGGCTCAACTTCTTTGTACCGATCCAAATTACTCTTTCCACTGATTAAACATCACCTCTTGGCATTAACGCCTAATCGTGCTACTTGCGTCCTATTTCTTTCGCAGACATTGTCTATGCAGTCCTGAACTTAAGAAGCTCTTTAAATGGAAAAAATACCGCTGTGTAACCAGGCATTTTATATGTAATATCAGCGACAAAAACCTAATAGATACCGGAAACGTTAAATATTATAATTTTATTAACATAGCCTTAAATCTTTACTTACCTCAATAAAGTTGTTTTGTTATCTTTAACTCGCAGAAAGAGCTTCGTTTGATCGACAACCACAAATAGATGCAACTTTTATATACAAATTACCCTAGCGATACAATGCAATCGTTTGAACCACAACAAAAGACTTCCTGTCACGTGCAATATTTTGAAGTACTTTGTTTCTATTTATAGTATTCGGGCCTTCGCTATTTCACAATCAGCCTTCTAGGACCATTTTATACTTCTTTTCAAATAATTATGGGTGTCACTATGATATACAACTGCTTTTTCTCTTTTTTCATTTCAAAAGCTTACACCGTCCTTAATGAAAACATCAAAGCTACAAATATCAATTTTAGAATGAATATTTGGAATGTGGAATTTGCTTGCCTTGAGTTAACTCTTTCTGTTTACCTGCTGATGTTTTTACTACTTAATTCGCTGCAGGGATCATTAATCACCAGTAATTCAGTTTGGCAAAAGTCATTTTCTTGCTATCTATTACACTTACAGCATTTATTATTTCAAAAAATATAAAGGCGTTGTCTCCCCAGGGAGATACTCCAAATTTCAAGTTACGGGGATGATCGAATGGGGGCAAAAATCAAAACTCAAAAAAAATCCCTGGACCTAAAATTAATTCCAAAAAATCCCATGCCAAATATCCAAGTCTTAAAAAAATCCAGAAAGCATTGAATGATATAACACAAAAAATAAAAACATTAGAAGTTGAATCTTTGCGTTTGTTTATTCATCATAACATCTGAAGTTATCTTTTCCGCATCTGGTAGTCATTCTAACAACACTTAAGACAGCCAAGACACCCAATATTAAAACAGCCGCAAAACAAGTTTGGTTGTACTTTATTGGCAGAACTACGCAGCAAGGATACTCGGGCACTGTTACGAATCTTTATATTGTTTTTAATACCCCCCAAAACTCCCTACTTAAATCAAGCCATCCAAAAAATACTTGCAAAATTTTCCTCCCAAAAAAAATCCTGGAATCAAAACTTTAAAACCCAAAAATATCCTTCGATCATAATCCGTCACTTAAAATGCTGTGTACCCTGCCCCCCCTCCCCCGACCAGATAGACGACTGCTTTTTCTCATTTTTCAATTCAAAAGCTTACACCATCCATAATGAAAACATCAAAGCTACACATATCAATTTTAGAATGAATATTTGGAATGTGGAATTTGTTTCCCCTTGAGTTAACTCTTTCTATTTACCTGCTAACCTTTTTTACTCCTTAATTCGCTGCAGGGATCATTAATCACGAGTAATTCAGGTTGGCAAAAATCATTTTCTTGCTATCTATAACGCTCACAAAATTTGTTATTTCAGAAAATATAAAGGGATTGTCTCCCCAGGGGGGAGGAGGGGGTACTCCAGATTTCAAGTGACGGGATGATCCAATTGGGGTAAGACTTAACACCCCAAAAATCCCTGGACCAAAATTTAACCCCAAAAAAATCCCATGCCAAATTTCCGAGCCTTAAATAATTCCAGAAAGCATCAAATGATATAACACAAAAAATAAATGGATTTTATTTCGACCAAATAAAAGCTTTTATGTCTCCCTCCCGAGTGCCTTCTCTATTAGGTTTGTCACAGGGGACAGGGGTGAGTTGGTTGTGAGACAATGGCTCATGGTTCCTCGTTTGAACCTTGGATCTTTACTAAAACAGATCACCATCGTATGATTATCACGAGACTCCCCGGACAATAACCTTTTCGCAACATCACGAGGCTTTTGGCCAAATGTTCATTCACAGCAAAAATACTTAGCCTCGCTTTCATAGTTCAGCAAAGACCCTTTTTAAGAGGGCGTATCCATTAGTTCGCCCTCTCAGTCTGCAAGCCTAAAACTTCAGATTTCAGGAAAATCAAGCAATAAATGATATAACACAAAGAATAAAAACATTAGAAAATGAATCTTTGCGTTTGTTTATTCATCATACCATCTGAAGTTATCTTTTCCGCATCTGGTAATCATTCTAACAACACTTGAGACAGCCAAGACAGCCAATATTAAAACAGCCGCAAAACTAATTTGGTTGTACTTTATTGGCAGAACTACGCAGCAAGGATATTTGGGCAGAGTCACGAATCTTCATATTGTTGTGAATACCCCCCAAAACTCCCTACTTAAATGAAGCCATCAAAAAAAAAAATACTTGCAAAATTTTCCTCCCGAAAAAAATCCTGGAATTAAAACTTTAAAACCCAAAAATATCCTTCGATCGTCCCCGTCACTTGAAATGTGGTGTACCCTCCCCCCCCCCCCCCCCGATAGACAACAGCTTTTTCTCATTTTTCATTTCAAAAGCTTACACCGTCCATAATGAAAACATCAAAGCTACACATATCAATTTTAGAATGAATATTTAGAATGTGTAAATTGTTTCCCTTGAGTTAACTCTTTCTGTTTACCTGGCGCATAGGGCCTCCACATGTGCTTTCCATCGATTCCTGTCTTGCGCTGCAGTGCACACCTCACTCCAGGACTGCCACCCTGCTTTGGACCTCTCTTTTTCTACTGTGCGCCGCCAAGTTGTGTTTGGCCGGCCTCTCTTGCTACTTCCCTCTAGGGTCCATGATAAGTCTGTAACACAGTCATTGTGAGGTTGTTGTCTGAGGATGTGTCCAATGAATACCCATCTCCTTCTTCTTACCCCTTCAATCAAACTCTCCACGTTAGCCCTTTCCAGTAGTTCTCTAAATATTACTGATCTTATTTTGCCATTTAATCTTCATTATCCTTCTCAGGCATCGGTTCTGAAACATATCGATTTTCTTAGCATCACTTTCGTTCATTTTCCATGTTTCGCAACAATACATGAGAACTGGTTTGACCAATGTTTTGTATAGCCTGATCTTCGTCTTCCTCGACACGCTGCTTGAGTTCCATGCTCGGTTTAGCTTCACAAACGCCCCTCTCCCTTTCCCTAGCCTAGCCTTGATGTCTTCTTCACCACCCCCTTGTTTACATACTGTGGCGCCTAGGTAGGTAAACTTCTCTAGATCTTCCAACGCCTGACCATTCACTGTGATGGCTTCGTTATTCCTCGCATTTACTCTCATGACTTTGCACTTCCCGAGATTTACCCGAAGGCCTGTCCTTTCTGCATTCTCTACCAGCCTGTTTGTTTTTTAACTGCGCTTGTCTTTGCGTTGAGAAAATTAAAGCTATACTTCGGTAAAAAGTTTTTTTTTTATTTTGGCTTAAAAATGTTGTAGTACAAGCCTTAAAGTACACTTGATGTTTATCGTGATTTCTGCATGTATAGACAAATGTACTTTTTTTGTCTGAAGGTAAATAGTCTTTAAAAAAGTAGGAGTAAGGTTACAGGGATAAAAAGCAACACAATTCCAGATTATATCAACGCATTTTTCCTTTTTACTTATTCCAAGTTGTCGTTTGTGCAGAAAGCTTCTATGGAAGGGGCTGCTAAATAAATCAGTTTTCCATGCAGCATTGTTTTCAAGTGATCCTGTTTAGTCGGTGGTGCACAGTCTATATCTTTATATCTTTTAAATGACTACACCTGAACAGTGACTGCCATAACTTTTTTCAAACTGGTGATGGAAACTTTCCGCCCGATAAGTAGACGTAGGGTTTGTAAAGTGTCATGAAATATTGTGGACCCGCATATTCCACGAAAGTTTCCTGTTCCCACCAAAAAGCTTCCGAGCTAACGTGGCTCAACTTTTTTGTACTGACTCAAATTACTCTTTCCAGTGATTGACAACATTACATCCTAGCATTAACGCCTAATCGTACTACTTGCGTCCTATTTCTTTCGCAGACATTGTCTGTGCAGTCCATACCGCTGTCGAACTAAGCATTTTATATGTAATATCAGCGACAAAAACCTAATAGATACCGCAAACGTTAAATACTATAATTTTATTAACATAGCCTTAAATCTTTACTTACCTCAATAAAGTTGTTTTGTTATCTTTAACTCGCAGAAAGAGCTTCGTTTGATCGACAACCATAAATGAATGCAACTTTTATATACCAATTACCCTAGCGATACAATGCAATCGTTTGAACCACAGCAAAAGACTTCCTGTCACGTGCAATATTTTGAAGTACTTTGCTTCTATTTATAGTATTCGGGCCTTCGCTATTTCACAATCAGCATTCTAGGACCATTTTATACTGCTTTTCAAATAATTATGAGTGTCACTATGATATACAACCGACTTTTTCTCTTTTTTCATTTCAAAAGCTTACACCGTCCATAATGAAAACATCAAAGCTACACATATCAATTTTAGAATGAATATTTAGAATGTGTCATTTGTTTCCCTTGAGTTAACTCTTTCTGTTTACCTGCTAACGTTTTTACTCCTTAATTCAAGTGACGGGGATGATCAAATGGGGGCAAAAATCAAAACCCAAAAAATCCCTGGACCAAATATTAACCCCATAAAAATCCCATGCCAAATTTCAGAGCCTTAAAAAAATCCAGAAAGCATTAAATGAGATAACACAAAAAAAAAACCATTAGAAATTTAATCTTTGCGTTTGTTTATTCGTCATAACATCTGAATTTATCTTTTCCGCATCTGGTAGTCATTCTAACAATACTTGAGATAGCCAAGACACCCAGTATTAAAACAGCCGTAAAACAAGTTTGGTTATACTTTATTCGTAGAACTACGCAGCAAGGATACTCGGGTACTACGACGAATCTTCATATTGTTTTTAATACCCCCTAAAACTCCCTACCTAAATCAAGCCACCCAAAAAGCTACTTGCCAAATTTTCCTCCCAAAAAAATCCTGGAATCAAAAATTTCAAACCCGAAAATATCGTTCGATCATCCTCGTCACTTGAAATGCGGTGTACCCCCCCCCCCCTCCTCCCAGATGGACAACTGCTTTTTTTCATTTTTCATTTCAAAAGCTTTCACCATCCATAATTAAAACGTCAAAGCTACACATGTCAATTTTAGAATGAATATTTGGAATATGTAATTTGTTTCCCTTGAGTTAAATGTTTCTGTTTACCTGCTAACTGACGTGGTTACTCCTTTATTCGCTGCAGGGATCATTAATCACGAGTAATTCAGTTTGGAAAAAGTCAGTTTCTTGCTATCTATAACGCTCACAACATTCGTTATTTCTAAAAATATAAAGGGGTTGTCTCAACTACGAAGAGAAATAATACACTTCTTACGATCACTGTCTCACAGAGTAGGCTGCATCAAAACTCAAATGTGGGGCTCATGGTTGGCTAACAATAACTAAGTTAATTATCAATTGAAGCACTGTTTAACACTTAACAAAGAAGGTGGAACAACACACTTACACGTTGCCTTACGATTTTTAACTATTCATGACTGACATGATAGCAGTCAATGTTATTGAGAATTGCGTTCTTCTCATGCGATTGAGCTGAAAAACACGTTGAAAAGAAATTGAGGAATCCAGTTTTATTCTGTTTTTTTTTTTCCATGAACTAATTACTTTTAAGTAATAGTTTGGTTGTCGTCACTTCATGATCCAATATCAGCATAACTTGGATATATTAGAGAAATTTAGGATCGTGTGCATTAGGAAAGACAAAGATAGATACGCCTTATCACTTTACGGGTGTCACTATGATACATAACTGTCTTTTTTTTTGTTTTGCTCATTTCTCGCTTCAACAACTTATAACGTCAATAATTTAAACGTCAAATCTACACATATCAATTTGAGAATGAACATTTGGAATGTGTTATTTGTTTCCTTTGAGTTAACTCTTCCTATTCACGGGTAATTCAGTTTGGCAAAAGTCAGTTTCCTGCTATCTGTAATGCGCAATCCATTTGTAATTTGAAAGAAAAAATAAGGCTTGTCTTAACTACGAAGAGAAATAATACTCTTCTTACGATGAATGTCTGACAACGGCGTAGGCTGCATCAAAACTGTCATTTCAGGCTTATGGTTTTCTTAACAATAACTAAATTGTCAACTACCACTGTTTAACAACTAACATCAAAGATTCTATTCACACCAGTTCATTCCAAACTGGAATCTTACCAACTTACCATACCAACTTAAAGTTACTGATTCATGTTCTTAATTGTCAGTTTGTGCAAAAGCTTTGCTATCAAACATCAAAGCGTATCATATTATTTAATGCACTTACTCACTGTGTCCTCAGTTGAAAGGAGGGAGAAATACCCCGTTAGTTTATTGTCTTTTAAAACGTGTTAGATGATAAAAATTGTCAATGATGAAAAAATATTTACAACACAATTATTTGGGGTTAAAATAGTTAAAGGAATTTTATTTGGGGTTGGGACTTATTACAAATTATATTTCGGTTTGGGAAATATCACAGAAAAAGATCAGTTGACTCATTTCCGTCATTATGCAGCTCTCTAGAGATAATACCTTGTAATTCGACTTAAGTTGTTCTTAATATGTGATTAACGTATAAATTCTCCTGTCATGAATTTGGTAAGAGCAACTGTTCGTTTCTGCGTGAACACTTTTAATCGTAAAGATATTTTCAATTAAGTTTCCTACAAATGATAACATCTTGTTGCCTTACTTTGATGAGTTTTTGCTCAATTTGACCTTTTATCGGTTCTTTCCAGGAAATAGCTATTGCTCTTATTTTTAATCATTTTTAGTAGAGTTTCTCGAGTTCTTTTACCCAATTCATGGTAGTTGATGTTCATTTTAAAGATAAGGATATCGAAATCATAATATCTCTAATTTTAAGGTGTTTTTGAAAGTAAACACTGTGGTCTTAGGGTGATTATGAATATAATTAAATATTCATTGTTGTAATCCTGTTATCAACCACGTACTGAATATATAATTTGAACTCTAGATTTTGTTGACCACGTTTTAATTTAATTTATGGAAACGTTTCGCAATTATTTTCGATGAAGAAGGCACCTTCAACGAATCGACTACTTGTACAATTTTTAAACAACAACTTTTACTGTTTTTCAGATTATCTTTGTGAAATCTTACTGTATAACTCTCAACTTTGTAATTTTTATATTGGTCTCCCTGTTTTATTTTGACTAGGCAACCCAAGCTTCATGGTGATCTCTCACTAGAAAAACGTTTATAGCTTAGTTAACATATCGAAGACATGGATGCAAATAAGCTCCTTTCAGCCAATCATAGAAGGCTTGCGTAAGATTTAATTTGCGTTGAGCAGGTGGTTGTTAAGCCAGTATAAAAATAGGTGTTATCTAGTTAAGGGCAGAATTGAGTGTAAAGCAGTAATGAGCTGACTTCGTACAAGCGCAATTAAGTTTAAGAAGAGTCACTGAAGAAGGTGTTGAAGTGAACCCAGCTAATTCCCCGGAATAGGTTCTTTCAACAGTAGAGAAACCACGTAACAGAGTTAGCTGTACTGAGGAAAATAAACA